>NC_140012.1:40887486-41206445 GCF_964263955.1 Coregonus lavaretus
GACAGAGCTGGTGTAACTGAGTCAGGTTTGTAGGCCTCCTTGCTCGCACACGTTTTTTCAGTTCTGCCCACACATTTTCTATAGGATTGAGGTCAGGGCTTTGTGTTGGCCACTCCAATACCTTGACTTTGTTGCCCTTAAGTCATTTTGCCACAACTTTGGAAGTATGCTTGGGGTCATTGTCCATTTGGAAGACCCATTTGCGACCAAGCTTTAACTTCCTGACTGATGTCTTGAGATGTTGCTTCAATATATCCACATCATTTTCCTTCCTCATGATGCCATTTATTTTGTGAAGTTCACCAGTCCCTCCTGCAGCAAAGCACCCCCACAGCATGATGCTGCCACCCCTGTGCTTCATGGTTGGGATGGTGTTCTTCGGCTTGCAAGGGCCCACCTTTTTCCTCCAAACATAACGATGGTCATTATGGCCAAACAGTTCTATTTTTGTTTCATCAGACCAGAGGACATTTCTCCAAAAAGTACGATCTTTGTCACCATGTTCTGTTGCAAACCGTAGTCTGGCTTTTTTATGGTGGTTTTGGAGCAGTGGCTTCTTCCTTGCTGAGCTGCCTTTCAGGTTATGTCGATATAGGACTCGTTTTACTGTGGATATAGATACTTTTGTACCTGTTTCCTCCAGCATCTTCACAGGGTCCTTTGCTGTTGTCCTGCGATTGATTTGCACATTACTTGTGTCATGCACAAAGTAGATGTCCTAACTCACTTGCCAAAACTATAGTTTGTTAAAAAGAAATTTGTGGAGTGGTTGAAAAACGAGTTTTAAGGACTCCAACCTAAGTGTATGTAAACTTCCGATTTCAACTGCATATACTGTATGTGACCAAATCGGGTTTGAACTTGGGTCTCCTGGAATAACAAGACTGTGTTTTCTCATTAGAGGCTGAAGTTAGAGTACACAGTAAACTCTATTGGATTATAAGGCATTAACAAGAGCTGAGGTGAATCAAGTTGTGAGGACTGGATAGATGAAATCAATATAGTGAGAAACCAGACAGAAAAATTACAATTCCAAGTAGCTTTAGATCTGCTAAGGGCAGTTGACAGGGGCAGAGGGAAGGTTACAACTTAGTGCAGGGATCATCAACTAGATTCAGCCGCGGGCCGAGCGGATGGTCAGGTGTCCGGAACATACAGTACCAGTCGAAAGTTTGGACACCTCTACTCATTCAAGGGTTTTCTTTAGTTTTACTATTTTCTACATTGTAGAATAATAGTGAAGACATCAAAACTGTGAAATAACACATGGAATCATGTAGAAACCCAAAAAGTGTTAAACAAATCAAAATATATTTTATATTTCAGATTCATCAAAGTAGCCACCCTTTGCCTCGATGACAGCTTTGCACACTCTTGGCATTCTCTCAACCAGCTTCATGAGGAATGCTTTTCCAACAGTCTTGAAGGAGTTCCCACATATGCTGCGATCCAACTCATCCCAAATCATTTCAATTCGGTTGAGGTCGGGTGATTATGGAGGCCAGGTCATCTGATGCAGCACTCCATCACTCTCCAGTCCGGGTAGCCATTTGGTTAGCTGTTCAGGAGTCTTATGGCTTGGGGGTAGAAGTCCAGGAAGTCCTGGATCCAGTTGCAGAGGGAGGTGTTTAGTCCCAGGGTCCTTAGCTTAGTGATGAGCTTTGAGGGCACTATGGTGTTGAACGCTGAGCTGTAGTCAATTAATAGCATTCTCACGTAGGTGTTCCTTTTGTCCAGGTGGGAAAGGGCAGTGTGGAGTGCAATAGAGATTGCATCATCTGTTGATGTATTGGGGCTGGTATGCAAATTGGAGTGGGTCTAGGGTTTCTGGGATAATGGTGTTGATGTGAGCCATGACCAGCCTTTCAAAGCACTTCATGGCTACAGACGTGAGTGTGACGGGTCGGTAGTCATTTAGGCAGGTTACCTTAGCGTTCTTGGGCACAGGGACTATGGTGGTCTGCTTGAAACATGTTGGTATTACAGACTCAGTCAGGGACAGGTTGAAAATGTCAGTGAAGACACTTGCCATTTGGTCAGCGCATGCTCTGAGTACATGTCCATTTTATTTGTACATGCGCCGAATAAAACGGGTGTAGACTTTAGCATGAAATGCTTGCTTACGAGCCCTTCCCAAAGATGCAGAGTTAAAAAACAAATAAAAATAGTAACACAAGAGGAATAAAATACACAAGAAGGGAGCTATATACAGGAAGTACCAGTATCAGATCAATGTTCAGGGGTAATAGCTATATACAGGAAGTACCAGTACCAGATCAATGTTCAGGGGTAATAGCTATATACAGGGAGTACCAGTATCAGATCAATGTTCAGGGGTAATAGCTATATACAGGGAGTACCAGTACCAGATCAATGTTCAGGGGTAATAGCTATATACAGGAAGTACCAGTACCAGATCAATGTTCAGGGGTAATAGCTATATACAGGAAGTACCAGTATCAGATCAATGTTCAGGGGTAATAGCTATATACAGGGAGTAGCAGTACCAGATCAATGTTCAGGGGTAATAGCTATATACAGGAAGTACCAGTATCAGATCAATGTTCAGGGGTAATAGCTATATACAGGGAGTAGCAGTACCAGATCAATGTTCAGGGGTAATAGCTATATACAGGAAGTACCAGTATCAGATCAATGTTCAGGGGTAATAGCTATATACAGGAAGTACCAGTACCAGATCAATGTTCAGGGGTAATAGCTATATACAGGAAGTACCAGTATGAGGTCAATGTTCAGGGGTAATAGCTATATACAGGGAGTACCAGTATCAGATCAATGTGCAGGGGTACGAGGTATTTGAGGGGTATCAGTGCATTTGGAAAGTATTCAAACCCTTTGACTTTTTCCACATTTTGTTACGTTACAGACTTAGCCTAAAATGGATTTTTAAAAATGTCCTCAACAATCTACACACAATACCCCATAATGACAAAGCAAAAACTGTTTTTTTGGGGGATTTTGTAGAAATCCATTACAAGTAAAAAACGGAGATACCTTATTTACATAAGTATTCAGACTCTTTGATATGAGACTCGAAATTGAGCTCAGGTGCATCCTGTTTCCATTGATCATCCTTCAGATATTTCTACAACTTGATTTGAGTCCACCTGTGGTGAATTCAATTGATTGGACATGATTTGGAAAGGCACACATCGGTCTATATAAGGTCCCACAGTTGACAGTGCACGTCAGAGCAAAAACCAAGCAATGAGGTCGAAGGAATTGTCCGTAGAGCTCCGAGACAGGATTGTGTCGAGGCACAGATCTGGGGAAGGGTACCAAAAAATGTCTGCAGCATTGAAGGTCCCCAAGAACACAGTGGCCTCCATCATTCTTAAATGGAAGAAGTTTGGAACCACCAAGACTCTTCCTAGAGCTGGCTGACCGGCCAAACTGAGCAATCGGGGGAGAAGGGCCTTGGTCAGGGATGTGACCAAGAACCCAATGGTCAATCTGACTGACCTCCAGAGTTCATCTGTGGAGATGGGAGAACCTTCCAGAAGGACAACCATCTCTGCAGCACTCCACTAAATCAGGCCTTTATGGTAGAGTGACCAGACAGAAGCCACTCCTCAGTAAAAGGCACATGGAAGCCCGCTTGGAGTTTGCCAAAAGGCACTTAAAGGGCTCTTAGACCATGAGAAACAAGATTCCCTGGTCTGATGAAACCAAGATTGAACTCTTCAGCCTGAATGCCAAGCATCACGTCTGGAGGAAACCTGGCACCATCCCTACGGTGAAGGTTCGTGGTGGCAGCATCATGCTGTGGGGATATTTTTCAGCAGCAGGGACTGGGAGACTAGTCAGGATCGAGGGAAAGATAAACGGAGCAAAGTACAGAGAGATCCTTGATGAAAACCTGCTCCAGGGCGCTCAGGACCTCAGACTGGGGTGAAGGGTCACCTTCCAACAGGACAACGACCCTAAGCACACAGCCAAGTCAACGCAGGAGTGGCTTCGGGACAAGTCTCTGAATGTCATTGAATGGCCCAGCCAGACCCCGGACTTGAACCCGATCGAACATCTCTAGAGACTCTCCCCATCCAACATGATAGAGCTTGAGAGGATCTGCAAAGCTTGTAGCGTCATACCCAAGTAGACTCAAGGCTATAATCACTGCCAAAGGTGCTTCAACAAAGTACATAGTAAAGTGTCTGAATACTTATGTAAATGTGATATTTCTGTGTTTTTTTTATACATTTGCAAAAATGGGATATAGTGTGTATAAAAATAAAAATAAGGCTGTAATGTAACAAAATTTGGAAAATGTCAAGGGTTCTGAATACTTTCTGAATGTACTGTATATGAAGGCAGGGTAAAGTGACTAGGCATCAGGATAGATAATAATAAGGTATTTGAGGTAGATATGTACATGAAGGCAGGATAAAGTGACTAGGCATCAGGATAGATAATAATAAGGTATTTGAGGTAGATATGTACATGAAGGCAGGGTGAAGTGACTAGGCATCAGGATAGATAATAATAAGGTATTTGAGGTAGATATGTACATGAAGTCAGGGTAAAGTGACTAGGCATCAGGATAGATAATAATAAGGTATTTGAGGTAGATATGTACATGAAGGCAGGATAAAGTGACTAGGCATCAGGATAGATAATAATAAGGTATTTGAGGTAGATATGTACATGAAGGCAGGGTGAAGTGACTAGGCATCAGGATAGATAATAATAAGGTATTTGAGGTAGATATGTACATGAAGTTAGGGTAAAGTGACTAGGCATCAGGATAGATAATAATAAGGTATTTGAGGTAGATATGTACATGAAGGCAGGCTGAAGTGACTAGGCATCAGGATAGATAATAATAAGGTATTTGAGGTAGATATGTACATGAAGGCAGGGTGAAGTAACTAGCCATCAGGATAGATAATAATAGTAAAACAAGGTAACAGGAAACATGTCCCCCACAAATATGGTCGCCACAAACGTTGGAACAGGCAATGTTTTTCCACTCCTCAGTTGTCCAGTGTTGTTGATCGCGTTCCCACTGGAGCCACTTCTTGTTTTTCGCTGATAGGACTGGATCCCGGTGTGGTCGTCTGCTTCAATAGGCCATCTGTGACAAGGACCGACGAGTTGTGCTTTCGAAGATGCCGTTCTGCACACCACTGTTGTACTGTGCCGTTATTTGTCTGTTTGTGGCCCGCCTGTTAGCTTGCACGATTCTTGCCATTCTCCTTCGACCTCTCATTTACATTTTACATTTTAGTCATTTAGCAGACGCTCTTATCCAGAGCGACTTACAGTTAGTGAATACATATTTTTTTATACTGGCCCCCCGTGGGAATTGAACCCACAACCCTGGCGTTGCAAACGCCATGCTCTATCAACTGAGCTACATCACTGCCGGCCATTCCCTCCCCTACCCTGGACGACGCTGGGCCAATTGTGCGCCGCCCATGAGTCTCCCGGTCGCGGCCGGCTGCGACAGAGCCTGGATTCGAACCAGGATCTCTAGTGGCACAGTTAGCACTGTGATGCAGTGCCTTAGGCCACTGCGCCACTCAGGAGGTGTTTTCGCCCACAGGACTGCCGCTGACTGGATGTTTTTTGTTTGTTGCACCGTTCTCGTAAACCCTAGACACTTTTGTGCGTGAAAAGCCCAGGAGGCCGGCCGTTTCTGAGATACTGGAACCACCGACGATCATACCACGCTCAAAGTCGCTTAGGTCACTTGTTTTTGCCCATTCTAACGTTCAATCGAACAGTAACTGAATGCCTCGATGCCTGTCTGCCAGCTTTATATAGCCACGTGAAGTGACTCACTGTCTGTACAAGCAAAATAATTTTAGTGAACGGGGTGGTGTACCTAATAAATTGGCCACTGAGTGTGTATAGTCGTATGAGTGTGCATAGCGTCAGTGCAAGATAGGGTCAGTGCAGACAGTCTGTGTAACCATTAATTAACTATTTAGCAGTAGTATGGCTATTTAGCAGTCTTATGGCTTGGAGGTAGAAGTTGTCTCAGAGTCTGAAGGTCCGAGAGCCGATGCTCCGGTACTGTTTGCCGGATGGTTGTAGAGTGAACAGTCTATGGCTTGGGTGGCTGGAGTCTGGCAATTTTCGGGCCTTCCTCTGACACCGCCTGATATAGAGGTCCTGGATGGCAAGGAGCTCAGCACCAGAGATGTACTGGGCTGTCCGCACCACCCTCTGTAGCGCTTTGCGGTCGAGGGTGGTGCTTTAGCCGTATCAAGGGGTGATGCAATCAGTCAAGATGCTCTCGATGGTGCAGCTGTTGAACTTTTTGAGGATCCGAGGGCCCATGGCAAATTTTTTCAGCCTCCTGTGGGGGAAGAGGTGCTGTAATTCCCTATTCACGACTGAGGGTGTGTGTGGACCATGGTAAGTCCTTAGTGATGTGGACACCAAGGAACTTGAAGCTCTCGACCCGCTCCACTACAGCCCCGTCGATGTGAATTGGGGGCGTAGTCTCCCCTCTTTCTCCTGTAGTCCACGATCAGCTCCTTGGTCTTTCTGATGTTGAGGGAGAGGTTGTTGTCCTGGCACCACAATGCCAAGTCTCCTCTCTGTAGACTGTCTCATCGGCGTCGGCAATCAGGCCTACCACCGTCAGCGTCATCAGCAAACTTGATGATGGCGTTGGAGTCGTGTGTGGCCACGTAGTCGTCGGTGAACGGGGAGTACAGGAGGGGACTAAGCACACACCCTTGAGGGGCCTGCGTGTTGAGGTTCAGCGTGGCGGAGGTGTTGTGGACTACCCTCACCACCAGGGGGGGGCCATCCCTTCAGGAAGTCCAGGATCCAAATACAGAGGGAGGTGTTTAATCTCAGGGTCCCTAGCTTGGTGATGAGCTTGGAGGTCAATATAGTGTTGAACGCTGATCTAAGGTCTGTTAACAGCATTCTCGCATAGTTACTTCCCCTCTTGTCCATATTCATGTTTAAGCCTTTGTTGCTTAAAACAATGTCATGTCAGCACACACTCATATCCCAAACCTGAGTATCTTTGTGCCACACACATTTTTAAGTTTGTATGATATCTCAGCTATGACGCAGCTTTAAACACATTAACCCAGTAATAGTCACAACTGTGTCTGTAGTGCTCAGAGATGACAGTAACGAATAACAACTTGAAATTCGCATTCCAAAACCACTTTCACCCCATTCCCAACTAAATCTAAATAAAAGATATTCCAAGTCTTTGTACCACTTCTGGGCAGATAACCATAATGGTGACGTGTGCATTGTATGTCGTCGTTCGCTTGGAATTGACTCGCTAAATGTGACACTTTGCCTCAAGATGTGGCAGACTCTTGTAGTGTATTAAGATTATGACTATTCATGTGGAACCTGGGGGGGGGGGGTTTATTTTAGTTCAAATATAACCATTTGTAGGGTGACGCCCCAGGGGAGACAGGTGATTGGACAGCAGAGGGAGCAACCCATATTTTTGCATTCTTTATAAGTATAGGCTGGAGGCAGAGGGGGTTAGAACAGACAGATTATCTTTGGACACTGTTCTCCAGCCCTGCAGGGTCTGTAAACTTATGCTGACATCTTGTGATATAAATAAAACTTATAATCAAAGTACAGCCTAAGCGGACTCTTTGTTTGACAGCAATAATTACCAGCATTGACACGATACGACACTCTCTCAAAAGCTCCAGGTTCTGTTACTATGTAGCTGCCCTGCCTAGCAACTGTGTGACATGATTACACAAGGGGATAGCTGGGTATCATATCATTGGCTACAACAATGTTTCGATGGCATCAGTGTGTAGGAGATGGGTACATTGCCACGGTTGGTTGTGCTGAGTAAGGTGGTGAATAAAGGTGATAAGGAGACCCAAAGAACAAAATAGAAATGTTAGCTACCATACAAACCTACCATGTGTGTGTGTGTTGAAATTGCTAATTACTCCAATGCCAATGGTGACGTTTCAGTGAAAATATTTGTATTGGTGTGGCACTGATTTATTGGATCAATACAGCTAGCTAACGTTAGTTAGCTAGTTAAAAGCCAATAGCTAGCTAACTAGAAGCCAAGAGCCTGTCAAGTGTGTCTGCGAGCTTTCTAGAAGCTAGTTTGAACAAGTGGTTGATGCCTAAAATGATTATTGATATGCAGCCTGTAGCGCACTAGGCTGGCTGGCTAGCTAGCTGCTTAGCTCGCGCTATTCTTTCTCACCATGATGAGCGAAGAAGCAAATGTTGGCTACAAAAACAATCAAACGAAATAACTTAAATAAATCCACTATTAGTAGCTAGCGAAACAAACAACAAACTGTCAAATGCGACAGTCCTTCGTTATCACACATCTCGGTAGAAATATTAGGTGAACTTTCACCATCAATGCAATGAGTGTGGGTACTATAATTTACATTTACACTTTGAACTACAACCCAAAAAGCTGTACTGCCGCCACCAACTGGACGGGTTGAAAACTAAAACAAGGTAAAAAGAAAATCCATGTGATAGGGAAACTTAATCCACCCAAATAAAAATAGTACACTGACAAAAACAAAACAAAACTCCCACTTCTCCCTTCTTTCAAATCTCCATATCTCCCTTCTCTGGCTCTAGGCCCTGAGGGGGTGGTACGGCTTGTGCCAATATTCCATGTAACTCCTCCGCCGAGAAATCTTTCAGTCCCAGGAACCGCTCCGCCGCATCCACAATGATATCTATCTTCCTGGACCTTCTCTCCACCTTGGCAGTGCCATTAATCACCATAGCTATAAAGTCCACCTTCTTAACCTTTAAAATGTCAGGGTCCTGCTGGTGAAGGGCAACCCCTGCAGCCTGCAGTGAAGGCCTATCCACCACCATGGGCTCTTCAGGAGCACCATTCAAACCCTCAACCCTTTTAACAGCTGCTGCACATGATACGCTCTGGACTGCCCTGACTTTGGCCACCTCATTCTCTTTCACCCTTGTCGGGCAATCGAAAGATGTAGCTTCATGGTTCCCACCACAATTGCAACATGTGCACAATTGCACATTTTCCTCACTTTTAAAACACATGATATGATCTTTTCCACAACTTGGACATCTCGGCTTCTCCCTTCTGCAAACACTTGAAACATGACCAAAAGCTTTACAATGATCACACTGCATTGGTCTTGGGATAAATGCTCTGACTCTGTAGTTAATATACCACAACTTCACTTGAGTAGGGAGAGACTCCATATCAAAAAACAAAAGAACAGACAGACTCTTCACTTTTTCACCATTCACCACTCGATTCATCCGACAATCACTCCAGGAATATTTTTAATCTCTTCAAAATCAACTTCCCATGAGACGCCAGATATGACCCCCTTAAGGGGTGCCCTGTTCCGAAGAGACACACGCGACAACGCGCAACATCTTCTCTGTGGAAACCAGAAAACACAATAACTCCTCCCACTGAGAACTGTGATTGCCGAAGAAAAATAAAACTTAGTCCTGGGAATCGAGAGGATCTGATAGATGGAGTGGAGTTGTTGGTTAAGTGTGCACTGGCTAACGGGGCGTGTCCCTGTCACACCCTGGCTCTGGGACTCATTATGTTGAGCCAGGGTGTGTTCATTCTATGTGTTCTGTTTCTATGTTGGGTGCTCTAGTTCGTCATTTTCTATGTTTGACTGAGTGACTCCCAATCAGAGGCAACGAGTGTCAGCTGTTTGCTGGTTGTCTCTGATTGGGAGCCATATTTAACTGTCTGTGTTTCACTTTGGGTTTGTGGGTTTTTGTTCCGTGTTCGGTCATTGTCACCGTGGACTTCACGAGTCGTGTTTTGTTTTGTTTAGAAACTTTAACTTATTAAAGTAATGTTTGTTTCTCACGCTGCGCCTTGGTCCGCTTCATCATGTGTCAACGATCGTGACAGTCCCAAACGAAAGGTCTGGTTGACTTTGTGACCCCTCACACCTGCCCTCTACCCTGCCCCAGTTAAATTGATTAAAATAAAAAAAATAAAAAAAGCTTTCAATCAGTTTAATTGAATTCATGGTTGCACAATCTGTTTAATTACCAGCATATATGCAAACAAGTCAAACAACAGAAAATGCTAATATGAAATAGTTTATGTTAAGGTAATTTCAGCATTTGTTTCATTGATAAAAAAAGTAGAACATATGAACATAATAATAGCCTATATCAGGTTAGCCTAGAATATATCTCAAGGGCTTTAGGGAAACAGCTAAATCTATAGGGTAGTGTACCTCTCCCTCTCTTATGGAATGTATGTGCACAACGGACATTCTTGTGCTTATATTGGCTTACAATGCAGCACAAAGTAATCATTAGAAAGGAAATAATCATAATTGGTCCTTGTTTGGATAAACAATATATTTCAAAGCACCAAACCCGGCATCATCTTCATATATGTTACTAAACTCCTCAGCTACTCTCCACATATCTGCCCCTTTGTCCAGAGCGATTTCCTCTTGTAGGGAGTTGAGCCCAGGCAGAGTTGGGAGTCTCTTCTCACATAGATGGCCCTCTAGAATGGATCTGAGGCTGCGGACACACACACACACACACACACACACACACACACACACACACACACACACACACACAGCCACACACACACAGCCTCACACACACACACACACACAGCCACACACAGCCACACACACACACACACACACACAGCCACACACACACACACACAGCCACACACACACACACACACACACAGCCACACACACACACACACACACACACACACACACACACACACACACACACACACACACACACACACAGGTATAGCAGAGAGAGCAGGGAAGGAGGGGAAGAAAGCAGTTAGCATTGCAACCTCACTGTTCTCCCCACACGCTGCGTTCCTGTTTAGTCCCTAGCCCCATCTGCTGGTTCAATAAGGGGGCAAGGTATGACCTGTGTCCCGGCTGAGGGTACAGTATATCACTTAAGCCCCTTTCCCCTGACAGATGGGTGCCTGTGAGGGTAACACCCATGGCCCTCCTGGCCCCTCCTGGCCCCTAGGAGTCAAAAGGGCCCTCCTCATGTCCCGGGGGGATCGCTCTCCGTCTGTCTCTCTTTGTGTCTCTCAGCTTTGTTGTGATTGAAAGAAGTGTCCATACAAACGGATTGACGGATTCCTCTAGTCTAAACATCAGTGTGGCCAGGGACTAGGGTGAGGGTTGTAATCACTAAACATCAGTGTGGCCAGGGACTAGGGTGAGGTTTGTAATCACTAAACATCAGTGTGGCCAGGGACTAGGGTGAGGTTTGTAATCACTAAACATCAGTGTCGCCAGGGACTAGGGTGAGGTTTGTAATCACTAAACATCAGTGTGGCCAGGGACTAGGGTGAGGTTTGTAATGACTAAACATCAGTGTGGCCAGGGACTAGGGTGAGGGTTGTAATCACTAAACATCAGTGTGGCCAGGGACTATGGTGAGGTTTGTAATCACTAAACATCAGTGTGGCCAGGGACTATGGTGAGGGTTGCAATCACTAAACATCAGTGTCGCCAGGGACTAGGGTGAGGTTTGTAATCACTGACATTTCAAGGGGAACACTTTCTTTGTTCTTCTATTTTTTAAGATGAGTAACATTTCTAATCAACATCAAAGTCCCATTCATGTCTTGACCAAAGGAGGGTAATTATAATGTCAGCAGTGGTAATCAATTAATGCAAATGCTTTATCAATAATGTGTTTTACACATTTGTGCTACACTACATGACCAAAAATATGTGTACACCTGCTCGTCGAAAATCTAATTCCAAAATCATGGGCATTAATATGGAGTTGGTCTCCCCTTTGCTGCTATAACAGCCTCCACTCTTCTGGGAAGGCTTTCCACTAGATGTTGGAACATTGCTGCGAGGACTTGCTTCCATTCAGCCACAAGAGCATTAGTGAGGTCGGGCACTGATGTTGGCCGATTAGGCCTGGCTCACAGTCGGCGTTCCAATTCATCCCAAAGGTGTTTGATGGGGCTGAGGTCAGTGCTCTGTGCAGGCCGGTCAAGTTCTTCCACACCGATCTCGACAAACCATTTCTGTATGGACCTCGCTTTGTGCAAACTGTTGCCACAAAGTTGGAAGCACAGAATTGTCTAGAATGTCATTGCATGCTATAGCGTTAAGATTTCCCTTTACTGGAACTAAAGGGCCTAGCTCGAACCTTGAAAACCAGCCCCA
This sequence comes from Coregonus lavaretus, assembly GCF_964263955.1. Taxonomy (NCBI): domain Eukaryota; kingdom Metazoa; phylum Chordata; class Actinopteri; order Salmoniformes; family Salmonidae; genus Coregonus; species Coregonus lavaretus. The sequence goes on from NC_140012.1 coordinate 40,899,651, forward strand.
GACCATTAGTCCTCCTCCACCAAACTTTACAGTTGGCACTATGCATTGGGGCAGGTAGCCTTCTCCTGCATCCGCCAAACCAGTGCCGACCCATCAGGTAGATCCCCACCTGTTTTGAGCCCCACCTGTTTAGCTTTTTAAAAAAGTAAAAAAAGTAAATTGTTGTTATTGTTTCCGGTTTTGCATGTTATTTTGGCATTAATACATGTCACATATCAGTTTGCAAACAATGTAAAAAAATATATATATTGAGTTAATAAAGCTGCATACAAACATGGTCTCTTTTTTGCTTTCTTGAGTAAGGCAGCTCCAAAATGCAGGTGTTTCAGCCTAGCTCAGTGCTTTCTGTGGTGGTGGGGCAGCCAGCGGAAAATACGGAGCGTAGGGGTTGGTAATGTTCTCTCGTTTTTGCCGTGATTGGCTCATTGTTCTGTCACTCATGGGGACACTACATCACCGCAAAATCAACAAAGTTCAAGCCCCCTTGGGTGCTGCCATAGATTCACATTAGAAGTGCCCATCCAAGAAGGCTCAAGGTGAGTCCAAGAATGTATTATTGTAATATGCCAGGGAGGTATGTATACTGTAGTTTAGAAAGTAATACTAAGTGTATGTTGTGTAGTAAGCTGTTAGTAGCCCATGTGCCTCACCCTAATAATTTGGTCCCTTTCCCCCTCATAATTTAGCCTACTGTTCTGGCTTGGTGGTGCACATGTAGCCTATAGCCTGTTTTAGAAAAATGTCATCATAGAATATTGTAAGAGCTTTCATTGTCTGTTACTATGCCCCGGTTATTTATCCTACGGTTTTGACTTGGTGTACAGGGAGAATACTGTAAGAACGGCCCATGTTCTGAATTCTGTCGCTGTACATTTCAAAAGTGCTGAACAAATAGTTATATTTACATTTACATTTACATTTTAGTCATTTAGCAGACGCTCTTATCCAGAGCAACTTACAGGAGCAATTAGGGTTAAGTGCCTTGCTCAAGGGCACATTTACGTCATTTAGCAGACGCTCTTAAACAGAGCGACTCACAAATTGGTGCATTCACCCTATAGGCAGTGGGATAACCACTTTACAATTTTTTGGGGGGGGGGGGTAGAAGGATTACTTTATCCTATCCCAGGTATTCCTTAAAGAGGTGGGGTTTCAAATGTCTCCGGAAGGTGGTGAGTGACTCCGCTGTCCTGGCGTCGTGAGGGAGCTTGTTCCACCATTGGGGTGCCAGAGCAGCGAACAGTTTTGACTGGGCTGAGCGGGAACTATGCTTCCGCAGAGGAAGGGGAGCCAGCAGGCCAGAGGTGGATGAACGCAATGCCCTCGTTTGGGTGTAGGGACTGATCAAAGCCCGAAGGTACAGAGGTGCCGTTCCCCTCACTGCTCCATAGGCAAGCACCATGGTCTTGTAGCGGATGCGAGCTTCAACTGGAAGCCAGTGGAGTGTGTGGAGGAGGGGGGTGACGTGAGAAAACTTGAACACCAGACGGGCTGCGGCATTCTGGATGAGTTGTAGGGGTTTAATGGCACAGGCAGGGAGGCCAGCCAACAGCGAGTTGCAGTAGTCCAGACGGGAGATGACAAGTGCCTGGATTAGGACCTGTGCCGCTTCCTGTGTAAGGCAGGGTCGTACTCTCCGAATGTTGTAGAGCATGAACCTGCAGGAGCGGGTCACCGCCTTGATGTTAGCGGAGAACGACAGGGTGTTGTCCAGGGTCACGCCAAGGCTCTTCGCACTCTGGGAGGAGGACACAACGGAGTTGTCAACCGTGATGGCGAGATCATGGAACGGGCAGTCCTTCCCCGGGAGGAAGAGCAGCTCCGTCTTGCCAGGGTTCAGCTTTAGGTGGTGATCCGTCATCCATACTGATATGTCTGCCAGACATGCAGAGATGCGATTCGCCACCTGGTTATCAGAAGGGGGAAAGGAGAAGATTAGTTGTGTATCGTCAGCGTAGCAATGATAGGAGAGGCCATGTGAGGATATGACAGAGCCAAGTGACTTGGTGTATAGGGAGAAAAGGAGAGGGCCTAGAACTGAGCCCTGGGGGACACCAGTGGTGAGAGCACGTGGTGCGGAGACAGCTTCTCGCCACGCCACTTGGTAGGAGCGACCGGTCAGGTAGGACGCAATCCAGGAGTGAGCCGCGCCGGAGATGCCCAGCTCGGAGAGGGTGGAGAGGAGGATCTGATGGTTCACAGTATCAAAGGCAGCAGACAGGTCTAGAAGGACAAGAGCAGAGGAGAGAGAGTTAGCTTTAGCAGTGCGGAGAGCCTCCGTGACACAGAGAAGAGCAGTCTCAGTTGACTGACCAGTCCTGAAACCTGACTGGTTTGGATCAAGAAGGTCATTCTGAGAGAGATAGCAAGAGAGTTGGCTAAAGACGGCACGCTCAATAGTTTTGGAAAGAAAAGAAAGAAGGGATACTGGTCTGTAGTTGTTGACATCAGTGGGATCGAGTGTTGGTTTTTTGAGAAGGGGAGCAACTCTCGCTCTCTTGAAGACGGAAGGGACATGGCCAGCGGTCAAGGATAAGTTGATCAGCGAGGTGAGGTAGGGGAGAAGGTCACCGGAGATGGTCTGGAGAAGAGAGGAGGGGATGGGGTCAAGCGGGCAGGTTGTTGGGCGGCCTGCAGTCACAAGTCGCAGGATTTTATCTGGAGAGAGAGGGGAGAAAGAAGTCAAAGCATAGGGTAGGGCAGTGTGAGTAGGACCAGCAGTGTCATTAGACTTAACAAACGAGGATCGGATGTCGTCAACCTTCTTTTCAAAGTGGTTGACGAAGTCATCCACAGAGAGAGAGGAGGGGGGGGGGGGGGGGGGGAGGATTCAGCAGTGAGGAAAATGTGGCAAATAGCTTCCTAGGGTTAGAGGCAGATGCTTGGAATTTAGAGTGGTAGAAAGTGGCCTTAGCAGCAGAAACAGATGACGAAAATGTAGAGAGGAGGGAGTGAAAAGATGCCAGGTCGGCAGGGAGTTTAGTTTTCTTCCATTTCCGCTCCGCTGCCCGGAGCTCTGTTCTGTGAGCTCGCAATGAGTCATCAAGCCACGGAGCTGGAGGGGAGGATCGAGCCGGCCGGGAGGATAGGGGACACAGAGAGTCAAAGGATGCAGAAAGGGAGGAGAGGAGGGTTGAGGAGGCAGAATCAGGAGATTGGAGGGAGAAGGATTGAGCAGAGGGAAGAGATGATAGGATGGAAGAGGAGAGAGTAGTGGGAGAGAGAGAGCGAAGGTTGTGGCGGCGCATTACCATCTGTGTAGGGGCAGAGTGAGTAGTGTGGGAGGAGAGCGAGAGAGAAAAGGAAACAAAGTAGTGGTCGGAGACATGGAGGGGAGTTGCAGTGAGATTAGTAGAAGAGCAGCATCTAGTAAAGATGAGGTCAAGCGTATTGCCTGCCTTGTGAGTAGGGGGGGACGGTGAGAGGGTGAGGTCAAAAGAGGAGAGGAGTGGAAAGAAGGAGGCAGAGAGAAATGAGTCAAATGTGGACATAGGGAGGTTGAAATCCCCCAAAACTGTGAGGGGTGAGCCATCCTCAGGAAAGGAACTTATCAAGGCGTCAAGCTCATTGATGAACTCTCCAAGGGAACCTGGAGGGCGATAGATGACAAGGATATTAAGCTTAAATGGGCTAGTGACTGTGACAGCATGGAATTCAAATGAGGAGATAGACAGATGGGTTAGGGGAAAAATTGAGAATGTCCACTTGGGAGAGATGAGGATTCCTGTGCCACCACCCCTCTGACCAGATGCTCTCGGGGTATGCGAGAACACATGGTCAGACGAGGAGAGAGCAGTAGGAGTAGCAGTGTTTTCAGTGGTAATCCATGTTTCCGTCAGCGCCAGGAAGTCGAGGGACTGGAGATTAGCATAGGCTGGGATGAAGTCAGCTTTGTTGGCAGCAGAACGGCAGTTCCAGAGGCTGCCTGAGACCTGGAACTCCAGGTGTGGGGTGCGTGCAGGGACCACCAGGTTAGAGAGGCAGCAGCCACGCGGTGTGGGGCGTTTGTGCAGCCTGTGCAGAGAGGAGAGAACAGGGATAGGCAGAGGCATAGTTGACAGGCTGTAGCAAATGGCTACAATAATGCAGAGGAGATCGGAATGAAATGAACTAAACATCTGGGAGAGTAGAGAGCAGGGCCTCCCTCACCAAAAACTTCTACCTCAGAAACTATAATTGTTTCACTGAACCACCCGAACAAAAACTCTACCAACTTCCACCTTTAGAAATCAGAATTGTTGTGAACCACAGCGGTTCAATGTTTAAAGGAATAGACTCAACCCACTTTATTCAGCTAGCTAACTATGACACCATAGCTAACTAGCATGCTAGCATCCAATAACACACAGTTTAGCACCAACACTTGGTCACAACAAACCACCAATAGTGTGTTAACACACTAAGCAGATAATTCGGCTATGTAGCACAACTATATTGTATTTAGCTACTACAGTACAGTTAGCTGGTCATGTTGGCTAGCTAGCAATGGCCACTGTGTTGACCTTGTTTGAAGAACGGCTAGCTAGCTAACTAGCTTCGTGCAACCCCCGGCACCACCGAAAAACAATGCCAACCTACAGTAACTACCCACAACAGCCCACAATGCCTAGCTATGACGCCATAGCTAACTAGCATGCTAGCATCCAATAACACACAGTTTAGCACCAATACTTGGTTACAACAAACTACCAAGAGTGTGTTAACACACTAAACAGATAATTCATGTCCGTGTCTAGTTCCTTTCATAACGCAGCAAAAAATTAAACGTTGGCTAGCTAGCACATTAACACTGGAAACAGCTCTCCACCGTTGCACTAAACAGATAATTACCAATAAACGTTACCAGTAGCTACCCGCTAGCTAGCTAGCATACCAAGAGTGTGTTAACACACTAAACAGATAATTCATGTCCGTGTCTAGTTCCTTTCATAACGCAGCAAAGATTAAACGTTGGCTAGCTAGCACATTAACACTGGAAACAACTCTCCACGGTTGCACTAAACAGATAATTACCAATAAACGTTACCAGTAGCTACCCGCTAGCTAGCTAGCTAGCTAGCCTCGTGCTTCGCCGGGCTCCGCCGTAAACAATACAATACTTACCTACAATAATTGCCTACGGAAACCTACAATAACAACCTAAATAACTACGTAAATAAACTACCTACCTACGATCTAAATACATGGTTTAAGCTTTACTCAACACCATATGAGAAGCCAAGCTTACCTCCTGCTAGAGAAAAACACAACCTCTCCCGACGAACTCTCCCTCTATCCCTCTATTTACTACGTCCGTCCTAGCTCGCTCATTAATGCCTCTTATCCGCTCATCGTTCCCTTATGCCATAGTTTGTACATCTCAATTGTCAGTAGAAACCACATTTGTTTAAGCAAGTCAGCCATGTCAGCTATGTTTTTTTTTAAAGGCAGTAAATGAGGCTGAATGAACTGTTTCGCTGCCAGACAAGACTCCGCCGATAGCCAGGTGTAGCGGTGGTAAGGATTCACTCCATGGTGCTGAAAAGAAAGCACTAATGTTGGGACAGCTTTATGAAGGCCCTAACAGTTTGTGGGCACTGTTAGTCACCGTTATAGTGCAATTAATGTATTGTTTAGTGTTTTGTAGTGGCTTTGCCCCACCAAGATTTACATGCTAAAATCACCACTGCGCCAAACCCAGATTTGTCCGTCGGACTACCAGATGGTGAAGCGTGATTCATCACTCCATAATATGCGTTTCCACTGATCCAGAATCCAATGGGGGTGAGCTTCACACCACTCCAGCCGACGCTTGGCATTGCGCGTGGTGAACTTAGGCTTGTGTATTGCTGCTCGACCATGGAAACTCATTTCATGAAGCTCCAGACGAACAGTTCTTGTGCTGACGTTGCTTCCAGAGGCAGTTTGGAACTCAGTAGTGAGCGTTGCAACCGAGGACAGACAATTTCTACACGCTACGCGCTTCAGCACTCAGCGGCCCCATTCTGTGAGCTTGTGTGGCCTACCACTTCGCGGCTGAGCTGCTCCTAGACATTTCCACTTCACAATAACAGCACAATACAGTTGAGCGGGGCAGCTCTAGAAGGACAAACATTTGATGAACTGACTTGTTGGACGGTGCCACGTTGAAAGTCACTGAGCTGTTCAGTAAGGCTACTGCCAATGTTTGTCTATGGAGATTGCGTGGCTGTGTGCTCAATTTTATACACCTGTCAGCAACAGGTGTGGCTGAAATAGCCGAATCCGCTAATTTGAAGGTGTGTCCACATACTTTTGTATATATAGTGTATGTTTGCCCCCATACAGATCCTTCATTCAGCTACAAATGGTTAGTCAGTTTGTTAGCTTTGTCAGTTACTGTTAATGACCATAAGAGCGGGTGAGAGCTGCAAACGTGACGATGACAATAGCAGAAAGCTGCCAAAAGGGCCTTAGAGGCCTACTGTGGCCTAGCGGTCAGTGAGGCCTACCTTAGAGGCCTACTGTGGCCTAGCGGTCAGTGAGGCCTACCTTAGAGGCCTACTGTGGCCTAGCGGTCAGTGAGGCCTACCTTAGAGGCCTACTGTGGCCTAGCGGTCAGTGAGGCCTACCTTAGAGGCCTACTGTGGCCTAGCGGTCAGTGAGGCCTACCTTAGAGGCCTACTGTGGCCTAGCGGTCAGTGAGGCCTACCTTAGAGGTCTACTGTGGCCTAGCGGTCAGTGAGGCCTACCTTAGAGGCCTACCGTGGTGGACTAGCCTAGCGGTCAGTGAGGCTGCCCACAGCACACATACTGTATCTCTCAGTGTCGACGTGGGTTCTAATCTAGCCCACTGCCCAACTGACACACTCTACTCCTATCTCTCCCACTATCTCTAATCTGTATAATACAAAATGCAACAAAAAAAAACGACAATAACAAATGGGACCTTACTTCCAGTGAGGTGGCCTGATCTAGAGAAGCCTGGTTGTTGGTCTTCAGGAGGAGGACATCATGCAGGTCCAGGGTGAGGTGGCCTGATCTAGAGAAGCCTGGTTGTTGGTCTTCAGGAGGAGGACCTCATGCAGGTCCAGATTGAGGTGGCCTGATCTAGAGAAGCCTGATTGTTGGTCTTCAGGAGGAGGACATCATGCAGGTCCAGGGTGAGGTGGCCTGATCTAGAGAAGCCTGGTTGTTGGTCTTCAGGAGGAGGACATCATGCAGGTCCAGGGTGAGGTGGCCTGATCTAGAGAAGCCTGGTTGTTGGTCTTCAGGAGGAGGACCTCATGCAGGTCCAGATTGAGGTGTCCTGATCTAGAGAAGCCTGGTTGTTGGTCTTCAGGAGGAGGACATCATGCAGGTCCAGGGTGAGGTGGCCTGATCTAGAGAAGCCTGGTTGTTGGTCTTCAGGAGGAGGACCTCATGCAGGTCCAGATTGAGGTGGCCTGATATAGAGAAGCCTGGTTGTTGGTCTTCAGGAGGAGGACCTCATGCAGGTCCAGGGTGAGGTGGCCTGATATAGAGAAGCCTGGTTGTTGGTCTTCAGGAGGAGGACCTCATGCAGGTCCAGATTGAGGTGTCCTGATCTAGAGAAGCCTGGTTGTTGGTCTTCAGGAGGAGGACCTCATGCAGGTCCAGATTGAGGTGTCCTGATCTAGAGAAGCCTGGTTGTTGGTCTTCAGAAGGAGCACTTCATGCAGGTCCAGGGTGAGGTGGCCTGATCTAGAGAAGCCTGGTTGTTGGTCTTCAGGAGGAGGACCTCATGCAGGTCCAGATTGAGGTGTCTTGATCTAGAGAAGCCTGGTTGTTGGTCTTCAGAAGGAGCACTTCATGCAGGTCCAGGCCTGTCACAGACCCTCAGGCCTCTCCTCTCCTCCTATGACAACCTCTGCTGGAACTCTGATGGCAGCCTCTGGAACGGGTCCTGCAAACACAAGACATCCATATTCAGCAAACACAAGATAATCACAGAAATTGATATAATTAGGGACATAAAAACAAATCCTAGATCAGATTAAATCTCCTATCTCACATGCATCAGAAGAGGATAACTCGCTTTTTAAGAAAAATCTAATTATGAACCAAATCAAATCAATTTTATCACATGCGCCGAATACAACAGGTGTTGACCTTTACAGTGAAATGCTTACTGACAAGCTCTTTCCCAACGATGCAGAGTTAAATAAGATAAATAAAAACACAACAAAAACAATATGAAGATAATTTATATACAAGGAGCTTATTTGAGTCTTAGAAAAGCGCTGAATTAATCCCATGTATTATAAATAAACTGAAATTCTCAATTTTTTGGAGCAACATACAGTGGGGAGAACAAGTTTTTGATACACTGACGATTTTGCAGGTTTTCCTACTTACAAAGCATGTAGAGGTCTGTCATTTTTATCATAGGTACACTTCAACTGTGAGAGACAGAATCTAAAACAAAAATCCAGAAAATCACATTGTATGATTTTTAAGTAATTCATTTGTATTTTATTGCATGACATAAGTATTTCATACATCAGAAAAGCAGAACTTAATATTTGGTACAGAAACCTTTGTTTGCAATTACAGAGATCATACGTTTCCTGTAGGTCTTGACCAGGTTTGCACACACTGCAGCAGGGATTTTGGCCCACTCCTCCATACAGACCTTCTCCAGATCCTTCAGGTTTCGGGGCTGTCGCTGGGCAATACGGACTTTCAGCTCCCTCCAAAGATTTTCTATTGGGTTCAGGTCTGGAGACTGGCTAGGCCACTCCAGGACCTTGAGATGCTTCTTACGGAGCCACTCCTTAGTTGCCCTGGATGTGTGTTTCGGTTCGTTGTCATGCAGGAAGACCCAGCCACGACCCATCTTCAATGCTCTTACTGAGGGAAGGAGGTTGTTGGCCAAGATCTCACGATACATGGCCCCATCCATCCTCCCCTCAATACGGTGCAGTCGTCCTGTCCCCTTTGCAGAAAAGCATCCCCAAAGAATGATGTTTCCACCTCCATGCTTCACGGTTGGGATGGTGTTCTTGGGGTTGTACTCATCCTTCTTCTTCCTCCAAACAGTTTAGACCAAAAAGCTCTATTTTTGTCTCATCAGACCACATGACCTTCTACCATTCCTCCTCTGGATCATCCAGATGGTCATTGGCAAACGTCAGACGGGCCTGGACATGCGCTGGCTTGAGCAGGGGGACCTTGCATGCCCTGCAGGATTTTAATCCATGACGGCGTAGTGTGTTACTAATGGTTTTCTTTGAGACTGTGGTCCCAGCTCTCTTCAGGTCATTGACCAGGTCCTGCCGTGTAGTTCTGGGCTGATCCCTCACCTTCCTCATGATCATTGATGCCCCACGAGGTGAGATCTTGCATTTAGCCCCAGACCGAGGGTGATTGACCGTCATCTTGAACTTCTTCCATTTTCTAATAATTGTGCCAACAGTTGTTGCCTTCTCACCAAGCTGCTTGCCTATTGTCCTGTAGCCCATCCCAGCCTTGTGCAGGTCTACAATTTTATCCCTGATGTCCTTACACAGCTCTCTGGTATTGGCCATTGTGGAGAGGTTGGAGTCTGTTTGATTGAGTGTGTGGACAGGTGTCTTTTATACAGGTAACGAGTTCAAACAGGTGCAATTAATACAGGTAATGAGTGGAGAACAGGAGGGCTTCTTAAAGAAAAACTAACAGGTCTGTGAGAGCCGGAATTCTTACTGGTTGGTAGGTGATCAAATACTTATGTCATGCAATAAAATGCAAATTAATTACTTAAAAATCATACAATGTGATTTTCTGGATTTTTTATACAGACCTCTACATGCTTTGTAAGTAGGAAAACCTGCAAAATCGGCAGTGTATCAAATACTTGTTCTCCCCACTGTATGTTTTCAGTCCAACACCTGCCGTGTCCCATGGCACACGTTGCCTGGATTTACGGCTCAGAGGGAGGCTGACCGCCTGCATGTGGTTCCTGAGGTCAACTAGTGGTGGTTAGCAGGGGTCAAGGGTCATGGGCGTGAAAGGGTTGAACCCATAACAAACTAGTAAATGTGGTCACAGAGGGGGAGTTTTATTTCACTGACAGATTTTGTATTGTTGGATTGGTCATTAAAAGTGATTTGGGCTCGGCCTATGAGCCATTAATCCATTGATATGAAAAGATCCGTTGGGATCATTTCATCTCATATCAATATTGTTATGATTAGAACTGGAAATTCAACTAACTGCCTGATTTCATCTCATGTTGGAGTCAACAGGTATGCTGATATACAGTTCCTTCAAAAGGTATTCACACCCCTTGACTTTTTCCACATTTTGTTGTGTTACAGCAGCCTGAATTTAAAATTGAACAAAAAAAGAAATCTACACACAATAGCCCATAATGTCAAAGTGGAATTATGTTTTTAGACATTTTTACAAATTAATAAAAAATGAAAAGCTGAAATGTCTTGAGTCAATAAGTATTCAGCCCCTTTGTTATGGAAAGCCTAAATAACTTCAGGAGTAAAGATTTGCTTAACAAGTCAGATAATAAGTTGCATGGACTCACTCTGTGTGCAATAATGATGTACAACATGATTTTTGAATGACTACCCCATCTCTGTACCCCACACATGTCCCTCAGTCGAGCAGTGAATTTCAAACACAGATTCAACGACAAAGACCAGGGAGGTTTTCCAATGCTTCGCAAAGAAGGGCCCCTATTTGTAGATTGGTTAAAAAAAAACAAAGCAGACACTGAATATCCCTTTGAGCATGGTGAAGTTATTAATTACACTTTGGATGGTGTATCAATACACCCAGTCACTACAAAGATGCAGGCATCCTTCCTAACTCAGTTGACAGAGAGGAAGGAAACTGCTCAGGGATTTCACCATGAGGCCAATGGTGATTTTAAACCAGTCACAGAGTTAAATGGTTGTGATAGGAGAAAACTGAGGATGGATAAACAAAATTGTACAGTGAACAAAAATATAAACGCAACATGTGAAGTGTTGGTCCCATGCTTCATGAGCTGAAATAAAAGATCCCAGAAATGTCCCATACACACAAAAAGCTTATTTCTCTCAAATTTTGTGAACAAATTTGTTTACATCTCTGCAAGGCCAATTTTTACTTAAACCGGCTTGAAAATCTATGGCAAGACTTGAAAATGGCTATCTAGCAATGATCAAAAACTAACTTGACAGAGTCCACTTCGAGTTACTTTCACCGATTCAACAGTCCCCAATCTCTTCTCCACCCAATCTGATACAACATATGGATCAGCCAGAATACAAGGATCCATTCTCTCTACAAATCTCACTCCCACTGGGCCAGAATCATCCTTTTCATGATCAGGACGAGGCATGAACTCGGCCGTCCTCACCGTAGGTACTTTATCCACACTCTCGTCAGGTTCCATCTCTGAACCACTGGAGGACGTAGCCCTCTTTTTGCACTTGATGCCAACCCTTCCTCACCGCACAGCTTCCCTCTACACTCAGCTCCTTCTCGCCGGTCATCACTGCACCTGTTAATTCATCCTCACTCTCGTCACGTTCAATTTCCTTCTGTAGCTCTTCCAAAAGTTATGTGAATTCCTCCATTCCATATTCCCTCTTGTTCACCATCTTCTCCTTCATCAGATCTTCCAGAAGGCTTGTGCAATCCCCCACTCCATATTTACTTATACTATGTTCCACTTTCCTCCTATTTTTCCTATCTGCCATCTTGGAAGCCATCTTCCTTTAATCCCCTCCTCCAACAATCTTGCTGGACAGCTGTTACAAATGCAACAACATGTCTCTGTCACCACCAAATACAGTCATGGGTGGAATCTCTACAATTCACTCGAAAGACAAGGCACTCTGGGAAATAAGGCTTTATACCAAGCAGTGTGTTAATTGAACACTGTTCAGTGTCTATATGGGTTCACACTTTCAGTGTTAATTTAACACTCTCAGTGTTAAATGTAACACTGAAGAATTTGCTGTGTAGTAACCTCAATGAACAAACTGTATGGCTCTGCAAAACTGGTGGTAAAAGGTCCACTCTCTCCCATATCATCAACTGCATATCTCATTCTCACAGCCTTGTAGCTGCCCTGTTTCCCCCAATTCTTACTCATTCTCAAATCCTTTCAAGGAAAGCATAGTTCAAAAGGAGTCAAAAAAGCACTACTAAGTCCTAAAATATAGGCAACAAACGTGAGGTGGTAAATTTATCAGCAAAACATTGAATTTCCCAGAGAAACCAATTGCTATGATCCCATGGAAAATATGGGAGTATTTCTCTGGATAATATTGATTTACTGCCCATAATAATACAACTAATTAGAAAGTTGTTATAAAGGCCCAGTAACACATTAGTTATTAATAATAAAACCCTTAATTAAGGGCTAATATATGGCTTATACGGAATAATAAATGCCTTATTATCCTCTTAAGGATCGGACCCTTTTTTTCAATTTTCGCCTAAAATGACATACCCAAATCTAACTGCCTGTAGCTCAGGACCTGAAGCAAAGATATGCATTTTATTGATACCATTTGAAAGGAAACACTTTGGAGTTTGTGGATATGTGAAATTAATGTAGGAGAATATAACACATTAGATCTGGTAAAAGATAATACAAACAAAAAAACATGCGTTTTCTATTATTTTTTTTCCATTATCTTTGAAATGCTAGAGAAAGGCCACAATATAATATTGCAGTTTAGGCACAATTTAGATTGTGGCCACTAGATGGCAGCAGTGTGTGTGCAAAGTTTCAGATAGATCCAGTGAAGCGTTGCAATACTGGACTATTTTGTATCAAGTCTGCCCAACTGTGCCGAATTGGTCAATTGATACAATTTCAAGTACATAACTATAGAGAACATCGAAAAATGATATGGTAATACAGAATGTAAGTTTACACACTCCAGGAATGTCATAAATGATGGATCATTAGCTTATACACTAACTTTCACACCGGGCGGGGTGGGTGTGAAGCCAGTGACAGCAAGGGTTCAAACTGTAGAACCCAGATCCTACATTTGAATATAAAAATGGATTTCATCAAACAAAACTATGCTACATTTTATCTCTGGGACCCTTAGGATGACAAATCAGAGCAAGATTACTGAATGTAAGTACATTATTCACCTTCAGAGGTGAATGTATCAAACCAGTTGCCGTGATACGTTGTTGTTGTGCACTCTCCTCAAACAATAGCATAGTATTTTTTCACTGTAATAGCTACTGTAAATTGGACAGTGCAGTTAGAGTAACAAGAATTTAAGCTTTCTGCCCATCTAAGACATGTCTATGTCCTGGAGAGTTTGCTGTTACTCACAACAGTCATGCTAATCACAATAGCGCACGTTAGCTCAACCGTCCCATATACGGGACACCGATCCTGTAGAGGTTAACCACTTATATACACTTATAAACTACTTAGTAGTGGTTAAAATGTGAACCTTGTATTAAATAAATAAAGTCACACACTCTCTATATGTGTTCGCAACAATTTAATGGGTAAACCTCAACCAATGTTTCACAACGCAGTGCCTTCTTTACGAATGGTTAATATGTGTATTTAAAGTATAGTGTTACCCATGCTTTTTATTGATAGGAAAGATGGAAGAGGAGACAGGAAAGACAGGAGACATTTTAGTCATTTAGCAGACGCTCATATCCAGAGCAATTTCCAGTTAGTGCATTCATCTTGAGATAGCTAGGTGGGACAACCGTATATCTCAGTCATAGTAATTTGCTATCAGCAAAGTCAGTGCTACTAGGGGGGGGGGGGGGGGGGGGGGGAGTCAGTTTTAGTTGATGAGACGACAGTGATGTGTGCACTGGGGGCTGTGGCACTAACCACTAGACCACTGCAGGCCGCTCCATAAAGACATTTGATTTTTGCATTCTTATACAGTGTTCATAGCTAAAGGATTTGTCATTTCTCAAATTTTAAAAGGGCAATCTGGGAATGGTACACCCATTTTTAGACTTTTAAATGAAAGACACACTCCAGCTTAAAAAAAAACTTTTCTTGTTGAAACAATATCTATCCCAATTAATTAAGGGTACAAAAAATATGTTTTGAGCAAAATAGTGTTTTTTAGACGCAAACGTCAAGAGTTGTTCTGATGGGTTTACGCTGACGTCATGTCATGACTTACCTGAACCACCCCGCCCACTTGTGCCATGTCATGACTTACCTGAACCACCTATTGAGATGTGCCTTTTGCTAAATAAATCAGGTGATAGATTAGGTGAAAAGAAGACTAAAGTGCATCTTTAATGATATATAGTAATTCATTCTCGAAGAATATAACTTAAAATCTCTCATGAGCTTAGTGAAACTGTCCTGCTTCACCACAAGCCAAAATATAAGCTTGTTTTACTATATTGTTTGTAAACAATGTAATATTAAAGAAACATTGTAAAGAAACATGGTTAAAGCTATCAGGCTATCATTGCACCCAAAGCTCTGTCTATGAATTTAAGAGATTGTCACGGATTCAGCCGAGGCTGGCCCTCCTCCTTGCTCGGGCAGGCTTCGGCGTTCGTCGTCCCCGGAGTACTAGCTGCTACCGATCTATGTTTCTGTGTTTGACTTGTTTGGTCTTTATTGTGTACACCTGTTTCCCATTATGTTGTATTGTCTTCCCTATATAACCCTCTGTCGTTCATTGTGTGTTGTGTGTGATTGTATTCGTCATCGGCAGTAGTTTGTGTGCGGGTTGTTTTCCTCCCTGTGTGGAGGTTGTTTATACTCTTGTTACTTTCGAGTAAAGTACGTTTCCAGTGAGCTCTGTGTCCTGCGTTTGACTTCGCCTACCGCATTCACTGATGTTCGGACAGAGATACATTTCTCCAGCCCTATCCCTGAGCTGTTTACCAAAAAGTGTCAGGGTCACCGTTTGTTTGAATCCCATATTGCCCCTTAAATAAATAAGTAAATATATTTGAGGTTATCCATCTTCATAAAGAAATCAACACAATAGTAAGGCCCATTGAAAACAACTCACCCAGGAAAAAGGGGGATTGGATCTGGGGAAACTGAACATACAATAGCAGATAGTTCTTCCAGAGCACGCCAGCCATTACTTTAAAAGAGAAATCTCCCGAACTAATAGCACATGCACTCAGGCTGCCAATAAAACCTCGCCCTCGATTGGAACAAGGTAAGAATCATTTCTGTAAATGGTAAGAAACACCAGAATCAACAAGGTGCTCAGCATATAAAGGGAGCTGAACAAACTCTGTCCATTATCAAAGATGGAACCATATGGGTAAGGATAGTAGTAGGGGGAGGGGTAAGGGGAGGGGTAAGGGGAGGGGAAAGGGGAGGAGTCGACAGTAGTTGTTGAAGGGCCATCAGAACAACTGTAATTGCTGTCATCATCTACTCCACTTGAGGTAAAGTGGACAAAGACTGGCTTGTCGGTGCTGATCTTGGAGTCGATCCAGGACTGGTAAAGAGACACTTTGGTGTAGACCCCAGGGAGATTGGGCTGAGCGCAGCCATTACCCCAACTAACAATCCCAGACTGGACCCAGACGGAGTTCTGTTGAATCACCATTGGACCACCTGAGTCACCCTGAGAAGATAGAGTAAGGTAAGTATCACAAAGCAATTAAAAGAAGGCACGCTCTAGGAAATGGATTGGAACAGGGACCAGGTTTTTCAAAAGTTATCTGATCAGATTTTGGCAACCTGATAGCATTAAAAGCATAGAAATAGAATGAATGGAACAGGCGTATCATTGACTTGAAGGAGGACATAGAATGAATGGAACAGGCGTATCATTGACTTGAAGGAGGACGCCCATTGTAGTCATTCTATTTCTATGCTTTTAATGCTATCAGATTGCCAAAATCCGATCATATAACTTTTTTAAAACTGGGCCCTGTAGTACAACAAGGTGGGTTAGAACTTTACCTGACATGAGTCCTTGTCCCCCTACCAGAACACCAGCACAGAGCATGTCGTCTGTGATTGAGCCGACCCCAATGAGGCAGTTACACTCTCGGTTCCCCACAACTGGAACCTTCACTTCTTCCAGAGCCTGGGTGGATGGGAGGGGAACTGAAGGAAACAAAGGAAGACTAGTGATGGGAGATTACAAACGGGAGATAACTTTACGACTGTTTTCATCAGATTGTCCATTTCCATCGCAATAAGAAAAGGTTTTTCAGTGTGCACTTGCATTGTGGCCACTGGGGATACTGTTTCACATAAAACATAATCTCATCAACGTCTCCTACAATGGATCATGAATGTGTCCTCACCTCCTTCATTGGTGTTACCCCAGCCGGTCACCCAGCTATCAGTACCATTGTGGAAAACACTATCACTTGCTGCCAGACAGACGGGTCGGATGTAGTTTGTGAAGTTGACTGGTGAGGAGAGTCTGAGCAGAGCGATGTCGTTGTCATTTGTGCCACTGTTGTAAGCTGGATGTATAATGATCTCAGCCACAGTTCTGGACACTTCATTGGGGTTAATGCCCTCCAGGGTCTGTCGGCCAAGGCTAATGTTCCAACCGTTTGGGTTTGAGCTTTGTTGGAATGGAAAATGTAATAAAATGAAGACGGATCAAAGTGACGAAATATAAGATCAACATGGAAATAATGGACAGTTACATTTTGGAAAACGTATTTCAAGTAAGAGGAGTTGCACTCAGCTGCATCACAAATAATTGACATAATTATTTCTCCTGTACAACCTTTTATGTCTCCTGTATCTCACGCTAACTCAGTGGGCTGCCGACATCACCCACACCTTTTTGATGAGGGACCCACCACAGTCATGTCGGCCAGAGTATTGGAGACTAGTGTCAGAAACTCATGTTTAGCTTTGGGAAGGGTGATGGTTCTATGTGGAACCATACTGACCCAAAATGGTTCTTTGCAGTTCAGAAAAGGGTTCTTTCCTCTTTTAATGACAATTCAAATGTAGGGGCGGTGGCTCATTAGAATATTTTGGGGCGTGTTTTGCTGACAGATCTTTTTGTGAATCTGTGAGAGTGTCATTCCAGTTTATCTAATCTGTTGTGTTATACAATTACATGTTATACATGTGAGCTAAGGCCAGAAAACCACACGAAGAGGCAACCTGGCACTCAGGCCGGTCTTGTCATTTTGGGAGCATGTCAGCATTGGGCGGCTCGATACTGAGTTTCCTGAAGTCCCACACAGAGATGGAATTCTTGTCGGAGGCTCGGGCGAGTCAGAAAGAAGGGTGCGAGGTGCAAACCGACTGCGAAATACTAGTCAAGTACAGGAGAGAAAAATGCATGTTACGCGCCTGAAAACCCTGAGCAATCGACTGATAGTGAACTTGAAATTGATCCTGACAAAAGTGAGTACGATTCGTGGAGAAAATGGATCCATGCCTTTTGGCCGATCCATTTGTGGTATCAGGCTGGGTGAAGAAGGAGTTGTGTTCTGTCAATTCGGAGTATGCAGAGATGGATTTTTTTGTGTGTCTGCTGCTGCTCAAAGGGAGAGGGCCCTGTGCGTTTCAAGACTCGGGACCAAAGCACTGTCCTGCTTTTTTCCCCGGAGCAGAGCGCCGCTGAACGTAGTGATTACTGGGGTGGGGTTGAGTATTAAAGGTGTATCTATTGAAGTTGGGGACCCGTGGTGTCTGTGATGGACGCCATTTGGTGCGACGCAGACCCGGAGGCGAGCGCAAGACTGAGGAGACCCTATCTGTCCTTTTTTGAGTTTTGATGCAGATTGTGTGCCGATATATATGAAGTCATGCTAGGATATATATGTTGTCCCGTGAGAGCTTTTGTTCCGAACCTAATATGGTGTTTCAGGTGCCACGTTTAGGGTCAAGTTGCATTAGTATGTTGGAGGGAGATTCTGAGGTGTGAGAAGTGTGCAGGAGGACAAAGGAGTGTGTAATTTCGGTGGAAAAAGTGTTTCAATTGTGGGGGGGGTGGCCATTGTGGGGGGTGGCCATGTTGCTGGGGATCAGAAATGTCCTGTGTGAGTAAGACAGATTGAAGTTTCCAGGGTGAGAGCAGTGCAGAAAGTGTCATGTATTGAGGCAGTGATGGTGGGCAAAGGGTGAGGGAGGATCCCTGTGACTAGTAGGCCAGTACAGAGTGACCCAAACAGTTTGTGCTTTAGTAAGGTTGGCTTCTTGGCATTTATGGTCATTAATTGTACCACACAGATGCAGAGGAAATCCCAGAAGATTGAATTGGTAGTAGCAGCAGCAGAGAAGTTTTGGTGTATCAGAGATTTTAGTGTAAAAGAACTACAGGGGTTTTTGAGATAAAGGGTTCCAGCCTCCTAGGATCTGCTGGGGCCAGAGTAGTGGGAAGGGGTGAGTTGGGGATAGTGGTATAGACTGTATATAGCGTTAGATGGCAGTGCAATTTCCTTTTTTCCCAATTTCCCTTTTTCCTTTACTGTGAATAAATGTGCAATGCACTTTCCAAACTGTGAAAGGCAGCAATACGCAACAAAGCGTCTAGTCTGCTGGAAAGCCAGACAAAGAATAAGATTACATGTTATATACACTGAGTGTACAAAAAAATTAGGAACATCACGTGAATCCATGTGAAAGCTATCATTTCTTATTGATGTCACTTGTTAAATCCACTTCAATCAGTGTAGATGAAGGGGAGGAGACCAGTTAAAGAAGGATTTTTAAGCCTTGAGGCAATTGAGACAGGAATTGTGTACGTGTGCCATTCAGAGGGTGAATGGGCAAGACAAACGATTTAAGTGCCTTTGAATGGGTTATGGTAGTAGGTGCCAGGCACACCAGTTTGAGTGTGTCAAGAACTGCAACGCTGCTGGGTTTTTCATGCTAAACAGTTTTCCGTGTGTATCAAGAAAGGTCCACCACCCAAAGGACATCCAGCCAACTTGACACAACTGTGGGAAGCATTGTAGTCAAAATGGGCCAGCATCCCTGTGGAACGCTTTGGACACCTTGTAGAGTCCATGCCGCGATGAACTGAGGCTGTTCTGAGGGCAAAAGGGGGTGCAAATCAACATTAGGAAGGTGTTCCTAATGTTTTGTACACTCAGTGTATGACTGTGGCATCTTGTCAAAGACTTGCATATGGCTTTGTGTCATTTGAGAACTGTTGTGTAAATCAGTGGTTCTCATTTCTCTTCTTAGGGACCCCCAGCCATTCCAGAGCTAGCACACATTATTCATCTTGTCAATAAATACAATAATAAAACCTATGAAATTTTAACAATATAATATGGCTATCCAAATAAAGGAACCATGTATTTGGTTCTTTAAAAGGTTCTTTGTAGAACCTTTGAGATTGCACAATGTCCTTTATAGAATCGTTCTCCATGAAGGTTCTATAAAAAAAACATTAAAAAGGGTTCTACATAGCACCAAAAAGGGTTGTAACCATAGTGGAACCCTTTTTAGGTTCTATATAGAACCTTTTTTTAATGGTTCTTTATAGAACCTTAGGAAAGGGTTCTTTATAGCACCATAAAGGTTCCATTTAGAACCGTATGAGCATGGTTCTTTATAGAAGAATTGGGGGCACTATATAGAAACATTTGTTTTTCGTGTGTAGGACAGGTGAAACTTTTATTTAATAATAATTCAATAATTTCATATGCCCACCCCTTGCTGAGCTGAGGGATTAAAGGGAAGATTTTCCAAAATTTTTGTCCAATGTTAATTGTTTCCTTACCTCGAGAGTATGTGTCTTCAAATGTTAACACAAGCTCTATGGAAAGGCATGTGAAGTAAGCCATGCATGGAATGAGAACAACTATACAAATTGATGAAAACAGTTCTGTTCCAAAATAAGTCACAGAACTATTCAAGTCATATTACCGCAATAAATGTAATTGAAGTGTGAGCTATTTTAGGAAGTTTATATTTTTACCTGTCTAACATCAGCCTGCTTGCGCTGCGGTGGGAGGTGTGGCAATATCTGAGGTGTGTCCTTAAAAACAATTTCAGGCAGCGCGAGTGGGGATATTCAAGACCCACCAAAAGCAGCTCTTAGCAGTAACGTGGTTGGTGTTGGTTATAATTTGTTTCAGGAACATACACCCAAAATATTTCACCTTTATTACTTTACCAAATGTTCCGTTCCCCAGCTAGAAAACTAAGTAATGTCGCTGAAACAGAAGGGGGAACTAACAAAGAGTCACTGACAACAACAAAACGAACGAGGTGGGGTTATAGGAGGGGTTCTACTCATGGGGGTGTCCGCTGAAAGTTGACTAGCAACAACTGGAACCTAAAATACACCCACCATGAGTGTCCACTAAATTTGCCTAAGAAGAGGCAAACAAAAGAAAAACCCACACAAAACTTAAAGACAGGAAGCAAACCAAAAGGTGGAGCAAAACAAAATCACACAAAGGAATGTTTGTCTAGAAATCAAAATAGATAGAGCCAACTAAAGGTGTTGACCCTCCACATTTCTCAAGGCAACTTGAACACCGGGCCAGCCACTTTTAAATAGCACCCGGGACAGCACAGGTGAAACACCTTCCCACTAACGAGATGACAAACCAGCCCAGATGTAACACATACTGACTAACGTGGTATACTTGCTAAACTCCAACTGCAAAACATACTTTCCCTTAAGACAACAAATATATCCTATATTTCTGTTGGACAAGTTTGCTTACCAACAACAGAAAACAACTTCCATTGCACAACATAATCAACTTAAATGCGTTGCTACTTAAATGCGTTGCCTTCTCCAATATAAACATGGCGTCTCCTGGCTGTCAACAATTAAATACAAGAAAAAACAGCCACATAGTTTTTTTGTAAATATATATACTTTTCTATCATTTGTATATATAGTTGCCTAAAACTCAGAAGTTTTAAGAAACGGATGGACTAAAGTATGTTTCCATAACTCTCGTCCCCTTGGAATATGGCACAATCAAGACAAAACGGCAAAACGTGCAGTCAAAATAAATTGTGAGCCAGGGCAACACACTGGCAAAACACAAAACACAAAACTTATTGACTGCCCACCCTTGAGAGACAATCAGCCGCCAAGTTGTCCTTACCACGGACCACGGTCTGATTTCAAGGGGAAACTCCTGCAATATCCGTAGTAACCTTCCTCTTGTGATTTTCCTCAGTGGAATTTGTTTGATTGGGGCAGAGTCCACAAAGTCAATGTCATGCTCTAGTACATTTGTCTGGGTTGGCACATCTGAGAATAAACCCTGTTATTCTAAAAGAATGTCCAATTTTTACTCCGGAGACAAAAATACATTCCGTTTTTTCTAGAATATCTGAGTTACACAAGCGTCCAACCGGCACAGGGTGTATTAGACTTTCCTCAGACTCTTGTGGAAGACTATAGTCAACGGTGACAGTAGTGACCACAGGCAGAACGTCAGTACCGCCCAATCGTAGCAGGTGAGGTATGGTTTCAACATGTTGACATGACACAGCCAGGTTTTTCTCCTGCGCTCCGGTGTGGCGACGACGTAATCCAGATTACCAATTTTTTTTAAGGGCCTGAAAAGCGAGCCTGCAATGGTGACCCCAGAATGGGCAACAAAACCAGGACCTGGTCACCCACATCGAAGGTGTGGTTTCAGGCCTTCCGATCGCACCAAACGTTCATTTTAGTTTTCGCCTCCTCCAGATTCTCACAGGCAAACTCACAGGTGCGGAGCAATCTGTATCGAAAAGCTCTAACATGCTCCAACAGATTTGTTTTTGTTTTTAAGGTGTCGCCCTGCAACAACGTCTCTCTCAGCAAGCTCAACCTCTGACATGATCTCCAAACACGAGCTAATTCGGACTAAAACCGAGAGATTCCTGAACAACCTCCCGTGCTGCAAACAGCACGAAACCCCTTCAGCCCAGTCTGTCTCAAACCTTGAGACTCTGGGTGGGGCACAACAGGGACAATCGGTTAAACCCAAGTGGTGTTGCACTTGCTTGAAGACCTTTGACATGAAATTCGAATCTTGGTCCGACTGCACGACCTGCATTGAAAATAACTTCACGAGGGCCTTAACAACACTGTGAGCCGTGATCTTCCTCAGTGGCCTCAGGGAAAACAAGTGGCAGCACACAGTATGGTTAAGAGAAACTGGTTACCACTCTTGGCTTTGGGCAAAGGACCCAACACAATCCGCAGGAACCCTGCTGAAAGGTTTGTTAGAAGCAGGAATAGGCTCCTCTGGACGTATCTCAGCAAAAGATGGGAGAGGGAAAAAATCTTTACACTGTTCCACAATCACCTGCTTCCTAGACATCGAACTGTCAACTGTAGGGACCCTCTCTTCCTATCATAATTTGTGAACATCTAAATCAACATTTGAGCCATTTAAACAGTGTAGGTCCCTCCTATAGTTAGAGGGAGAAGGGCTATGTAAAGGGCTCCATTTTGTCATTCTGAGCAAATGCCATGCCGCTGATAACGTCCACACAAAAGGACTAATTTACTTATTTTAGGTTTATGAAGTGTATAAGTCGCATTCTTTATCATAGAGCTATGAAAGCTATGCATTTAGATCCGCCTGCACGAGACAAATTAAGCGATTG
Source organism: Coregonus lavaretus (assembly GCF_964263955.1). NCBI lineage: Eukaryota > Metazoa > Chordata > Actinopteri > Salmoniformes > Salmonidae > Coregonus > Coregonus lavaretus. Next base: position 40,922,110 of record NC_140012.1, read on the forward strand.
CTTTGCCATGTCTTTGCCGTGAAGGAGTCGGGCTGGGGAACTGTTTTTCTAAGGACCGCCCTTTTGGCGTGATATAAATCGATGTCATGATGCAGCCGACCACCAGAGGGAGGCAAATACAAATGTATTCGACAGAGGATCTTTACATGGTCGTAGGAAAGTCTGGATTCTGTATTCTGACTTGTAAAACAGTGGGAAATCAATAAAATAAGTCATGTAAACATATTGATATTTTCTTCAGTAATTTTGATATTTTCTTCAGTGCCAATTTCGGGGCACTGTCAGCTCAAGAGGTTTTAAACATGTTAAGATTCACAAGGCCGGGGTGCCAGACGATTACCAGGACACGTACGCAGAGCATGCGCTGACCAGCTGGCAGGTGTCTTCACTGACATTTTCAACTTCTCCCTGACCCAGTTTGTAATACCTACATGTTTCAAGCAGACCACCATAGTCACTGTTCCCAAGAACAACCAAAGTAAACTGTCTAAAAGAAAAAATTAACACAAACTATTAGAAAGATCAACGTACCAAAATAAACTACAAAATACTTATATTTTGAAATGTATTTAATTAAAATACCTGTATTTTGTATTTACAATTACAGAAATACCTTTGCAAGTAGCTGTCCCGAACAGCAACTTGCTGTGATATGTGGTTGTTTATCTACCTTCGTTGAGTGCACTGACTGTAAGTCACTTTGAATAAGAGTGTCTGCTAAATGACCTAAATGTAAATGTGTATATGAAAATGAACATACCGAAATGAACTACAAAGAACATTGTGTATTATTATTGTCCTTGTTTCAGGGTCATGACTAGATGGGATACAGCTGAACCTCATTCTGCTATGCTGCTGCGTAAATTCTCCTAAAGCTGCTACGAAAAGTCAATTTTGACAAAACCTGTATTCCTTCTAGACAAAACCTTGTTTTTGGGGGGGGGGGGGGCTCACTAGAATAATACTCAGCATGCTTTGCAATTGTACATTTTTACATACACATTTACATGTAGTTAATTTAGCAGACGCTCTTATACAATGCAGTATGAAAGGGGGAAACAAAATGTTGAACCGCCATAAAACAAATGTATAGAAAAGTATTTGGTATTATGAAAATACAAATTACAGCTCTCAAAAGTATCTTGTTACAAAATACATTGGAGTGTAGTTCAACCCAGTGTAATACAAATTACAAAAATACTCATTAGTAATTGAAATACATATTTCAAATACATGTAACAGAAATACTGCCCATCTCTGACTGTTAGTCTACACCTGTTGTTTATGAAGCATGTAACAAATAAAATCAGATTTTTGATTTGATTTGACTGGACCGTTGTCATCACAGTTCCATGATCTGTGAGGATTAGGCCAGATTTATAGGACTACTGTTCAACCTTTCTCCCCTTCCAATATTTCATGGATTGAACAACTCAATACGGCAACTTTCAGGATGAACCAAACCACTGTATTTTTTTGATTCACCCATATATTTAGTGCGTAAAGGCTCTCCAAACCAGTTTTCTATGAAGTAGGCAGATTCATAAACACTTTCCTGACCCTAAATCATCTACAAGATCAGAGTATCAACATGTGGGAGGACTCTTTCTGCGGTTGAATTAGATATATTCAGGAAGCCACACCCAAAAGAGCTCATTGCATACCTGCATAAGTTAAGTCTTAATACCAAATATTGAGAAGTGCTAAAACGCATAGAAATTGTGTAGATGTCCTTAGTCTGAATCGGCCCCTAAGCAGGTTAGCTGAGACAGTAAAGCCATTCCTTAATATTTTGTTCAATTGTAACTTTATTTAAAGACGGATGCTGTTTCCATTGCCAAGGAGAGTTTTCAGAATAAACAACCCCAACGTTTTTTCTGTGTCCTGTGCTGGGTATACTTTCGCCAGGCTACATATCAGTGGAGGCTCCTCAGAGGAGGAAGGGGAGAACCATCCTCCTCGGTGAATTTCATAAAAATAAAAATTGTAAAACATTGAAAAAGTTATCATTTTTAGATAAAACTATACTAAATATATTCACGTCAGCCAATAATTGATTCAAACACACTGTTTTGCAAAGAAGGTCTACAGCAGCCTCAACAGCACTCTGTAGGGTAACACCATGGTGTAGCCGGAGGACAGTTAGCTTCCGTCCTCCTCTTGGTACATTGACTTCAATACAAAACCTAGGAGGCTCTTGGTTCTCACCCCCTTCCATAGACTTACACAGTAATTATTACAACTTCCAGAGGGCGTCCTCCAACCTATCAGAGCTCTTGTAGCATGAACTGACATGTTGTCCACCCAATCAAAGGATCAGAGAATGAATCTAGTACTGAAAGCATAAGCTACAGGTAGCTAGCACTGCAGTGCATAACATGTGGTGAGTAGTTGACTCAGAGCGAGAGAAAGACAATAGTTGAACAGTTTTCAACAAATTAATTTATTCAAAAATGAAGAAGCAAAAAAGAGAGAGAGAGAGTGAGAGAGAGAGATTGCTTCCTTTTTTCTCACATTCAGTTTCACTTACTCAGCTAGCAAGTGCAGCTGGCTAGTTTAGTTACTCAAAATCTCGGCTCAAACAGAGGGACGCTATGTTAGCTAGCTGGCTATGACAATCCAACACAACACTGGAACTCTTCCAAGTCAAGGTAAGCTTTTGGTTTTACTAATTTATTGCCACCGGGGCCCGCCAGTCTAACTGCTTACTCTCTATACACTGTAACGTTACTGCATGATTGTAGCGGGTTTACTAACGCATTAGTTCTATTACCTATGTTGACTAGGACGTTACTTTAGCTAATATGGGGACAACGATGTGGGCTGGGTGTAGCGGTTATGATATGGTTTGGCTTGGAAATGTTTTTTCGCCTGGTCACATACAGCTGATGTGTTGTTCATTGAAGTCCACAAACGAAGGGAAAGGTGAGAGGAGGAGAGTGCATAGAGGCGAGAAGGAATTCAACGTGGCTGCTATGAAAATGAACTCTGTTTATGCGTGATCAGGGGTGTATTCATTCCGCCGATTCTGTTGAAAAATGTTTCTTAAATGGAAGCAAACGAAACGGCGATAAAAATCTTGTTTGCAACTGTTGGTATTGAATGTGTCACTGTCTGTTCATGTGTCACTGTCTGTCATCTCAAATGTTTCTCTCGACCTGTGTGCATCTACGTTGTATCGTATATGAAGATTATGTCTTTGTTAAATGTTTTTCATGAAGAAATGGAATGTTGTTTATGTTAGTATATGTTTTAGTGTAACGTCACATACCACAGACCGGAAGTGTGTTGTAGACAGGGGAGACTGGGGATTGGCCAGAAGAGGGAGCATCATTGTTATAAATAGGGGGGAAAACGAAGAAGAAAGTCAGAACGAGCAGCCATTCTGAGGCGTCACTCTCCGGGTGTCATGTCACCTGTAACTTATGCTGTAACCTCGTGATTTTAATAAAAGCCTCTAACACGATGCAGCATAAACGGACTCTTTGTTGACAGCAATAACTGGCCACCACTCATCCGATACGACATAATGGCGCCCAACGTGGGGCTGGTCTGCGCCTCTTCTTTGTTTCAGTCAACCGCCAAGCTAACTCGCTTTGAAGCATGGCCAAACAAGGGTGAGTTTTTCTTACCGCTTCGGAGTTTGTTAGATTGGATACGACTTGTGTACACTGGAGAGATGTACCATTACGACCTTGCCTCGGGTGGCGTTATTGCTGTTGACTAGAGTCTGTTAAAATATATTCCATTGGTAACGGCAGGCAATGGGAAATTTAGAGCATTAAACGGTAGGATTTAAGTATTGAAAGTGTACAATTAAGGTAGATATGCGCATTCATCTTTAGGGCACTGTACCGCTTTAAGACCTCCAGGGGGGGCCATTTTAGATGTTGGGCCGGCAAATCCGTTTGAACGATAGAATGGGCAGACGGTGGTTTTTTTTAAAAGGAAAACTCTGATTAATGAGGTTTATCTGATTGTGATTATGATTCGACTTTCGTCCGACGGGATGTCTGATTGGGTCTGATTTCTCGGTGTAATGGTCATTAAGTCACGGTAGCAAAAAACGGTAGGATAAATATGTTTAAAGGGAATAAGGGCAGTGCAGGGTATGTCTTTGTGTAGTAGGCCGCAGTTAGCTTAAGGCTAATTCTAAATGCTTGATTATATGTTTCAGGCCACGTGGTACATCGTGGCTAAGGCTAATGCTGAATGCTAAATGTGTTTTGTGTCACAGTGTATCTAAGGCTAATGCTAAATGTGTTTTGTGTCACAGTGTACCTAAGGCTAAGGCTAAGGCTAATGCTAAATGCTAATTGTGTTGCGTGCTACATGCTAACATATCCTTAGAGACCCCATTGCGATGGATTAAAGTCTCTTAAACTTGTCTCTGTGTGTAAGTCAGGTTATATGTTTTGTGAGCTCTGTTATGTGTAATTGTGTGAGTATAAGGTATAAAATAGTGAAGCTGTAGCGTAATGCTATCGTTCTATGGTGAAAAAGCATGGGGTTAAATGGAGGTGCGCATGTGCATGATTTTACGGCGCTAAAACTACGACATGCGGTTGTGCTAAGCCTACAAAACACTGCATTATGGGTAAAGGTCATAGGTCCCATCTGGGGGCTGCAGGGGGAGACAGAGAAATGGACACAGACAAAGAGGAGAGATTTTAACACGAGTATTCTAGTTTAAACTGCGGTTGGTTAAAGATGAAACTTGTTTTGTGACCTATTGAATTTATAAATTAAATATATGTTGACGGAGTATAATGAATTAAATTAAATGACGGATTAAAATAAAATAAAAATGTTTTTGAGCGATCTATTTAGTTCTGAGGTTAGTCTTAGAGTGAATAATGGGTGAACGAAGGAATATTGAATATGGTTGAAATAACTCAGTGATTGCATTAACTACTAAAATGTGATTCTGTGTCTCTGTTTTTCTGTCATCTGAGAGGAGCAATACGATACGACAGGAGAGAGGAGGGGCTAACGTGTGACTGACGTGCGTCACGTGACAAGGTGTGACGAGGCAGAGGATCAGATATCAGGCTAGTTCACAAAATCATCCTAACAAAATATGTGATGTTATGACAATTTTACATAGGCTTGGCAAATGATTCATTAAAAATTGCATTTTGGAGGCTCTGTATCACTGGGGTTTGATGGGAGTTGTGTTGGGAATCAAGGACTGACATTATTCTGTAAATTTAAGATAATTAGGTGCCTATAGAGCAAGGTTTTTTTTTTTTTTTTTTGGAGTTGTTAGTTTTATATTAATAATTAGAGGGGGGAAGCCATAGGCTATACAGTCTAAAATAAGATAATTCATAATAAAGGAATATAAAAGGGTTGATATAGGGGAAAAAATAGTAATCCTTTAACTAAAGTAGTGTTAGAAAAACTAATGGCAGAAGTTAGTACACCTTTCTCACATACGGATTCAGCAAAAAGTACAGCTTAGGGATGTTTATCCTCAGCTTCCAGTGATCATCCAGGAGGGTGATTGTTGCATCAGAGATGAAGACGAATAATAGATAGAGGACAAGCAGAAACGACGATGAAGATGAATCAAAACTCCAGAAGGAAGAAAATGTGATGTCTGGAAGAAAAGAGGGAGGTTAAGGAGGATGGAACTTAAAGAAGATGAGGATGATGAAGATGAGTGATGATGAAGAGGTCATGGGTGGAGATGACTCTGTGATCAGAAGGAAGTTGGCAAGAGAGGAAAGAAGAAGGATACTAGAGATTTGATCTCTGATGGAAGTTGAAGGAAGAAGGATACACGAGATTTGATCTCTGATGAAAGCAAAGATGAAGAAAGCGATGAAGATTTGGAGATTAAAGGTGCTTTATGTTCAAGAGGATTTTGTCCTACAAGGACTGGCACAGAAGAAATAGAAGGAGATATAGACCGATGTTTATCATGCCTGGATAAAGCAAATAGTTTAGAAGAAGTAACACAGCTGAAGATACAGAAGAGGAGAAACTGCTGAGAGGATCCCAAGAATTGGAGAAGAAGAAAGAACAGGACGAAGAAACTCTGAGAACTCAATCATACAACGGGTGGAGAAGAGAAGCTTTGGTTATGTAGAATCAGAATGAACCAAATCAACAATCACTGTTACAGCTTCAACTGAACAATATCAAATGCAATTGTACCAGCCAAGGGGGGTACCAGATGTTCCATATCCACAGCCAGTTTCTGGACAGACACAGAATTGGAGAGGAAGAGGACGAGAAGAAATAGAAGGAGGAGGAAGATTTCAGCTACACTTCCAGCAACTTTCAGAAGACTGTTATAATTGTGGACAGATTGGGTACTTTACCTGTGATGAAAATGCGTCAGGAGGAAACAACAGAGGAAGATAAAGGAGCAAGTGAAGATCACCTGTTAGTGCCTAGAAGATCCGGAAGGGGGGTATCAGCTGAGAGCATCGATTGGAGAAGAAGAGAAAATAGCTAACAATTGAAGTAAAAACAACCGACCATTAGAAGTGATGGTGAATAGTGGAAAAACTTATCTGTGTTCAGCCTAAAGAGGTTAAACATATCACTATGTAAAATTAACTAATTAGGATAGGGATTTGAGGTAGTAAAACAGTTAATTACTCTTAAGATACTAATATTAGAAGATACTGTTATTGCAGTATTGGAAAGAGATGCATTGTTTATTCTGGGTTACATTCTTACACTAAGGGATTTCAGGCTAGGCTAAAAGGTGTTTCGTTTGCCAAGTCTGTGTGTAATGAGTCAGAAGCAGGTGGGGAACTTTCCCAATCACATATTCTAAAAATTTGGTGGTAAAGGGATGTTGTGAATAAATCAGTGGAAAAAGTTTAAAGGTTAGGAGGAAAACATTAGATTAAAATAAGTTAGGAGAACTAGGTTGAAGGAACTCTAAGACAGTAAGCTAAGTTTCAAAGTTAGTAGTAAGAGAGAGAGAACAATGGTGAATGACACTTTAGAGTAGGAAGATCAAGGTAATTATAGGTGTATTTTTTATAATCAAAAGTTTGAAAGTCAGGGATTAGAGAAAGGACTGAGATTTGGGGAAAAAGTGACACTAGTGGTGATAGATGGAAGTACAAGCAAAGACAACTTTTCTTTGGGGAAAACTAGAAGTAACTAAGGACATTGACACTTCAGTCTATTAAAACAACAGTGAGAAGCAATTTAACTCTTTCAACATTGATAGTTATTAAAGCCATAAATATATCGCATTTGATTATAAGGGAACCAATAGCTCCAGTGCCAATTTTAGGGTTAGGATGGGGACGTTTCTCCCACATGGAGAGATAATTATGGAGAAGAAGTATACTTATCTAGTGCAAGCATTAGAATTTGTTCTGGTTAAGAATTATTGGTTAAAAGGCTATGTAATTCATAAAGTAACGCTTATGATGGAAGATTTGAAATCTGTTGAAGTTTCACAGTCATTGAGGGAGTTCAGGAGGAGTAGGTTACAGTAGTCACTCCAACAGTGAATAATACACATAGGATATCGGTAGCTTTGCCACTAGAAATAATTAAGGTTAATACATCAACTACTTTAATGGTAACTTTGGAAGGGATTAATGATACGATGGCAATAAGCAAATGTAGGAAGTATGACACCGACAACTTTTCTGAAATTAAAGGGGGTAGCAAGACGAATAGGGTTAAAATAGGAGAACAGATAGTAGTAGAGAGAATATAGATTTATCATGGAGGACAGGATGAGGTCTTTGATTTTAATGACAGACAAGGAGAGGTATCTGATCAGTACCGCTCGTTAGGGAAGAGAGAAACTATATGCATGTGGTTTGATTCTTCTGTTGTGAAAATTAGAGATAGATGGCAGGTAGGAATCTTTGGTTCCAGCAGCTCATTCTGTAAGATCAGTGAGGAATCTTGAGGGTCCATGTCTGGTTAGAATTCCAGTCAAACATGTTAGAGACGGTCGTTCGACCTCTATCAAGTATGTGTCAATTTTATGCTTTGTCATGACTGTGGTATCAGCAACAATCAGTAACAGATAAAATAATGTCGTTGTCAAAACATTTGTTTAAGTCTAGGGTTAGGTGTTATTGGATTAAGTGAATTAACTTGTGTGAATTTGTTAGATGGAAAGTAAAATCAGGTAACAAGCAAACCCTGAAGCATTTGAGGTGTAACCATGGAGGGCTAAAAGTTGTTTGTTCTAATAAAACATATGAGGTAAGGGGTATGTTTATGGGAATATCAGATTGTGATGATTATAGGATGACTTTGGATAAGCATGAACATAAGGTTAGAGATGACAAATATAATGTAATTTTTATGTACCAGTTAGTAGGAACAGCAGGACTTTGATGGTTAAAAGATTAGCTTTTGCCTGACAATGTGACTATGGGGAATTTTAGAGATATTTGGAGGGTTTGTGGTGATAAAGCATATATATTCTTACACTATGGATAGACAGGATGTTGTTACATGTCAACGTTGAAGCTTCCATATGAGGTTTTTACCATTATAAGAGGGATAGCACCGGACACAGCTAAATCTAGGGTTAAAAGGGTGACATGGCTACATGTCATAGTCTTCAAGCCTATCATTGAAGGATAAATCTAAGGGAGAAGGGGGGACTTTTTCCATGGTATGGTGTAACATTTGGAAAGATCCTATTGATAATATTAGGTATACTTTGAGTCCAGATAGTTCGATAATGTCACGAGTGTTATATATGCATTTAAGAATATAAGGGATGTGTTTGGGAGATCTGAGAAGATTTGGTTGCAAGATCAGGTAGGCCAGTAGGGGCAGTGATGGGTTACATTTAATGGCAACTTTGATAACACTGTGTGATGTTTGTAATTTGTTACTGATCTTTGAGAAAGCTATGATATTGAGATAGGTTGGAGAGTGAGGCCTGGAGACAACACTCAGATGCCGGTGTTGACTGTTCCTGATCTGGATAAAGATGGACAAGTGGAACTGATGGATAAATATCATTTTTGATTATTTGATCATTTTTCAATTTTTTTTTCAATATTGGGGTGATGTTGGTATGATTTATGAATCAAAGGGGGGAATGGGTTTATGTGATTCATGCATCATTTATATATCATTTTTATATTCTTAGTGATATTGATGTTCAATTTGAAAGTGTTTGTTTTGCAAAAGATACTGTTTGGTTTTTTCTTTTCTTCCAGAAGCATTTGGGGGAACATGTGGAGATTCAAATACTCAAAACAGGGACAATATGAAGGGACAATATGACTGGAGGAGATGAAACAAGGAGGGTGTGGCCGATTCCATCATCAACAGTCCATTGGAAGAGGAGACTACAGGGAGATGAAGTGTAGTGGACTACATTCCAGTGTCTGCAATGAAATATAGACATGTGTAATACATAATTGTGTCATATTCTTAGGGATTAATTTTTGTAGAATGATGTTTGATGTTATTGAATACATGTGAGGATCTTAGATGTTTTTGTTTATTTCGGTGATGCTTAGGGACAGAGAAAATTTAGGCAGGGAGAGGTTCACTGTACGGTCCAATGGGTTGACCAGCCTTACAAGTGGATGTTTTTGGATAGGATTTTGTTTGCAGGGGCTTACATGTGTATTTAATTGCATCATACTTTCAAATGCATTTACATGGTTTATGAGGTTATCTGGAGTACCAAAGGTGGTTGCCTGGGGCAGAGGGACCGTGAGAGAATTTTACTGTCTTGATTGATGGATGGAAGGTTGCCGGACAGTTTTTCGCTCTTACACTCCATAGAGATTTGTTCATATTTCATAGTAATGTATTTACACTTCATAAAGATAGTAATGTATTCACACTTCATAAACAGTTATTCATATTTCATAGAAGGGTATTTACACTCTAGAGGAGAATGTTTTTGGTTTAATGTTAAACCTACTCAATAAGATAAATTGTTACTAGTCATAATCCTATTCTGTTTGTTTTCGAGACGTTTAGTTCGTCTCGAAGGGGGGAATATCGTATATGAAGATTATGTCTTTGTTAAATGTTTTTCATGAAGAAATGGAATGTTGTTTATGTTAGTATATGTTTTAGTGTAACGTCACATACCACAGACCGGAAGTGTGTTGTAGACAGGGGAGACTGGGGATTGGCCAGAAGAGGGAGCATCATTGTTATAAATAGGGGGGAAAACGAAGAAGAAAGTCAGAACGAGCAGCCATTCTGAGGCGTCACTCTCCGGGTGTCATGTCACCTGTAACTTATGCTGTAACCTCGTGATTTTAATAAAAGCCTCTAACACGATGCAGCATAAACGGAATCTTTGTTGACAGCAATAACTGGCCACCACTCATCCGATACGACAGTTGTAAACTTTCATTCATAGGCTAGGTTGTAGCAACCTCCTGATGGGTATAGGGAAAATGTTAGTATCATGTAGTAGCCTAAACCTATCGATGTTACATTGCACTGGGTGAATGGAATATGAATGACAGTCATCCAACATGCTGTAATAGAAATAAGGCCATGCTCATTAATAAAAAAATAATCCTCCCTCATCATAAACGGCACTGATACATATATAACATACTATATGATTAAGATCAGAGATGGTTACAATTCAGAGAGTTAGAGAGAATTGAGAAGTGGATTGAAATCAGTTATTGGACGTAATGTAAACTCACCAGTGGCTGTTGAAGGGCCAACCGTTGAAGTGTTGTCTACAAGGGTAACTTTAGCAGTGGCTGGAGAGAATAGACAGAGAGGTTGAAAACCAAGCACAAGCACCGTTTGATTTAAAAGTTATTTTGTGACATTTTAAGAGTAATGTGTTGCGTTGTACCATGCTGCAACCACTGGTTGATTTAAATTATTTCGGGACATTTTGATAGTAATTATCAACCAGACAGAAACAATGACAGCCACATAATAATATTTGTTCTCATACAAAATGTGGTTTGAGCTTTTAGATTTTGCTAGTTGTTTGAATGAGGAAGTGCTAATCACCCCCAAAACCACTCTGCTCGTGATCCACTCGAAATTCATCACCTAGCCAGGAGGGTAAACTAGGGCTGACCCCAAAGATTTGATTTGTTTAACCCTGACTTGATTCACTTGTTGCTGATTCTAGTATTTGCTAAATAATGTTTTAGCAAAGAGCCCAAGCCATTGGCACAACTCAACATTACAAAGAGTGACAAGAAAGCCCAAAACATGTCTGCTGCAGAGGAGCAAGACAAAGCCATGAGAGCTTGATCAGTCATAGGATTGACTTTTGTAACTAACATGCACTCTAAATATACACTGAATCTGGTCCTTTAAACTGGAACTGGCAGGCTACCTAGTGCTCAACTAAAAGCATTTTGGCTCACCATCTATAAGTCGTCTGACTAGCGCTAGCTAATGTTAGCAATCATGGCTACTTAAGCCATACACATTGTATTTACTGTTTAATTGGATGCCCCGCTTAACATTTCTCCCAAAATGAAAAAAAAAAAGACAATACTTCTAGAGTGATTCAAAAACGTTTGACATCATCTAGGGTGCATCATGTGATTTTAATAAACAACAAGTAGGCTAAGATGTGCTAATTTACCAAATTAAACAATGCATGGAATGTGTGTAGAGAAACTAGACTAAAAATCAGTGAAAACAGTTGAGTTCCAAAATCTTTAATTCTAAGTCACAGATCATCTCGAGTGATATTGTCTCAATATAAATTTAATTTAAGTGTGCAAGTTATTTGAGGACATTAATAAGCCAAATTCTCAAACTTGCATTCCGTTCCATTCTTTCTGTAGAATAAGGAAGTAAATTGATTTATCTGTGTGTTTATTCACTACTAAGTGATCTGATCTCTGCTTGTTTCGTGTTATCTATAAGTATCACATGATGGTTTCAGTCTTCTATAATTCAGTCAGAGTTGAAAAGTGGATTTAAATCAGTTATTGGATGCAATGTAAACTCACCAGAAACAACAGTGGTCACCATTGTTATACCTTTTGAAACAACAGGGCGGAATCAAGGTCAGCCAAATGAAATTCACATGTAAAATAGTAGGTCAATCATCATCATCATACAAAGTGGATTAAGTACTTACTCATTATTGGGGATTTATCATTCTCCTAAATTGATGGGATGACTAACTTAGAAAGAATGCATTCTTGACTGGGCTAATGTAGGCTGTGACACCTGGCAAGGCTGTGATTGATGTGAAGAGCTGTTTTAGGGGGTAAAATGAGATAAGGATGTGTCGTCAAATGCTAGACTATACTGGTTCTTTGTGATCTGTGAGCCTTCCTTGGACGTAGGAATGATGTCTAAGGGAGCTGGCTCTTCTCACTATGATAGGTTGTTATGATAATCTTGTGCCTGGCTGAAGTGTGCAACAAATGGCGCCGAGGAGATGAGACCAACCCCTGAATCAATGGATTGGCTGAGTAAGTTTAAACCACACTCAGTCCTCTACTCTAATTGGTCAGCAGAGAAGTGGGAAACTTTCTCTGTCAGAGTATTTGGGTATTGTTTCTAAAACAATGTAGTTAGTTCTCTGAAGCGCCCTGTGAGGTATTTCAGAGAGCCCGTATATACGAAACATCATATTTACCATTGAAGGTTTTTGCATTAATTAAAATAACTAGTATATCTTAGAAGTCGTGTTGACCTCTTTTGTTCCTAATACCAGATTTGAATTGACGCGACTTTGACAATTGGTGACCCCGACGCGGTCTGGTAGAAGGGACTTCGCTGGGTAATGTCCGGCACATTTGGTCACCTCTTTCATCGAACCGTATGTTTCACAAACTGCCCGGGCTTCTAAAAAGGTAAGCAGATACCTATTGTTAAATAACTGAAGATCTGCACATTGGCTTTATCCAAATTAATTTTGTGAAACAACTGTCTGATGTAAGTGAACTAAATTATGAAACTATTATGAGTAGATAAGCACAATATTGTGACATGCAAACCTTTGCTAAATGTGATGTTTAAAACCATGGTACCAGAGAGTGTTGGTTCCACCGGCAAGGTCCGTTAAGATACGGCTAGGTTCAGGAGACAATACTGACATCTACCGGCAAGGTCCGTGATTGCGACAATACGGCTAAGGTTCGGAAGATATAGGGAATAATTGGTTTAAGTAATTGCTATCGGCAAGGTTCGTAACTACGACAGTACGACTAAGGTTCGAAGGATTATACCGGCAAGGTCCGTAACTGAGATACGGCTAGGTTCGGGAAATTTTAGATAAATACTAGCGACTGGCAAGGTCCATAACTTCGAGGATATGGCTAGGTTCAGCTGAGTATTTTTTTAAAGATAGTAGAAGAGGCTGTGTGCCCAAATAGATTGTGTGTGGAATATAAGTGTGTCATTTATGACTGAGTGACATGGGTGTCATTTATGACTGTGTGACATGGGTGTCATTTATGACTGTGTGACATATTTGACTGTATGATAGGATTATGACTGTGTATTGTGAGTGAGGGCGATAACTGTGTACTATTTTTGCTGTGTGATAACTGTATACTACGCTTAACTGTGTACCATTTTTGGCTGTGAATACAAAGAATATTTTAAAACAGTAAATAATGAGAATTACAAATAGGAAATAAGGTTTAAATTGTGCAAACGTTAACAAAAGACACCCATAGGAGGTACTATAAAAAGTTAGACAGTGCGAGTGTTGTCGTATGCATGAAAGTGTGAATGATAAACCTGTATACCTTGATAGAAAACAAATTGGGAATCAAAAGACGTTTGTGGCTGTTCAAACTGTATAATTTGGGAATAAATGTTGGATTTGTGGTTACTTAAACCATATAACCCGTTAAAAACAATTGGGAACATAAAACTAAAGTGATGAATGAGTGTGACTGAACTAGAACGTTTGAATTGATATATTTGAAATATAACATTTGGTGTTTGACATAGCATAATACTGCTTTTGAATAGTTGTGTCGAAGCAATTTGGTTTAGTATTTGATTTGACGTTTGATGTTTGACCGTGCAAAATACTGGTTAAACAATTAGACCGAAATAATTCGGTTTATAAACGTGCACCAACTTTAACTAATTAGGTGGGAATTATTTGATTTAAATAAATGGACTGGAGTGCTTTGAGTAACGGCGGAATATTGGAGGCGCGCTGGGATGAGAAACAGCTCCTCACAGCTCCTCAAAAAGCCTGTTCCCCCTGGACAAAAAAGGTAGAGTTGCGAGGGGAGGGGCTGGAGAGAGCGAAAGTGTGGCTTTTGGAGCCAGAAAAGACTGGCAGTTGGCTGGGAACGCATGTGGGTATCTGACGAGAGAATGTTCTAAACTTGCTCACCGAGCGTAGATGTGCGTCATGGGTGAGAAAGTAGAGAATATTTACATTTGCGTTTTTGGTAATTTGGCAGACGCTCTTGTCCAGAGCGATTTATGGGAGCAATTGGGGTTGAGTGCCTTGCTCGAGGGCACATCGGCAGATTTTTCGCCTGGTCGGCTCGGGGATTGGAACCGGCGACCTCTCGGTTGTTGGCGCGGCGCTATTGGTAACTAAACTGCCAGCCGCCCCATATGAGTTTAAGATTGTGCCGTTGTTGGATAATGTGATGGTGGAATAAACTAAGTAAATGTTGTTTTAGACGTAATGTATAATATAGTACAAAACAAATAGAGGGTTAAATTGAACTAATTATCATGGTAGAGCTAACGTAGTACAGTGAGGGAACTTCATTTTGTGTCAGAGGGTAAGATGAGATCATTAATGGTACTATTGGTGGAAATCTATTTATCATTTCAAGGCATGGAGTAACAATCTGCATTTATGAGTGTAAAATTCCACGGCTGATGTGTTGATTGAATGGGTACGATGAGTATTTGGTTTGGTAATGTTGAATGGACTATTTGTAGCGTGTATAGGGGTTAAATAGAAAAACTAACCTATTCAATAGGGAATCAAAGGGAGAGAGAGTTTTTTGCTGAGGTGAAAGCTACTGCGAATTTCATTTGGTGACGTCACTTGCTCTATGAACTGGGAGTAGTTACTTTGAGAGCATCGCAGATGGTGTGGAGTGACTGGCGATGTCCCTGGTTCGAACACAGGTAGGGACAGTAGACAAAGCTTTCGCAGTGGGGCTATATACCTAGATTACTATGTGGATTGAGAAATGTGAAAGGTTGAATTAGATAGCTTAAATAGAAGTATTCTAGAAAAGTCTATGAAAATATGTTATAAGGTTACCATGCGCTCTCCCCGAAGGAGCAAGGGGAGGGTGAGAGACAGTATAGTTCAGATGGTAGGAATGTCATTAAGCGTATGCTGACCAACGATAGCAAGTATTTGTTTTATTAATTAGGGCCTAATCAGAGAGAACAGTTAAATAAATTGAATAGCGAACTGAAATGGGTTAGCGGGGAAATACAAGATAGATGGACCATTTTAAAACGATAATATATTTTGGTTAGGATGCAAGTATGCATTGGCTGTTGTGCTGGGGAATAGCGCCAGCCTGTGGTGGGTTATGGATTTGTTACATAAACTTATATTTTAAATTAAAGTGATGGAATAGGCTACAATTATAACATTATCAGAAAAAATACACAATTTAATGTGAAATAGTTATTACAATTATTATTGATAGTTATTACAGTTATTGTCATTGATCCAGTAATGATATAAGGATAGTAGAGGAAGGCAGGGGATTTAATCTCATTTAGGGAAGTTATATTAGGAAGAAAATACCATTAAATGAGGGAACATTTGATGTAACCGTGATTGTATTGGCTAATAACTCAAATATGACATTTACAGGGGAGACAGGAACAATAGAAGGGGAGACAGATTTTCCTAGGGCGTTGAACAAATAATTGATAAATGGATCATTTGAGATGAGATCACATGTAGCAGAGTTAGGGTAATCAATTAAATAATCATTGTATACTCGAGGAATTTTGAGTGGTTTAATGAATTAGATATGAGGAATTAGAATGATACAAACAATTATTGATGGGTTAAGACTGGGAATATCTATCATGTTTTGTGTATACTACCATCTTTAGATTATAACTAGGAGAAAGAGATTAGCTCATCTCAGTTAGGCAATATTTAGGTCATAAAAGTGAGCTATCAAATTGAGTGAGGCCTGGCTATTTGTGATTGTTGTTTTTTCAAATTGGGTTAAAATGGGTTCACAGAGCCAGAGGCTGTACAGAGAAAGGTGGAGCCCCCATGTTGCCCTAGTGAAAGAACATTCAGAGGAATGGTTATCACTAGGTAAATGGATAAAATAGGGGGAAAACATTACTGATTAGCAGAATACACCAAATGGGGATCAGTATGGCCACTCCACTGGGAGATATAGAATAAAGTTAAATTGGAGAGCAAAAAACCCAGCCCATTGTCCATCTGGAGATAAGTTTTAACGGATGACAGGAAGAGATTTTCTTAACTCAGGAACAGGAGGCTGAGTTAGCAGCAATTCCGTTCAAATTATGGTCACAAGGACAATAGATGTAGGACTAATTAAGGGGGAAGCTCCAGTACAAGTGATTCCTCGATCCGATAATAGACCATAACAAAAGCAATACCTTATGAAACCAGAAGCAATAAAAGGGATAACACCTACATTTGAGCATTTACTTAAGGGAGGGGTGATAATTCCTGGAGATGAGGTAAACTGCAACTCTCCAGTATTTCCTGTTAGAAAGGAGACACCTAGCGCCGACTGGAGGATGGTCATGAACTTACAGTTAGTTTAATAGAAATATCATTCCCAGAGTTCCATGTGTACCAGATCCACATACATTGCTGAACCAATTGAAACCAGAGAACTCCTATTTACAGTGATAGATTTAGCTAATGCTTTCTTTAGTATCCAAGTTCATCCGGATAGTCAGGGGTGGTTTGGCTTTACTTTTCAGGGAAGGAAATGGACTTAGGCTAGGATGCCTCAAGGCTACTCGGAAAGTCTTACAATCTTAGCCCAGGCTATAACTAAGAATTTGGGAAAGTTTGAACATAGGGAAGGAAGCAAATGTTAGTTTATGTAGATGTTATTCTATTGGCTAATCCCACTCAGGAGGGATGTAAGAGGGATACAATCCAATTGTTAACCTTCCTGGCAGAACAGGGACACAAAGTGAGCAAAAAGAAACTTCAACTTTGGTAGAGCGAGGTCATTTACCTAGGACACACTATAACACAGGAGGGGCGAATGTTAAACTCATCCAGGAAAACTGCTATATTTGAAGCGCCAAAACCATTAAAACAAAAAACAAATGATGAGCTTTTTGGTAATGATAAAGTGCTGTAAAGTTTGGATACTCCATTATGTACTGCATACGGGTAAATTAAGTGATCTTATCTATGGGAAGGCAATGGTAGCCCATGGTAAAGTAATTTGGAACTCTAAGGAGGCATACATACATCAGGGATGTTATCCAAATGGTAGAGAGTAACGAGGGATATGACATTGGTAGTGATTTAAAGATGATGAGGTTTTTTGGTGGGCTATTAGATATAACTGGGTTAATCATGAACATAGAGATTTTTATTCTTTGTTGCTAGACAGAAGACTTAGGTGACCTAAAAAATAGACTTGTCATGTCCAACAATTAGTCTTCAGGTCAAGCCCGGGAGAGCCTGGGTAGAACAGAGTTTGAACTAAACATAAGTGTTTTTACAAGATAAGAGATTGATTGATTGGATTACTAATTGATTCTGAACTGGATGAAAGTTGAATTTAGCTGCCATAAAAGACAAAGGAAGTGGGAGGAGCAATAAAGAAGCAAAAGATAATCCCAAAAATGAAAGGCATGGCAATAGGATGATAAATTACATAAGGAATGGTTTAGAAAGGTGGTAATATTGACACATGGGTAAATCATGTGTCAAAAAGGGGGAGTGATAGGATTAAATAATAGTGATAGGATTAAATAATAGTGATAGGATTAAATAATAATGATAGGATTAAATAAAAATAAAAAAACAACAATAGAAATTGAGAGCTCAACATGTATGTGTGAAGATAGTTTATTAACCACACCCGTATGTCAGAGGTTTTGTGCCCCACAGGTGAACTAAAGGAGAAGGTGACCCACTCTATCTCACCAGGAGACTGGGTGTGGATCCAGTCCCTAAAAGAAGAAAAACTGGAAGCAGGCCTGTTGGGAATGGCCCTATCAAGTCCTATTAGATCCATCTGGGTGCATGTCACACACTGCAAAAAGGTAAACCCAGTTACACCTGATGAACAAACACAGAGTTAGGAGAAAGATCCGATCACCATTAGGGCTCGGGGGTTGGCTCCTTAACGAAGATTCCCTTACCCTGTCTGATCATCCCTGTGTGAGTTTGGTAGAAGGTGAAGCAATGGGTTGGCGTCTGACATGTTCTCAGGGCGAGGGTGGGGATTCACAGGTCTCCTGACGGTAGGTAGCTGTCTGATTGTGGGGGCCATATTCCTAACACACTCAAACCCTTCTGATCAGCCGAAAGTAGTTGTTAACCTAAAACAAGTTGATAAAATAATACCTGAGCACAGTCTACGAAGGCATAGGAGACAGCTAGACGTAGGGAAAGGGGAAGATTAGGGACTTTAGGGGAGGACATCACTGTATGTGTGTCGCCGTGTACATCCTGGGACAATGTAGTTGCTCATGTCGAGAGCGTGGGGGATGTGTAGGTCTCCGTGCACAGTTTGGGGACAGGTGTAGTGTTGTGAGGGTAGGGAATTACCAGAAATGGCAGTGCGACCCATAGAAGGGTAGGTACTGTCTGAAAGTCTGAAGTACGCAAAAACAGATTTATCCTCCATGCAAGCCACCTGGGAATGTGGTGAAAGAGTCTTGTAGTAACTTGAACTATCTGTATCCCCCGATAACAAAGTCATTCCGACCTAGGTTGCCTATGTTTGAAGTCTCAGGGGATTCTAATTGTTTTTATAGGACTAGTAAGATAGGATACAGAGTAGGGCATCTTAGCTCTGCTCCTACACAGAGAATATCACAACTGAAAGAGAACATGACTAATCTCTCCTCTTTGTTGCAGCCAGAGGAATTTAGGAACTAAAACCAGGCCCGTGCTGACATCTGATGGTTGTGTGGTGATAACTGATTGTGAACTCACCTACATACGCAAACAATCAAACGTGTCAGAGACTGGTGAGTTGTCACGTAGAAAGTAGGACCTCCTCCCGGGATCCTTTGATGAAAGGATCCTGTGATGGGATAGGAGCACCTCGAGGGGTTCCAGAAGAATTCAAAGCTAGGAATCAGATCGCAGCTGAGTTTGAATTAAGTATTTTTTGGTGGTCAACAATTAATAAAAACGTAGATTGGATAAATTATATTTACTATAACCAGCAAAGATTTATAAACCACACTTGTGATGCAATAAAGGGATTAGATGAGCAGACAGCGGCAACTATCTTAATGACAAGGCAGAATAGAATAGCTTTAGATATGCTTTTGGCTGAGAGGGGCGGAGTTTGTGTTCTGTTTGGATCTATGTGCTGTATTTTCATCCTCAAACAATATAGCACCGGACGGGTCAGTGACAAAAGAGCTTCAGGGGAGTAACTACACTGACGAACAAACTGGCTGAGAACTCTGGTATTGATAGCTCCATAAACGGTTGGTTTGATAACATATTTGGTAAATGGAAAACTATTGTTGTAACTATTCTGGGTGAAGTTATAGCCTCTATGGGTATACTTGTTCTTTGTGGATGTTGTCTTATTTCCTGTGTCTGAGGTTTGGTGAGAAAGGAGATGGGGAAGGTGATTTCCCAACAGACCAGGCCCGTGCTGACATCTGATGGTTGTGTGGTGATAACTGATTGTGAACTCACCTACATACGCAAACAATCAAACGTGTCAGAGACTGGTGAGTTGTCACGTAGAAAGTAGGACCTCCTCCCGGGATCCTTTGATGAAAGGATCCTGTGATGGGATAGGAGCACCTCGAGGGGTTCCAGAAAAATTCAAAGCTAGGAATCAGATCGCAGCTGAGTTTGAATTAAGTATTTTTTGGTGGTCAACAATTAATAAAAACGTAGATTGGATAAATTATATTTACTATAACCAGCAAAGATTTATAAACCACACTTGTGATGCAATAAAGGGATTAGATGAGCAGACAGCGGCAACTATCTTAATGACAAGGCAGAATAGAATAGCTTTAGATATGCTTTTGGCTGAGAGGGGCGGAGTTTGTGTTCTGTTTGGATCTATGTGCTGTATTTTCATCCTCAAACAATATAGCACCGGACGGGTCAGTGACAAAAGAGCTTCAGGGGAGTAACTACACTGACGAACAAACTGGCTGAGAACTCTGGTATTGATAGCTCCATAAACGGTTGGTTTGATAACATATTTGGTAAATGGAAAACTATTGTTGTAACTATTCTGGGTGAAGTTATAGCCTCTATGGGTATACTTGTTCTTTGTGGATGTTGTCTTATTTCCTGTGTCTGAGGTTTGGTGAGAAAGGAGATGGGGAAGGTGATTTCCCAACAGATGGTGAGATACGGCCCAATCCTGGACTCCAACCTAGGAATGGAGGATATGACCTACCAGGCTTGGTGGAGTGACACTAGAGGGTGTCTAAAGGGGGCCAAAATATACTTCTCTGTTTGTGTTTTATGTTTTAATAGTCTTATGTTTTGTGTTCTATTAATCCTGTGTTTTATGCTTTATTAATCAAGTTAATCATGTGAATGTTTGTCTTTCCTTATGTGATGGTTTGAAGTTCTTTGATGACTGGAAACAATTTGCAAGTGGGGTGTAGATGAACTGAGGGTTTGAATTGTTTAGTATCATTATGGCCTATTAATAAAAGTGTGATTTTTTGTTTGTATTATATTATAATGAATGACAATCTGTGTTTTCTTATTTTTTGAATCACACCTTATTAGGTGTGAAAAGTGGGATTATTGGGGATTTATCATTCTCCTAAATTGATGGGATGACTAACTTAGAAAGAATGCATTCTTGACTGGGCTAATGTAGGCTGTGACACCTGGCAAGGCTGTGATTGATGTGAAGAGCTGTTTTAGGGGGTAAAATGAGATAAGGATGTGTCTTCAAATGCTAGACTATACTGGTTCTTTGTGATCTGTGAGCCTTCCTTGGACGTAGGAATGATGTCTAAGGGAGCTGGCTCTTCTCACTATGATAGGTTGTTATGATAATCTTGTGCCTGGCTGAAGTGTGCAACAAATGGCGCCGAGGAGATGAGACCAACCCCTGAATCAATGGATTGGCTGAGTAAGTTTAAACCACACTCAGTCCTCTACTCTAATTGGTCATCAGAGAAGTGGGAAACTTTCTCTGTCAGAGTATTTGGGTATTGTTTCTAAAACAATGTAGTTAGTTCTCTGAAGCGCCCTGTGAGGTATTTCAGAGAGCCCGTATATACGAAACATCATATTTACCATTGAAGGTTTTTGCATTAATTAAAATAACTAGTATATCTTAGAAGTCGTGTTGACCTCTTTTGTTCCTAATACCAGATTTGAATTGACGCGACTTTGACATCATCAGCAACAAAAGCAGCCCAGAAAGCATCATTTGATTCCCCATTGTCAGAAGCTCCTTTTCCATTCAAATCTAGGAGCAAACATGATTATAATTATTGGCATACCCATTAATATCATTATCCCCTTCTTCAACACTGGCTTCATTCACAAATATGTTAGATGAGATCACCTGTTGCTGTGCATTCACCCTTTCTTCTGTGTATTTCTGCTGGGTTGGCACTATACATGTACGACTCTTAAATACTGTAGACAATGGGGTCTAGTAAATGACATTAATGAATGATCCCTATGACATTTATAATATAATATAATAATATGCCAATTAGCAGACGCTGTTATCCAAAGCGACTTACAGTCATGTGCGCATACATTTTTACGTATGGGTGGTCCCGGGGATCGAACCCACTACCCTGGCGTTACAAGCGCCATGCTCTACCAATTGAGCTACAGAGGACCACAGTGTGACAAGTGCACTCACACAATTAAATGTTGTATCTAAGAATGGCTTACCTGTTTCTCTGCCTTCTTTCTTTTAACCATATAGTTGGCACTAGGCATACAGTATGTCTCTGAATGTTCTGGTAGCAAATACCTACCTAACTGGTTTGAATACAACTTCCACAGTTGATGGGCCATCAGCAGGCAATTAGGTACATGCTTAGATAAAAGGGTTAGAAAAGGGTTCTTCGGCTGTCCCCATAGGAGAACCGTTTTTGGGTCTAGGTACAACCCTTTTTTATTCCAGGTAGAACCCTTTTGGGTTCCATGTAGAGTCCTCTGTGAAAAGGGTTCTACATGGAACCCACAAGGGTTCTACTTGGAACCAAAAGGGTTCTACCTGGAACCAAAAATGGTTCTCCTATGGGGACAGCCGAAGAACCCTTTTCTAACCCTTTTATCTAAGCATGTACCTAATTGCCTGCTGATGGCCCATCAACTGTGGAAGTTGTATTCAAACTAGGAGTGGCCTAGCCACTAGGAGTGGCCTAGCCTGGAGACTAGCTAGGAGTGGCCTAGCCAGTCTCCAGATCTCAACCCCATAGAAAATCTTTGGAGGGTGTTGAAAGTCTGTGTTGCCCAGCGACAGCCCCAAAACATCACTGCTCTAGAGGAGATCTGCATGGAGGAATGGGCCAAAATACCAGCAACAGTGTGTTAAAACCTTGTGAAGACTTACAGAAAATGTTTGACCTGTGTCATTGCCAACAAAGGGTATATAACAAAGTATTGAGAAACTTTTGTTATTGACCAAATACTTATTTTCCACCATAATTTGCAAATAAATTCATAAAAAATCCTACAATGTGATTTTCTGGATTTTTTTTCTCATTTTGTCTGTCATAGTTGACGTGTACCTATGATGAAAATTACAGGCCTCTCTCATCTTTTTAAGTGGGAGAACTTGCACAATTGGTGGCTGACTAAATACTTTTTTTCCCCACTGTATCCCAGTCCGCGTGATCAAAACAATCTTGAAGCATGGCTTCTGATTGGTCAGACCAGTGTTGAATAGTCCTTAGCACTGGTACTTCCTGTTTGAGTTTCTGCCTATAGGAAGGGAGGAGCAAAATAGAGTCGTGATCAGATTTGCCAAAGGGAGGGTGGGGGAGGGCCTTGTAGGCATTTCGAAAAGCTGAGTAGCAGTGGTCCAATGTTTTCTCAGTGCAAGTGCTACACTCAATGTGTTGGTAGAATTTCGATAGCGTTTTCCTCAAATTTGCTTTGTTAAAATCCCCAGCTACAATAAATGTGGCCTCAGGATATGTGGTTACCAGTTTGCATAAAGTCCAGTGTAGTTCTTTGAGGGCCGTCGTGGTATCGGCTTGAGGGGGAATATACACGGCTGTGGCTATAACCGAAGATCATTATTTTGGGAGGCATTTGATTGTGAGGTATTCTACGTCGGGTGAACAAAAGGACTTGAGTTTCGGTATGTTATCACAATCACACCATGAGTAGTTAATCATGAAACATACACCACCGCCTTTCTTCTTCCCGGAGAGCTCTTTATTCCTGTCTGCACAATGTACTGAGAACCGAGCTGGCTGAATGGACTGAGACGGTATATCTCGAGAGAGCCATTTTTCCATGAAACAGTGTATGTTACAATCCCTGATGTCTCTCTGGAAGGATATCCTCGCCCTGAGCTCGTCTACTTTATTATCCAGAGAATGAACATTAGCGAGTAATGTTCAGTGCATTAGCGAGTAATGTTCAGTCTCCGGATAATAAAGTAGACGAGCTCAGGGTGAGGATCTCCTTCCAGAGAGACATCAGGGATGTAACATACTCTGTTAAGTATCAAAGAAAATGTAAACAACGTGGAATTTCATAGTGTTGTTATTAACCCCATAATTTGCCAAGGGCAAGATGAGGTATGGTATGCTTAGATACGTTTATGAAGTGTCATATAAAAAGAAAGAGCAACACAAGGTACAATAAAAATAGAATAGTCTATTATGATACAGAACACTAGTTTAAAAATTTTATAAAATAATACAAATATATATATATATATATATATATATATATATATATATATATATATAAAACTAATGAAAATTATAAATATACTCTAAAAATTAAGAATTAAAAAATTAGAAAAATATATCTTTTTTTATTTTTTTAAAGTGGTTGTCCCACTGGCTATCATAAGGTGAATGCACCAATTTGTAAGTTGCTCTGGATAAGAGCGTCTGCTAAATGACGTAAATGTAAATGTAGTTTTCATCGCGTTCACAGTTGACTAGTTTACACAGTTCCTTTTTAACTAGTAGGTTTAGGCTATGTTGGTAATTTCCTATTTGATTGTAAAACTCAGCTTGATTCTGTACCTACCTCATTGCCATTTGAGATTAGAATGATATACTTACACAATCAAATCAAATCAAATGTTATTTGTCACATATACATGTTTAGCAGATGTTATTGCGGGTGTAGCGAAATGCTTGTGCTTCTAGCTCCGACAGTGCAGTAATATCTAACAACTTCACAACATATACCCAACACACACAAATCTAGTAAGGAATGGAATTTAAGAATATATACATATATGGACAAGCAATGACAGAGCGGCATGGACTAAGATACATTAGAATATTATAGAATAGAATGCAGTATATACATATGAGATGAGTAGTGCAAGATATGTAAGCATTATTAAAGTGACTAGTGTTCAATTTCTTAAAGTGGCCAGTGATTTCAATAGGCAGCAGCAGCCTCTAATGTGCTAGTGATGGATATTTAACAGTCTGATGCCTTGAGATAGAAGCTGTTTTTCATTCTCTCGGTCCCAGCTTTGATGCACCTGTATTGACCTCGCCTTCAGGATGATAGCGGGGTGAACAGGCAGTGGCTCGGGTGGTTGATGTCCTTGATGATCTTTGTTGGCCTTCCTGTGACATCGGGTGCTGTAGGTGTCCTGGAGGGCGGGTAGTTTTTTCCTATCGTCCTCCCACTCTTGAATAATCCATGGATGACTTGCCATTTTTCTTGATATGATCCCATGAGTTAGCATTGGCATTGGCAATTTAGCATTGGCTCGCTAAGCTACCTCTAACTTCCTTCATACTTGACACAGAAAATAATAAAAATGTTATCCATGAGTTCATCTGACATTGGGGAGGTAGATAAAGGGCCTCATTGCCAAAATCCCAAAGTATTCAGTTTAGATAACTCTGGAAATCAAATGTAACTAGGCCTACTGTGATAGATATGTTCAGAATAACTATTGGGTTGACTCTACATCTAATTATAATAGTTTTATGTATACCCAATTTGATCATTTCCTATTGTAACTTGTTAAAACACTTTCCATGCTGTAAATAAAACAATAATATGCACTAACCTCAGAAACTTTTTGTCCGTAATTTTTTCCTCTGCTTCCTTCTAAACTGCTTTAGAAGTTAAACCTGCTAAACAGGTTTAAAGGAAGGGAATGTGGCACTGAGAGAGCCTCCTCTCCTATATACTCATTACAAATGACATCATGTAAGACCTACCTGCAACCTCATGGGTGAGTTATCTCTCATGCCATTCTGCCTTTTACCAATAATAGCTCTGATTTGACTACTTACTGTATGGAAGATCAGGGTACCAATTTGAAAGATCCTTCATTGACTTGTGTTTCAAGAGATAATGTTATTGACAATGTGCCTTATACTGCCAACGTGTAGTGTTCAACTATTACTGCAATATCTTAAAGTTTTTTGCTGTCAGATTGAAATCGATAGATCTATCAACGTAAACTGCAGGTAACAGGGTTGGGCTCAATTCATAATGTTTTTAATTGACTGCCATTCAACACGAGTTGAAATTCTAATAGAATTTGCCACACCCCACAGGATGTCGAATTTAAATTTGAGTTTGAGTGACAGGAAGTAGAATTTAAATCAGTGAAATTCAAAGAAATTCCACTCAGTCATAGAACATGATAGTTTCATTGAATCTGACAGGTCACACTTCCAGATACCAAAGAATATATAACTTTTCTCTGGAAACAATGTTCATATGCTCTTTTAAAGGTCCCGAACAGTCAAAATCATGTTTTTCATTAAATGTGATATTTGTGATGAAACCAGATCAAAGTAGGACTACCAAAGTATGAAAAATGTCTTGCTTCTACATTGATAAAGTTTGATCATAAAGTTACTGGTCCCCTCACCCATGTCAAACACTCAGATTCAGGAGGTGGGATTATTTGAGTTGCTAATGTTAAAGGTGCAATATGCAGAAATTGCTCCGCCATTTCCTGGTTGCTAAAATTCTAATAGTTTGCCTAATTTCAGTTTAGATGACAAAAACAGCAGTCATTGTGTAGAAAATCATTGTACCATCTAAACCACTGTGAAATATATATTTTCCTTAACCAAAAATATTGTATTTTCAGCTGTTTGAAGCTGCTGTACAAAACCGAAAGTAAAAGACGCAAAATCTAAATTTAAGAACGGGAAGCATAGAAATAGCACACATAGAACAGATCTACTGCTTCTTAGACTTGCTTTCAATGAGAATGAGATCTATAACTCACATTTATATGTGAATTTGGTCAGGTCGCCCAAAAAGTTGCATATTGCAGCTTTAATACACCAACGGTAATGGCGTATTCTCTTACCTAATTTAAATATGTACCGCCTTTAACTAAAATTGTCCAAGATGAACTAGCTAGCTAGCTTGATAAACAGTGCTGACAATTCCATTTGTGCTAGCTAGCTAAATTATATAGCCAACATGCCATTTCAATGTTGTTTGAGTTGCTTTGTGTATCAGCAAATTTGCTTGAGATAGTCTCACTGCAACCATGTTGCTCGACATAGGCTTTTTCACTGTCAGTCAAGGTGAGCTCCCCGCCCACTCAGTTTGTCTTTTCAGACTCAGGTAGAGGTCTTCAAGGGTCCAAAAAGTTGGATCCATTCTGAAATGGATCTGTGGCTTTCCCACCTGACCCGATATGCAAAATAAAAAAATAAAAAACAGAGACCCATTCCGAATGGACCTGAGGACAGTCAGACCCGTTCTGAAAAGGACCGTGGAAAAAAGAACCAAACAGACACGAGCAGGTTCGGATCCGAGAGACCCGTTCAGATCCTAGAGAAAGAGAAAGAAATTTCAAACTGTAGTTTGTGAAGTTGACTGGTGAGGAGAGTCTGAGCAGAGCGATGTCGTTGTCATTTGTGCCACTGTTGTAAGCTGGATGTAGCCACATGATCTCAGCCACAGTTCTGGACACTTCATTGGGGTTAATGCCCTCCAGGGTCTGTCGGCCAAGGATAATGTTCCAACCGTTTGGGTTTGAGCTTTGTTGGAATGGAAAATGTAATAAAATTAAAGACGGATCAATGTGACGAAATATAAGATCAACATGGAATTAATGGACAGTTACATTTTGGAAAACGTATTTCAAGTAAGAGGAGTTGCACTCAGCTGCATTACAAATAATTGACATAATTATTTCTCCTGTACAACCTTTATGTCTCCTGTATCTCACGCTAACTCACCTGGAGAAGCAGTGGGCTGCCGACATCACCCACACCTTGTTGATGAGGGACCCACCACAGTCATGTCTGCCAGAGTATTGGAGACTAGTGTCAGAAACTCATGTTTAGCTTTGGGAAGGGTGATCTTTGGGAAGGGTGATGGTTCTATGTGGAACCATACTGACCCAAATAACCCTTTGAGTCCTTCAATGGTTCTTTGCAGTTCAGAAAAGGGTTCTTTCCTCTTTTAATGACAATTCAAATGTAGGGGCGGTGGCTCATTAGAATATTTTGGGGCGTGTTTTGCTGACAGATCTTTTTGTGAATCTGTGAGAGTGTCATTCCAGTTTATCTAATCTGTTGTGTTACGAAATTACATGTTATACATGTGAGCCAAGGCCGGAAAGACACACGAAGAGGCAACCTGGCACTCAGGCCGGTCTTGTCATTTTGGGAGCATGTCATCATTGGGCGGCTCGATACTGAGTTTCCTGAAGTCCCACACAGAGATGGAATTCTTGTCGGAGGCTCGGGCGAGTCAGAAAGAAGGGTGCGAGGTGCAAACCGACTGCGAAATACTAGTCAAGTACAGGAGAGAAAAATGCATGTTACGCGCCTGAAAACCCTGAGCAATCGACTGATAGTGAACTTGAAATTGATCCTGACAAAAGTGAGTACGATTCGTGGAGAAAATGGATCCATGCCTTTTGGCCGATCCATTTGTGGTATCAGGCTGGGTGAAGAAGGAGTTGTGTTCTGTCAATTCGGAGTATGCAGAGATGGATTTTTGTGTGTGTCTGCTGCTCAAAGGGAGAGGGCCCTGTGCGTTTCAAGACTCGGGACCAAAGCACTGTCCTGCTTTTTTCCCCGGAGCAGAGCGCCGCTGAAAGTAGTGATTACTGGGGTGGGGTTGAGTATTAAAGGTGTATCTATTGAAGTTGGGGACCCGTGGTGTCTGTGATGGATGCCATTTGGTGCGACGCAGACCCGGAGGCGAGCGCAAGACTGAGGAGACCCTATCTGTCCTTCGGAGTTTTGATGCAGATTGTGTGCCGGATGAAGTCATGCTAGGATATATATGTTGTCCCGTGAGAGCTTTTGTTCCGAACCTAATATGGTGTTTCAGGTGCCACGTTTAGGGTCAAGTTGTAGCAGTATGATGGAGGGAGATTCTGAGGTGTGAGAAGTGTGCAGGAGGACAAAGGAGTGTGTAATTTCGGTGGGAAAAGTGTTTCAATTGTGGGGGGTGGCCATTGTGGGGGGTGGCCATGTTGCTGGGGATCAGAAATGTCCTGTGTGAGTGAGACAGATTGACGTTTCCAGGGTGAGAGCAGTGCAGAAAGTGTCATGTGCTGAGGCAGTGATGGTGGGCAAAGGGTGAGGGAGGATCCCTGTGACTAGTAGGCCAGTACAGAGTGACCCAAACAGTTTGTGCTTTAGTAAGGTTGGCTTCTTGGCATTTATGGTCATTAATTGTACCACACAGATGCAGAGGAAATCCCAGAAGATTGAATTGGTAGTAGCAGCGGAGAAGAGAAGAGAGACGTTTTGGTGTATCAGAGATTTTAGTGTAAAATAACTACAGGGGGTTTTGAGATGAAGGGTTCCAGCCTCCTAGGATCTGCTGGGGCCAGAGTAGTGGGAAGGGGTGAGCTGGGGATAGTGGTATAGACAGTATATAGCGTTAGATGGCAGTGCAATTTCCTTTTTTCCCAATTTCCCTTTTTCCTTTACTGTGAATAAATGTGCAATGCACTTTCCAAACTGTGAAAGGCAGCAATACGCAACAAAGCGTCTAGTCTGCTGGAAAGCCAGACAAAGAATAAGATTACATGTTATATACACTGAGTGTACAAAAAAATTAGGAACATCACGTGAATCCATGTGAAAGCTATCATTTCTTATTGATGTCACTTGTTAAATCCACTTCAATCAGTGTAGATGAAGGGGAGGAGACCAGTTAAAGAAGGATTTTTAAGCCTTGAGGCAATTGAGACAGGAATTGTGTACGTGTGCCATTCAGAGGGTGAATGGGCAAGACAAACGATTTAAGTGCCTTTGAATGGGTTATGGTAGTAGGTGCCAGGCACACCAGTTTGAGTGTGTCAAGAACTGCAACGCTGCTGGGTTTTTCATGCTAAACAGTTTTCCGTGTGTATCAAGAAAGGTCCACCACCCAAAGGACATCCAGCCAACTTGACACAACTGTGGGAAGCATTGGAGTCAACATGGGCCAGCATCCCTGTGGAACGCTTTGGACACCTTGTAGAGTCCATGCCGCGATGAACTGAGAATGTTCTGAGGGCAAAAGGGGGTGCAAATCAACATTAGGAAGGTGTTCCTAATGTTTTGTACACTCAGTGTATGACTGTGGCATCTTGTCAAAGACTTGCATATGGCTTTGTGTCATTTGAGAACTGTTGTGTAAATCAGTGGTTCTCATTTCTCTTCTTAGGGACCCCCAGCCATTCCAGAGCTAGCACACATTATTCATCTTGTCAATAAATACAATAATAAAACCTATGGAATTTTTACAATATAATATGGCTATCCAAAAAAAGGAACCATGTATTTGGTTCTTTAAAAGGTTCTTCGTAGAACCTTTGAGATTGCACAATGTTCTTTATAGAATCGTTCTCCATGAAGGTTCTATAAAAAAAAACATTAAAAAGGGTTCTACATAGCACCAAAAAGGGTTGTAACCATAGTGGAACCCTTTTTAGGTTCTATATAGAACCTTTTTTTAATGGTTCTTTATAGAACCTTAGGAAAGGGTTCTTTATAGCACCATAAAGGTTCCATTTAGAACCGTATGAGCATGGTTCTTTATAGAAGAATTGGGGGCACTATATAGAAACATTTGTTTTTCGTGTGTAGGACAGGTGAAACTTTTATTTAATAATAATTCAATAATTTCATATGCCCACCCCTCGCTGAGCTGAGGGATTAAAGGGAAGATTTTCCAAAATTTTTGTCCAATCTTAATTGTTTCCTTACCTCGAGAGTATGTGTCTTCAAATGTTAACACAAGCTCTATGGAAAGGCATGTGAAGTAAGCCATGCATGGAATGAGAACAACTATACAAATTGATGAAAACAGTTCTGTTCCAAAATAAGTCACAGAACTATTCAAGTCATATTACCGCAATAAATGTAATTGAAGTGTGAGCTATTTTAGGAAGTTTATATTTTTACCTGTCTAACATCAGCTTGCTTGCGCTGCGGTGGGAGGTGTGGCAATATCTGAGGTGTGTCCTTAAAAACAATTTCAGGCAGCGCGAGTGGGGATATTCAAGACCCACCAAAAGCAGCTCTTAGCAGTAACGTGGTTGGTGTTGGTTATAATTTGTTTTAGGAACATACACCAAAAATATTTCACCTTTATTACTTTACCAAATGTTCCGTTCCCCAGCTAGAGAACTAAGTAATGTCGCTCAAACAGAAGGGGGAACTAACAAAGAGTCACTGGCAACAACAAAATGAACGAGGTGGGGTTATAGGAGGGGTTCTACTCATGGGGGTGTCCACTGAAAGTTGACTAGCAACAACTGGAACCTAAAATACACCCACCATGAGTGTCCACTAAATTTGCCTAAGAAGAGGCTAACAAAAGAAAAACCCACACCAAACTTAAAGACAGGAAGCAAACCAAAAGGTGGAGCGAATCAAAATCACACAAAGGAATGTTTGTCTAGAAATCAAAATAGATAGAGCCAACTAAAGGTGTTGACCCTCCACATTTCTCAAGACAACTTGAACACCGGGCCAGCCACTTTTAATTAGCACCTGGGACAGCACAAGTGAAACACCTTCCCACTAACGAGATGACAAACCAGCCCAGATGTAACACATACTGACTAACGTGGTATACGTGCTAAACTCCAACTGCAAAACATACTTTCCCTTAAGACAACAAATATATCCTATATTTCTGTTGGATAAGTTTGCTCACCACCAACAGAAAACAACTTCCATTGCACAACATAATCAACTTAAATGTGTTGCTACTTAAATGCGTTGCCTTCTCCAATATAAACATGGTGTCTCCTGGCTGTCAACAATTAAATACAAGAAAAAACAGCCACATTGTTTTTTTGTAAATATATATACTTTTCTATCATTTCTATATATAGTTGCCTAAAACTCAGAAGTTTTAAGAAACAGGGGGTGGACTAAAGTATGTTTCCATAACTCTCGTCCCCTTGGAATATGGCACAATCAAGACAAAACGGCAAAACGTGCAGTCAAAATAAATTGTGAGCCAGGGCAACACACTGGCAAAACACAAAACACAAAACGTATTGACTGCCCACCCTTGAGAGACAATCAGCCGCCAAGTTGTCCTTACCACGGACATGTCTGATTTCAAGGGGAAACTCCTGCAATATCTGTAGTAACCTTCCTCTTGTGATTTTCCTCAGTGGAATTTGTTTGATTGGGGCAGAGTCCACAAAGTCAATGTCAGGTTCTAGTACATTTGTCTGGGTTGGCACATCTGAGAATAAACCCTGTTATTCTAAAAGAATGTCAAATTTTTACTCCGGAGACAAAAATACATTACGTTTTTCTAGAATATCTGAGTTACACAAGCGTCCAACCGGCACAGGGTGTATTAGACTTTCCTCATACTCTTGTGGAAGACTGTAGTCAACGGTGACCGTAGTGACCACAGGCAGAACGTCAGTACCGCCCAATCGTAGCAGGTGAGGTATGGTTTCAACATGTTGACATGACACAGCCAGGTTTTTCTCCTGCGCTCCGGTGTGGCGACGACGTAATCCAGATTACGAATTTTTTTTAAGGACCTGAAAAGCGAGCCTGCAATGGTGACCCCAGAATGGGCAACAAAACCAGGACCTGGTCACCCACATCGAAGGTGTGGTTTCAGGCCTTCCGATCGCACCAAACGTTCATTTTAGCTTTCGCCTCCTCCAGATTCTCGCTGGCAAACTCACAGATGCGGTGCAATCTGTATCAAAAAGCTCTAACAAGATTTGTTTTTGTTTTTAAGGTGTCGCCCTGCAACAACGTCTCTCTCAGCAAGCTCAACCTCTGACATGATCTCCAAACACGAGCTAATTTGGACTAAAACCGAGAGATTCCTGAACAACCTCCCGCGCTGCAAACAGCACAAAACCCCTTCATCCCAGTCTGTCTCAAACCTTGAGACTCTGGGTGGGGCACAACAGGGACAATCAGTTAAACCCAAGTGGTGTTGCACTTGCTTGAAGACCTTTGACATGAAATTCGAATCTTGGTCCGACTGCACGACCTGCATTGAAAATAACTTCACGAGGGCCTTAACAACACTGTGAGCCGTGATTTTCCTCAGTGGCCTCAGGGAAACAAGTGGCAGCACACAGTATGGTTAAGAGAAACTGGTTACCACTCTTGGCTTTGGGCAAAGGACCCAACACAATCCGCAGGAACCCTGCTGAAAGGTTTGTTAGAAGCAGGAATAGGCTCCTCTGGACGTATCTCAGCAAAAGATGGGAGAGGGAAAAAATCTTTACACTGTTCCACAATCACCTGCTTCCTAGACATCGAACTGTCAACTGTAGGGACCCTCTCTTCCTATCATAATTTGTGAACATCTAAATCAACATTTGAGCCATTTAAACAGTGTAGGTCCCTCCTATAGTTAGAGGGAGAAGGGCTATGTAAAGGGCTCCATTTTGTCATTCTGAGCAAATGCCATGCCGCTGATAACGTCCACACAAAAGGACTAATTTACTTATTTTAGGTTTATGAAGTGTATAAGTCGCATTCTTTATCATAGAGCTATGAAAGCTATGCATTTAGATCCGCCTGCACGAGACAAATTAAGCGATTGCTTTGCCATGTCTTTGCCGTGAAGGAGTCGGGCTGGGGAACTGTTTTTCTAAGGACCGCCCTTTTGGCGTGATATAAATCGATGTCATGATGCAGCCGACCACCAGAGGGAGGCAAATACAAATGTATTCGACAGAGGATCTTTACATGGTCGTAGGAAAGTCTGGATTCTGTATTCTGACTTGTAAAACAGTGGGAAATCAATAAAATAAGTCATGTAAACATATTGATATTTTCTTCAGTAATTATAGTGCCAATTTCGGGGCACTGTCAGCTCAAGAGGTTTTAAACATGTTAAGATTCACAAGGCCGGGGTGCCAGACGATTACCAGGACACGTACGCAGAGCATGCGCTGACCAGCTGGCAGGTGTCTTCACTGACATTTTCAACTTCTCCCTGACCCAGTTTGTAATACCTACATGTTTCAAGCAGACCACCATAGTCACTGTTCCCAAGAACAACCAAAGTAAACTGTCTAAAAGAAAAAATAAACACAAACTATTATAAAGATCAACGTACCAAAATAAACTACAAAATACTTATATTTTGAAATGTATTTAATTAAAATACCTGTATTTTGTATTTACAATTACAGAAATACCTTTGCAAGTAGCTGTCCCGAACAGCAACTTGCTGTGATATGTGGTTGTTTATCTACCTTAGTTGAGTGCACTGACTGTAAGTCACTTTGGATAAGAGTGTCTGCTAAATGACCTAAATGTAAATGTATATATAAAAATGAACATACCGAAATGAACTACAAAGAACATTGTGTATTATTATTGTCCTTGTTTCAGGGTCATGACTAGATGGGATACAGCTGAACCTCATTCTGCTATGCTGCTGCGTAAGTTCTGCTAAAGCTGCTACGAAAAGTCAATTTTGACAAAACCTGTATTCCTTCTAGACAAAACCTTGTTTTGGGGGGGGAGCTCACTAGAATAATACTCAGCATGCTTTGCAATTGTACATTTTTACATACACATTTACATTTAGTTAATTTAGCAGACAGTCTTATACAATGCAGGGTGAAAGGGGGACACAAAATGTTGAACCGCCATAAAACAAATGTATAGAAAAGTATTTGGTATTATGAAAATACAAATTACAGCTCTCAAAAGTATCTTGTTACAAAATACATTGGAGTGTAGTTCAACCCAGTGTAATACAAATTACAAAAATATTCATTAGTAATTGAAATACATATTTCAAATACATGTAACAGAAATACTGCCCATCTCTGACTGTTAGTCTACACCTGTTGTTTATGAAGCATGTAACAAATCAAATCAGATTTTTGATTTGATTTGACTGGACCGTTGTCATCACAGTTCCATGATCTGTGAGGATTAGGCCAGATTTATAGGACTATTGTTCAACCTTTCTCCCCTTCCAATATTTCATGGATTGAACAACTGAATACGGCAACTTTCAGGATGAACCAAACCACTGTATTTTTTTGATTCACCCATATATTTAGTGCGTAAAGGCTCTCCAAACCAGTTTTCTATGAAGTAGGCAGATTCATAAACACTTTCCTGACCCTAAATCATCTACAAGATCAGAGTATCAACATGTGGGAGGACTCTTTCTGCGGTTGAATTAGATATATTCAGGAAGCCACACCCAAAAGAGCTCATTGCATACCTGCATAAGTTAAGTCTTAATACCAAATATTGAGAAGTGCTAAAACGCATAGAAATTGTGTAGATGTCCTTAGTCTGAATCGGCCCCTAAGCAGGTTAGCTGAGACAGTAAAGCCATTCCTTAATATTTTGTTCAATTGTAACTTTATTTAAAGACGGATGCTGTTTCCATTGCCAAGGAGAGTTTTCAGAATAAACAACCCCAACGTTTTTTCTGTGTCCTGTGCTGGGTATACTTTCGCCAGGCTACATATCAGTGGAGGCTCCTCAGAGGAGGAAGGGGAGAACCATCCTCCTCGGTGAATTTCATAAAAATAAAAATTGTAAAACATTGAAAAAGTTATCATTTTTAGATAAAACTATACTAAATATATTCACGTCAGCCAATAATTGATTCAAACACACTGTTTTGCAAAGAAGGTCTACAGCAGCCTCAACAGCACTCTGTAGGG
The DNA here is from genome assembly GCF_964263955.1 of Coregonus lavaretus. Lineage (NCBI taxonomy): Eukaryota > Metazoa > Chordata > Actinopteri > Salmoniformes > Salmonidae > Coregonus > Coregonus lavaretus. Next base: position 40,957,494 of record NC_140012.1, read on the forward strand.
TAGCACCATGGTGTAGCCGGAGGACAGTTAGCTTCCGTCCTCCTCTTGGTACATTGACTTCAATACAAAACCTAGGAGGCTCTTGGTTCTCACCCCCTTCCATAGACTTACACAGTAATTATGACAACGTCCAGAGGGCGTCCTCCAACCTATCAGAGCTCTTGTAGCATGAACTGACATGTTGTCCACCCAATCAAAGGATCAGAGAATGAATCTAGTACTGAAAGCATAAGCTACAGCTAGATAGCACTGCAGTGCATAACATGTGGTGAGTAGTTGACTCAAAGCGAGAGAAAGACAATAGTTGAACAGTTTTCAACAAATTAATTTATTCAAAAATGAAGAAGCAAAAAAGAGAGAGAGAGAGAGATTGCTTCATTTTTTCTCACGTTCAGTTTAACTTACTTAGCTAGCAAGTGCAGCTGGCTAGTTTAGTTACTCAAAATCTCGGCTCAAACAGAGGGACGCTATGTTAGCTAGCTGGCTATGACTATCCAACACAACACTGGAACTCTTCCAAGTCAAGGTAACCTTTTGGTTTTACTAATTTATTGCCACCGGGGCCCGCCAGTCTAACTGCTTACTCTCTATACACTGTAACGTTACTGCATGATTGTAGTGGGTTTACTAATGCATTAGTTCTATTACCTATGTTGACGAGGACGTTACTTTAGCTAATATGGGGACAACGATGTGGGCTGGGTGTAGCGGTTATGATATGGTTTGGCTTGGAAAGGTTTTTTCGCCTGGTCACATACAGCTGATGTGTTGTTCATTGAAGTCCACAAACGAAGGGAAAAGGTGAGAGGAGGAGAGTGCATAGAGGCGAGAAGGAATACAACGTGGCTGCTATGAAAATGAACTCTGTTTATGCGTGATCAGGGGTGTATTCATTCCGCCGATTCTGTTGAAAAATGTTTCTTAAATGGAAGCAAACGAAACGGCGATAAAAATCTCGTTTGCAACTGTTGGTATTGAATGTGTCACTGTCTGTCATCTCACATTTTTCTCTCGACCTGTGTGCACCTATGTTGTAAACTTTCATTCATAGGCTAGGTTGTAGCAACCTCATGATGGGTATAGGGAAAATTTGAGTATCATGTAGTAGCCTAAACCTATCGATGTTACATTGCACTGGGTGAATGGAATATGAATGACAGTCATCCAACATGCTGTAATAGAAATAAGGCCATGCTCATTAATAAAAAAATAATCCTCCCTCATCATAAACGGCACTGATACATATATAACATACTATATGATTAAGATCAGAGATGGTTACAATTCAGAGAGTTAGAGAGAATTGAGAAGTGGATTGAAATCAGTTATTGGACGTAATGTAAACTCACCAGTGGCTGTTGAAGGGCCAACCGTTGAAGTGTTGTCTACAAGGGTAACTTTAGCAGTGGCTGGAGAGAATAGACAGAGAGGTTGAAAACCAAGCACAAGCACTTCCTGTGTAGCCCCAAAATGTGAGATTTTGTATTTTATTTAAGCGCTTAAAGCCTCCCTCCTGTTTGTTACGTTGTATCATGCAGCAACCACCGTTTGATTTAAAAGTTATTTTGTGACATTTTAAGAGTAATGTGTTGCGTTGTACCATGCTGCAACCACTGGATGAGTAATTATCAACCAGACAGAAACAATGACAGCCACATAATAATATTTGTTCTCATACAAAATGTGGTTTGAGCTTTTAGGTTTTGCTAGTTGTTTGAATGAGGAAGTGCTAATCACCCCCAAAACCACTCTGCTCGTGATCCACTCGAAATTCATCACCTAGCCAGGAGGGTAAACTAGGGCTGACCCCAAAGATTTGATTTGTTTAACCCTGACTTGATTCACTTGTTGCTGATTCTAGTATTTGCTAAATAATGTTTTAGCAAAGAGCCCAAGCCATTGGCACAACTCAACATTACAAAGAGTGACAAGAAAGCCCAAAACATGTCTGCTGCAGAGGAGCAAGACAAAGCCATGAGAGCTTGATCAGTCATAGGATTGACTTTTGTAACTAACATGCACTCTAAATATACACTGAATCTGGTCCTTTAAACTGGAACAGGCAAGCTACCTAGTGCTCAACTAAAAGCATTTTGGCTCACCATCTATAAGTCGTCTGACTAGCGCTAGCTAATGTTAGCAATCATGGCTACTTAAGCCATACACATTGTATTTACTGTTTAATTGGATGCCCCGCTTAACATTTCTCCCAAAATAAAAAATAAAAAAGACAATACTTCTAGAGTGATTCAAAAACTTTTGACATCATCTAGGGTGCATCATGTGATTTTAATCAACAACAAGTAGGCTAAGATGTGCTAATTTACCAAATTAAACAATGCATGGAATGTGTGTAGAGAAACTAGACTAAAAATCAGTGAAAACAGTTGAGTTCCAAAATCTTTAATTCTAAGTCACAGATCATCTCGAGTGATATTGTCTCAATATAAATTTAATTTAAGTGTGCAAGTTATTTGAGGACATTAATAAGTCAAATTCTCAAACTTGCATTCCATTCCATTCTTTCTGTAGAATAAGGAAGTAAATTGATTTATCTGTGTGTTTATTCACTACTAAGTGATCTGATCTCTGCTTGTTTCGTGTTATCGATAAGTATCACATGATGGTTTCAGTCTTCTATAATTCAGTCAGAGTTGAAAAGTGGATTTAAATCAGTTATTGGATGCAATGTAAACTCACCAGAAACAACAGTGGTCACCATTTTTATACCTTTTGAAACAACAGGGCGGAATCAAGGTCAGCCAAATGAAATTCACATGTAAAATAGTAGGTCAATCATCATCATCACACAAAGTGGATTAAGTACTTACTCATTATTGGGGATTTATCATTCTCCTAAATTGATGGGATGACTAACTTAGAAAGAATGCATTCTTGACTGGGCTAATGTAGGCTGTGACACCTGGCAAGGCTGTGATTGATGTGAAGAGCTGTTTTAGGGGGTAAAATGAGATAAGGATGTGTCTTCAAATGCTAGACTATACTGGTTCTTTGTGATCTGTGAGCCTTCCTTGGACGTAGGAATGATGTCTAAGGGAGCTGGCTCTTCTCACTATGATAGGTTGTTATGATAATCTTGTGCCTGGCTGAAGTGTGCAACAAATGGCGCCGAGGAGATGAGACCAACCCCTGAATCAATGGATTGGCTGAGTAAGTTTAAACCACACTCAGTCCTCTACTCTAATTGGTCAGGAGAGAAGTGGGAAACTTTCTCTGTCAGAGTATTTGGGTATTGTTTCTAAAACAATGTAGTTAGTTCTCTGAAGCGCCCTGTGAGGTATTTCAGAGAGCCCGTATATACGAAACATCATATTTACCATTGAAGGTTTTTGCATTAATTAAAATAACTAGTATATCTTAGAAGTCATGTTGACCTCTTTTGTTCCTAATACCAGATTTGAATTGACGCGACTTTGACAATTGGTGACCCCGACGCGGTCTGGTAGAAGGGACTTTGCTGGGTAATGTCCGGCACATTTGGTCACCTCTTTCATCGAACCGTATGTTTCACAAACTGCCCGGGCTTCTAAAAAGGTAAGCAGATACCTATTGTTAAATAACTGAAGATCTGCACATTGGCTTTATCCAAATTAATTTTGTGAAACAACTGTCTGATGTAAGTGAACTAAATTATGAAACTATTATGAGTAGATAAGCACAATATTGTGACATGCAAACCTTTGCTAAATGTGATGTTTAAAACCATGGTACCAGAGAGTGTTGGTTCTACCGGCAAGGTCCGTTAAGATACGGCTAGGTTCAGGAGACAATACTGACATCTACCGGCAAGGTCCGTGATTGCGACAATACGGCTAAGGTTCGGAAGATATAGGGAATAATTGGTTTAAGTAATTGCTATCGGCAAGGTTCGTAACTACGACAGTACGACTAAGGTTCGAAGGATTACACCGGCAAGGTCCGTAACTGAGATACGGCTAGGTTCGGGAAATTTTAGATAAATACTAGCGACTGGCAAGGTCCATAACTTCGAGGATATGGCTAGGTTCAGTGGAGTATTTTTTAAAAGATAGTAGAAGAGGCTGTGTGCCCAAATAGATTGTGTGTGGAATATAAGTGTGTCATTTATGACTGAGTGACATGGGTGTCATTTATGACTGTGTGACATGGGTGTCATTTATGACTGTGTGACATATTTGACTGTATGATAGGATTATGACTGTGTATTGTGAGTGAGGGCGATAACTGTGTACTATTTTTGCTGTGTGATAACTGTATACTACGCTTAACTGTGTACCATTTTTGGCTGTGAATACAAATAATATTTTAAAACAGTAAATAATGAGAATTACAAATAGGAAATAAGGTTTAAATTGTGCAAACGTTAACAAAAGACACCCATAGGAGGTACTATAAAAAGTTAGACAGTGCGAGTGTTGTCGTATGCATGAAAGTGTGAATGATAAACCTGTATACCTTGATAGAAAACAAATTGGGAATCAAAAGACGTTTGTGGCTGTTCAAACTGTATAATTTGGGAATAAATGTTGGATTTGTGGTTACTTAAACCATATAACCCGTTAAAAACAATTGGGAACATAAAACTAAAGTGATGAATGAGTGTGACTGAACTAGAACGTTTGAATTGATATATTTGAAATATAACATTTGGTGTTTGACATAGCATAATACTGCTTTTGAATAGTTGTGTCGAAGCAATTCGGTTTAGTATTTGATTTGACGTTTGATGTTTGACCGTGCAAAATACTGGTTAAACAATTAGACCGAAATAATTCGGTTTATAAACGTGCACCAACTTTAACTAATTAGGTGGGAATTATTTGATTTAAATAAATGGACTGGAGTGCTTTGAGTAACGGCGGAATATTGGAGGCGCGCTGGGATGAGAAACAGCTCCTCACAGCTCCTCAAAAAGCCTGTTCCCCCTGGACAAAAAAGGTAGAGTTGCGAGGGGAGGGGCTGGAGAGAGCGAAAGTGTGGCTTTTGGAGCCAGAAAAGACTGGCAGTTGGCTGGGAACGCATGTGGGTATCTGACGAGAGAATGTTCTAAACTTGCTCACCGAGCGTAGACGTGCGTCATGGGTGAGAAAGTAGAGAATATTTACATTTGCGTTTTTGGTAATTTGGCAGACGCTCTTGTCCAGAGCGATTTATGGGAGCAATTGGGGTTGAGTGCCTTGCTCGAGGGCACATCGGCAGATTTTTCGCCTGGTCGGCTTGGGGATTGGAACCGGCGACCTCTCGGTTGTTGGCGCGGCGCTATTGGTAACTAAACTGCCAGCCGCCCCATATGAGTTTAAGATTGTGGCGTTGTTGGATAATGTGATGGTGGAATAAACTAAGTAAATGTTGTTTTAGACGTAATGTATAATATAGTACAAAACAAATAGAGGGTTAAATTGAACTAATTATCATGGTAGAGCTAACGTAGTACAGTGAGGGAACTTCATTTTGTGTCAGAGGGTAAGATGAGATCATTAATGGTACTATTGGTGGAAATCTATTTATCATTTCAAGGCATGGAGTAACAATCTGCATTTATGAGTGTAAAATTCCACGGCTGATGTGTTGATTGAATGGGTACGATGAGTATTTGGTTTGGTAATGTTGAATGGACTATTTGTAGCGTGTATAGGGGTTAAATAGAAAAACTAACCTATTCAATAGGGAATCAAAGGGAGAGAGAGTTTTTTGCTGAGGTGAAAGCTACTGCGAATTTCATTTGGTGACGTCACTTGCTCTATGAACTGGGAGTGGTTACTTTGAGAGCATCGCAGATGGTGTGGAGTGACTGGCGATGTCCCTGGTTCGAACACAGGTAGGGACAGTAGACAAAGCTTTCGCAGTGGGGCTATATACCTAGATTACTATGTGGATTGAGAAATGTGAAAGGTTGAATTAGATAGCTTAAATAGAAGTATTCTAGAAAAGTCTATGAAAATATGTTATAAGGTTACCATGCGCTCTCCCCGAAGGAGCAAGGGGAGGGTGAGAGACAGTATAGTTCAGATGGTAGGAATGTCATTAAGCGTATGCTGACCAACGATAGCAAGTATTTGTTTTATTAATTAGGGCCTAATCAGAGAGAACAGTTAAATAAATTGAATAGCGAACTGAAATGGGTTAGCGGGGAAATACAAGATAGATGGACCATTTTAAAACGATAATATATTTTGGTTAGGATGCAAGTATGCATTGGCTGTTGTGCTGGGGAATAGCGCCAGCCTGTGGTGGGTTATGGATTTGTTACATAAACTTATATTTTAAATTAAAGTGATGGAATAGGCTACAATTATAACATTATCAGAAAAAATACACAATTTAATGTGAAATAGTTATTACAATTATTATTGATAGTTATTACAGTTATTGTCATTGATCCAGTAATGATATAAGGATAGTAGAGGAAGGCAGGGGATTTAATCTCATTTAGGGAAGTTATATTAGGAAGAAAATACCATTAAATGAGGGAACATTTGATGTAACCGTGATTGTATTGGCTAATAACTCAAATATGACATTTACAGGGGAGACAGGAACAATAGAAGGGGAGACAGATTTTCCTAGGGCGTTGAACAAATAATTGATAAATGGATCATTTGAGATGAGATCACATGTAGCAGAGTTAGGGTAATCAATTAAATAATCATTGTATACTCGAGGAATTTTGAGTGGTTTAATGAATTAGATATGAGGAATTAGAATGATACAAACAATTATTGATGGGTTAAGACTGGGAATATCTATCATGTTTTGTGTATACTACCATCTTTAGATTATAACTAGGAGAAAGAGATTAGCTCATCTCAGTTAGGCAATATTTAGGTCATAAAAGTGAGCTATCAAATTGAGTGAGGCCTGGCTATTTGTGATTGTTGTTTTTTTCAAATTGGGTTAAAATGGGTTCACAGAGCCAGAGGCTGTACAGAGAAAGGTGGAGCCCCCATGTTGCCCTAGTGAAAGAACATTCAGAGGAATGGTTATCACTAGGTAAATGGATAAAATAGGGGAAAAACATTACTGATTAGCAGAATACACCAAATGGGGATCAGTATGGCCACTCCACTGGGAGATATAGAATAAAGTTAAATTGGAGAGCAAAAAACCCAGCCCATTGTCCATCTGGAGATAAGTTTTAACGGATGACAGGAAGAGATTTTCTTAACTCAGGAACAGGAGGCTGAGTTAGCAGCAATTCCGTTCAAATGATGGTCACAAGGACAATAGATGTAGGACTAATTAAGGGGGAAGCTCCAGTACAAGTGATTCCTCGATCCGATAATAGACCATAACAAAAGCAATACCTTATGAAACCAGAAGCAATAAAAGGGATAACACCTACATTTGAGCATTTACTTAAGGGAGGGGTGATAATTCCTGGAGATGAGGTAAACTGCAACTCTCCAGTATTTCCTGTTAGAAAGGAGACACCTAGCGCCGACTGGAGGATGGTCATGAACTTACAGTTAGTTTAATAGAAATATCATTCCCAGAGTTCCATGTGTACCAGATCCACATACATTGCTGAACCAATTGAAACCAGAGAACTCCTATTTACAGTGATAGATTTAGCTAATGCTTTCTTTAGTATCCAAGTTCATCCGGAAGTCAGGGGTGGTTTGGCTTTACTTTTCAGGGAAGGAAATGGACTTAGGCTAGGATGCCTCAAGGCTACTCGGAAAGTCTTACAATCTTAGCCCAGGCTATAACTAAGAATTTGGGAAAGTTTGAACATAGGGAAGGAAGCAAATGTTAGTTTATGTAGATGTTATTCTATTGGCTAATCCCACTCAGGAGGGATGTAAGAGGGATACAATCCAATTGTTAACCTTCCTGGCAGAACAGGGACACAAAGTGAGCAAAAAGAAACTTCAACTTTGGTAGAGCGAGGTCATTTACCTAGGACACACTATAACACAGGAGGGGCGAATGTTAAACTCATCCAGGAAAACTGTTATATTTGAAGCGCCAAAACCATTAAAACAAAAAACAAATGATGAGCTTTTTGGTAATGATAAAGTGCTGTAAAGTTTGGATACTCCATTATGTACTGCATACGGGTAAATTAAGTGATCTTATCTATGGGAAGGCAATGGTAGCCCATGGTAAAGTAATTTGGAACTCTAAGGAGGCATACATACATCAGGGATGTTATCCAAATGGTAGAGAGTAACGAGGGATATGACATTGGTAGTGATTTAAAGATGATGAGGTTTTTTGGTGGGCTATTAGATATAACTGGGTTAATCATGAACATAGAGATGTTTATTCTTTGTTGCTAGACAGAAGACTTAGGTGACCTAAAAAATAGACTTGTCATGTCCAACAATTAGTCTTCAGGTCAAGCCCGGGAGAGCCTGGGTAGAACAGAGTTTAACTAAACATAAGTGTTTTTACAAGATAAGAGATTGATTGATTGGATTACTAATTGATTCTGAACTGGATGAAAGTTGAATTTAGCTGCCATAAAAGACAAAGGAAGTGGGAGGAGCAATAAAGAAGCAAAAGATAATCCCAAAAATGAAAGGCATGGCAATAGGATGATAAATTACATAAGGAATGGTTTAGAAAGGTGGTAATATTGACACATGGGTAAATCATGTGTCAAAAAGGGGGAGTGATAGGATTAAATAATAGTGATAGGATTAAATAATAGTGATAGGATTAAATAATAATGATAGGATTAAATAAAAATAAAAAAACAACAATAGAAATTGAGAGCTCAACATGTATGTGTGAAGATAGTTTATTAACCACACCCGTATGTCAGAGGTTTTGTGCCCCACAGGTGAACTAAAGGAAAAGGTGACCCACTCTATCTCACCAGGAGACTGGGTGTGGATCCAGTCCCTAAAAGAAGAAAAACTGGAAGCAGGCCTGTTGGGAAGGGCCCTATCAAGTCCTATTAGATCCATCTGGGTGCATGTCACACACTGCAAAAAGGTAAACCCAGTTACACCTGATGAACAAACACAGAGTTAGGAGAAAGATCCGATCACCATTAGGGCTCGGGGGTTGGCTCCTTAACGAAGATTCCCTTACCCTGTCTGATCATCCCTGTGTGAGTTTGGTAGAAGGTGAAGCAATGGGTTGGCGTCTGACATGTTCTCAGGGCGAGGGTGGGGATTCACAGGTCTCCTGACGGTAGGTAGCTGTCTGATTGTGGGGGCCATATTCCTAACACACTCAAACCCTTCTGATCAGCCGAAAGTAGTAGTTAACCTAAAACAAGTTGATAAAATAATACCTGAGCACAGTCTACGAAGGCATAGGAGACAGCTAGACGTAGGGAAAGGGGAAGATTAGGGACTTTAGGGGAGGACATCACTGTATGTGTGTCGCCGTGTACATCCTGGGACAATGTAGTTGCTCATGTCGAGAGCGTGGGGGATGTGTAGGTCTCCGTGCACAGTTTGGGGACAGGTGTAGTGTTGTGAGGGTAGGGAATTACCAGAAATGGCAGTGCGACCCATAGAAGGGTAGGTACTGTCTGAAAGTCTGAAGTACGCAAAAACAGATTTATCCTCCATGCAAGCCACCTGGGAATGTGGTGAAAGAGTCTTGTAGTAACTTGAACTATCTGTATCCCCCGATAACAAAGTCATTCCGACCTAGGTTGCCTATGTTTGAAGTCTCAGGGGATTCTAATTGTTTTTATAGGACTAGTAAGATAGGATACAGAGTAGGGCATCTTAGCTCTGCTCCTACACAGAGAATATCCCAACTGAAAGAGAACATGACTAATCTCTCCTCTTTGTTGCAGCCAGAGGAATTTAGGAACTAAAACCAGGCCCGTGCTGACATCTGATGGTTGTGTGGTGATAACTGATTGTGAACTCACCTACATACGCAAACAATCAAACGTGTCAGAGACTGGTGAGTTGTCACGTAGAAAGTAGGACCTCCTCCCGGGATCCTTTGATGAAAGGATCCTGTGATGGGATAGGAGCACCTCGAGGGGTTCCAGAAAAATTCAAAGCTAGGAATCAGATCGCAGCTGAGTTTGAATTAAGTATTTTTTGGTGGTCAACAATTAATAAAAACGTAGATTGGATAAATTATATTTACTATAACCAGCAAAGATTTATAAACCACACTTGTGATGCAATAAAGGGATTAGATGAGCAGACAGCGGCAACTATCTTAATGACAAGGCAGAATAGAATAGCTTTAGATATGCTTTTGGCTGAGAGGGGCGGAGTTTGTGTTCTGTTTGGATCTATGTGCTGTATTTTCATCCTCAAACAATATAGCACCGGACGGGTCAGTGACAAAAGAGCTTCAGGGGAGTAACTACACTGACGAACAAACTGGCTGAGAACTCTGGTATTGATAGCTCCATAAACGGTTGGTTTGATAACATATTTGGTAAATGGAAAACTATTGTTGTAACTATTCTGGGTGAAGTTATAGCCTCTATGGGTATACTTGTTCTTTGTGGATGTTGTCTTATTTCCTGTGTCTGAGGTTTGGTGAGAAAGGAGATGGGGAAGGTGATTTCCCAACAGATGGTGAGATACGGCCCAATCCTGGACTCCAACCTAGGAATGGAGGATATGACCTACCAGGCTTGGTGGAGTGACACTAGAGGGTGTCTAAAGGGGGCCAAAATATACTTCTCTGTTTGTGTTTTATGTTTTAATAGTCTTATGTTTTGTGTTCTATTAATCCTGTTTTTTATGCTTTATTAATCAAGTTAATCATGTGAATGTTTGTCTTTCCTTATGTGATGGTTTGAAGTTCTTTGATGACTGGAAACAATTTGCAAGTGGGGTGTAGATGAACTGAGGGTTTGAATTTTTTTGTATCATTATGGCCTATTAATAAAAGTGTGATTTTTTGTTTGTATTATATTATAATGAATGACAATCTGTGTTTTCTTATTTTTTGAATCACACCTTATTAGGTGTGAAAAGGGGGATTATTGGGGATTTATCATTCTCCTAAATTGATGGGATGACTAACTTAGAAAGAATGCATTCTTGACTGGGCTAATGTAGGCTGTGACACCTGGCAAGGCTGTGATTGATGTGAAGAGCTGTTTTAGGGGGTAAAATGAGATAAGGATGTGTCTTCAAATGCTAGACTATACTGGTTCTTTGTGATCTGTGAGCCTTCCTTGGACGTAGGAATGATGTCTAAGGGAGCTGGCTCTTCTCACTATGATAGGTTGTTATGATAATCTTGTGCCTGGCTGAAGTGTGCAACAAATGGCGCCGAGGAGATGAGACCAACCCCTGAATCAATGGATTGGCTGAGTAAGTTTAAACCACACTCAGTCCTCTACTCTAATTGGTCAGCAGAGAAGTGGGAAACTTTCTCTGTCAGAGTATTTGGGTATTGTTTCTAAAACAATGTAGTTAGTTCTCTGAAGCGCCCTGTGAGGTATTTCAGAGAGCCCGTATATACGAAACATCATATTTACCATTGAAGGTTTTTGCATTAATTAAAATAACTAGTATATCTTAGAAGTCGTGTTGACCTCTTTTGTTCCTAATACCAGATTTGAATTGACGCGACTTTGACATCATCAGCAACAAAAGCAGCCCAGAAAGCATCATTTGATTCCCCATTGTCAGAAGCTCCTTTTCCATTCAAATCTAGGAGCAAACATGATTATAATTATTGGCATACCCATTAATATCATTATCCCCTTCTTCAACACTGGCTTCATTCACAAATATGTTAGATGAGATCACCTGTTGCTGTGCATTCACCCTTTCTTCTGTGTATTTCTGCTGGGTTGGCACTATACATGTACGACTCTTAAATACTGTAGGCAATGGGGTCTAGTAAATGACATTAATGAATGATCCCTATGACATTTATAATATAATATAATAATATGCCAATTAGCAGACGCTGTTATCCAAAGCGACTTACAGTCATGTGCGCATACATTTTTACGTATGGGTGGTCCCGGGGATCGAACCCACAACCCTGGCGTTACAAGCGCCATGCTCTACCAATTGAGCTACAGAGGACCACAGTGTGACAAGTGCACTCACACAATTAAATGTTGTATCTAAGAATGGCTTACCTGTTTCTCTGCCTTCTTTCTTTTAACCATATAGTTGGCACTAGGCATACAGTATGTCTCTGAATGTTCTGGTAGCAAATACCTACCTAACTGGTTTGAATACAACTTCCACAGTTGATGGGCCATCAGCAGGCAATTAGGTACATGCTTAGATAAAAGGGTTAGAAAAGGGTTCTTCGGCTGTCCCCATAGGAGAACCGTTTTTGGGTCTAGGTACAACCCTTTTTTATTCCAGGTAGAACCCTTTTGGGTTCCATGTAGAGTCCTCTGTGAAAAGGGTTCTACATGGAACCCACAAGGGTTCTACTTGGAACCAAAAGGGTTCTACCTGGAACCAAAAATGGTTCTAGAAAGGGTTCTTCTATGGGGACAGCCGAAGAACCCTTTTAGGTTCTAGATAGCACCTGTTTTTCTAAGAGTGTATGCTAAATTAAGGGTCTGTGAGAGGGTATTGTAGATTAACCGGAAGAATAAACCAATATAACGATGTGCCTTGCTCATATATACAGTGGGGGAAAAAAGTATTTAGTCAGCCACCAATTGTGCAAGTTCTCCCACTTAAAAAGATTAGAGAGGCCTGTAATTTTCATCATAGGTACACGTCAACTATGACAGACAAATTGAGATTGTTTTTCTCCAGAAAATCACATTGTAGGATTTTTAATGAATTTATTTGCAAATTATGGTGGAAAATAAGTATTTGGTCACCTACAAACAAGCAAGATTTCTGGCTCTCACAGACCTGTAACTTCTTCTTTAAGAGGCTCCTCTGTCCTCCACTCGTTACCTGTATTAATGGCACCTGTTTGAACTTGTTATCAGTATAAAAGACACCTGTCCACAACCTCAAACAGTCACACTCCAAACTCCACTATGGCCAAGACCAAAGAGCTGTCAAAGGACACCAGAAACAAAATTGTAGACCTGCACCAGGCTGGGAAGACTGAATCTGCAATAGGTAAGCAGCTTGGTTTTTAAGAAATCAACTGTGGGAGCAATTATTAGGAAATGGAAGACATACAAGACCACTGATAATCTCCCTCGATCTGGGGCTCCACGCAAGATCTCACCCCGTGGGGTCAAAATGATCACAAGAACGGTGAGCAAAAATCACAGAACCACACGGGGGGACCTAGTGAATGACCTGCAGAGAGCTGGGACCAAAGTAACAAAGCCTACCATCAGTAACACACTACGCCGCCAGGAACTCAAATCCTGCAGTGCCAGACGTGTCCCCCTGCTTAAGCCAGTACATGTCCAGGCCTGTCTGAAGTTTGCTAGAGTTCATTTGGATGATCCAGAAGAGGATTGGGAGAATGTCATATGGTCAGATGAAACCAAAATATAACTTTTTGGTAAAAACTCAACTCGTCGTGTTTGGAGGACAAAGAATGCTGAGTAGCATCCAAAGAACACCATACCTACTGTGAAGCATGGGGGTGGAAACATTATGCTTTGGGGCTGTTTTTCTGCAAAGGGACCAGGACGACTGATCTGTGTAAAGGAAAGAATGAATGGGGCCATGTATCGTGAGATTTTGAGTGAAAACCTCCTTCCATCAGCAAGGGCATTGAAGATGAAACGTGGCTGGGTCTTTCAGCATGACAATGATCCCAAACACACCGCCCGGGCAACGAAGGAGTGGCTTCGTAAGAAGCATTTCAAGGTCCTGGAGTGGCCTAGCCAGTCTCCAGATCTCAACCCCATAGAAAATCTTTGGAGGGTGTTGAAAGTCTGTGTTGCCCAGCGACAGCCCCAAAACATCACTGCTCTAGAGGAGATCTGCATGGAGGAATGGGCCAAAATACCAGCAACAGTGTGTGAAAACCTTGTGAAGACTTACAGAAAACGTTTGACCTGTGTCATTGCCAACAAAGGGTATATAACAAAGTATTGAGAAACTTTTGTTATTGACCAAATACTTATTTTCCACCATAATTTGCTAATAAATTCATAAAAAATCCTACAATGTGATTTTCTGGATTTTTTTTCTCATTTTGTCTGTCATAGTTGACGTGTACCTATGATGAAAATTACAGGCCTCTCTCATCTTTTTAAGTGGGAGAACTTGCACAATTGGTGGCTGACTAAATAATTTTTTTCCCCACTGTATCCCAGTCCGCGTGATCAAAACAATCTTGAAGCATGGCTTCTGATTGGTCAGACCAGTGTTGAATAGTCCTTAGCACTGGTACTTCCTGTTTGAGTTTCTGCCTATAGGAAGGGAGGAGCAAAATAGAGTCGTGATCAGATTTGCCAAAGGGAGGGTGGGGGAGGGCCTTGTAGGCATTTCGAAAAGCTGAGTAGCAGTGGTCCAATGTTTTCTCAGTGCAAGTGCTACACTCAATGTGTTGGTAGAATTTCGATAGCGTTTTCCTCAAATTTGCTTTGTTAAAATCCCCAGCTACAATAAATGTGGCCTCAGGATATGTGGTTACCAGTTTGCATAAAGTCCAGTGTAGTTCTTTGAGGGCCGTCGTGGTATCGGCTTGAGGGGGAATATACACGGCTGTGGCTATAACCGAAGATCATTATTTTGGGAGGCATTTGATTGTGAGGTATTCTACGTTGGGTGAACAAAAGGACTTGAGTTTCGGTATGTTATCACAATCACACCATGAGTAGTTAATCATGAAACATACACCACCGCCTTTCTTCTTCCCGGAGAGCTCTTTATTCCTGTCTGCACAATGTACTGAGAACCGAGCTGGCTGAATGGACTGAGACGGTATATCTCGAGAGAGCCATGTTTCCATGAAACAGTGTATGTTACAATCCCTGATGTCTCTCTGGAAGGATATCCTCGCCCTGAGCTCGTCTACTTTATTATCCAGAGAATGAACATTAGCGAGTAATGTTCAGTGCATTAGCGAGTAATGTTCAGTCTCCGGATAATAAAGTAGACGAGCTCAGGGTGAGGATCTCCTTCCAGAGAGACATCAGGGATGTAACATACTCTGTTAAGTATCAAAGAAAATGTAAACAACGTGGAATTTCATAGTGTTGTTATTAACCCCATAATTTGCCAAGGGCAAGATGAGGTATGGTATGCTTAGATACGTTTATGAAGTGTCATATAAAAAGAAAGAGCAACACAAGGTACAATAAAAATAGAATAGTCTATTATGATACAGAACACTAGTTTAACATTTTTATAAAATAATACAAATATATATATATATAAAACTAATGAAAATTATAAATATACTCTAAAAATTAAGAATTAAAAAATTAGAAAAATATATCTTTTTTTATTTTTTTAAAGTGGTTGTCCCACTGGCTATCATAAGGTGAATGCACCAATTTGTAAGTTGCTCTGGATAAGAGCGTCTGCTAAATGACGTAAATGTAAATGTAGTTTTCATCGCGTTCACAGTTGACTAGTTTACACAGTTCCTTTTTAACTAGTAGGTTTAGGCTATGTTGGTAATTTCCTATTTGATTGTAAAACTCAGCTTGATTCTGTACCTACCTCATTGCCATTTGAGATTAGAATGATATACTTACACAATCAAATCAAATCAAATGTTATTTGTCACATATACATGTTTAGCAGATGTTATTGCGGGTGTAGCGAAATGCTTGTGCTTCTAGCTCCGACAGTGCAGTAATATCTAACAACTTCACAACATATACCCAACACACACAAATCTAGTAAGGAATGGAATTTAAGAATATATACATATATGGACAAGCAATGACAGAGCGGCATGGACTAAGATACATTAGAATATTATAGAATAGAATGCAGTATATACATATGAGATGAGTAGTGCAAGATATGTAAGCATTATTAAAGTGACTAGTGTTCCATTTCTTAAAGTGGCCAGTGATTTCAATAGGCAGCAGCAGCATCTAATGTGCTAGTGATGGATATTTAACAGTCTGATGCCTTGAGATAGAAGCTGTTTTTCATTCTCTCGGTCCCAGCTTTGATGCACCTGTATTGACCTCGCCTTCAGGATGATAGCGGGGTGAACAGGCAGTGGCTCGGGTGGTTGATGTCCTTGATGATCTTTGTTGGCCTTCCTGTGACATCGGGTGCTGTAGGTGTCCTGGAGGGCGGGTAGTTTTTTCCTATCGTCCTCCCACTCTTGAATAATCCGTGGATGACTTGCCATTTTTCTTGATATGATCCCATGAGTTAGCATTGGCATTGGCAATTTAGCATTGGCTCGCTAAGCTACCTCTAACTTCCTTCATACTTGACACAGAAAATAATAAAAATGTTATCCATGAGTTCATCTGACATTGGGGAGGTAGATAAAGGGCCTCATTGCCAAAATCCCAAAGTATTCAGTTTAGATAACTCTGGAAATCAAATGTAACCAGGCCTACTGTGATAGATATGTTCAGAATAACTATTGGGTTGACTCTACATCTAATTATAATAGTTTTATGTATACCCAATTTGATCATTTCCTATTGTAACTTGTTAAAACACTTTCCATGCTGTAAATAAAACAATAATATGCACTAACCTCAGAAACTTTGTCCGTAATTTTTTCCTCTGCTTCCTTCTAAACTGCTTTAGAAGTTAAACCTGCTAAACAGGTTTAAAGGAAGGGAATGTGGCACTGAGAGAGCCTCCTCTCCTATATACTCATTACAAATGACATCATGTAAGACCTACCTGCAACCTCGTGGGTGAGTTATCTCTCATGCCATTCTGCCTTTTACCAATAATAGCTCTGATTTGACTACTTACTGTATGGAAGATCAGGGTACCAATTTGAAAGATCCTTCATTGACTTGTGTTTCAAGAGATAATGTTATTGACAATGTGCCTTATACTGCCAACGTGTAGTGTTCAACTATTACTGCAATATCTTAAAGTTTTTTGCTGTCAGATTGAAATCGATAGATCTATCAACGTAAACTGCAGGTAACAGGGTTGGGCTCAATTCATAATGTTTTTAATTGACTGCCATTCAACACGAGTTGAAATTCTAATAGAATTTGCCTCACCCCACAGGATGTCGAATTTAAATTTGAGTTTGAGTGACAGGAAGTAGAATTTAAATCAGTGAAATTCAAAGAAATTCCACTCAGTCATAGAACATGATAGTTTCATTGAATCTGACAGGTCACACTTCCAGATACCAAAGAATATATAACTTTTCTCTGGAAACAATGTTCATATGCTCTTTTAAAGGTCCCGAACAGTCAAAATCATGTTTTTCATTAAATGTGATATTTGTGATGAAACCAGATCAAAGTAGGACTACCAAAGTATGAAAAATGTCTTGCTTCTACATTGATAAAGTTTGATCATAAAGTTACTGGTCCCCTCACCCATGTCAAACACTCAGATTCAGGAGGTGGGATTATTTGAGTTGCTAATGTTAAAGGTGCAATATGCAGAAATTGCACCGCCATTTCCTGGTTGCTAAAATTCTAATAGTTTGCCTAATTTCAGTTTAGATGACAAAAACAGCAGTCATTGTGTAGAAAATCATTGTACCATCTAAACCACTGTGAAATATATATTTTCCTTAACCAAAAATATTGTATTTTCAGCTGTTTGAAGCTGCTGTACAAAACCGAAAGTAAAAGACGCAAAATCTAAACTTAAGAACGGGAAGCATAGAAATAGCACACATAGAACAGATCTACTGCTTCTTAGACTTGCTTTCAATGAGAATGAGATCTATAACTCACATTTATATGTGAATTTGGTCAGGTCGCCCAAAAAGTTGCATATTGCAGCTTTAATACACCAACGGTAATGGCGTATTCTCTTACCTAATTTAAATATGTACCGCCTTTAACTAAAATTGTCCAAGATGAACTAGCTAGCTAGCTTGATAAACAGTGCTGACAATTCCATTTGTGCTAGCTAGCTAAATTATATAGCCAACATGCCATTTCAATGTTGTTTGAGTTGCTTTGTGTATCAGCAAATTTGCTTGAGATAGTCTCACTGCAACCATGTTGCTCGACATAGGCTTTTTCACTGTCAGTCAAGGTGAGCTCCCCGCCCACTCAGTTTGTCTTTTCAGACTTCCTGGTAGAGGTCTTCACGGGTCCAAAAAGTTGGATCCATTCTGAAATGGATCTGTGGCTTTCCCACCTGACCCGATATGCAAAATAAAAAAATAAAAAACAGAGACCCATTCCGAATGGACCTGAGGACAGTCAGACCCGTTCTGAAAAGGACCGTGGAAAAAATAACCAAACAGACACAAGCAGGTTCGGATCCGAGAGACCCGTTCAGATCCTAGAGAAAGATAAAGAAATCTCAAACTGGGCGCCGCCAGTGCCATCAATAAACAAGCATATTGGCCAAATGATCCAAATGAAAGTTGCATGTCCTTACAAACGGCATATAACAAATTCCCAAAAAATATTAGTTGTGTTTCTAAGTGAAGCATAATAAATACTGTATAGTCCATGGTTTTATTGGTTTTTACTTTACTAAAACAATAGTTGTCTGCCTCACGGTTCAGCTGTCGAAGATTTGAGCGATAAATGCATCAGGGCATTGCATGCATGTAGGCCTATAGGCGTCCACTGTATGATATTCATATTTAACAAATATTAAAGGAGACAAGCTTATGCCCCAAGAGAGACCAGAGAGAAAGATAGAGATGTGCTGGTACCATGTTCCCGACATTGACATGAATTTCTTTATACTTGTCAGATTGTCTACTGCTGCTATGCAGATACAGGCATACAGAAGGAGGCTAATTTGTTAATTTTCTAATCAGAATATATTTTATAAAGATAAGCATTATATTGTTATATCAAAGGAGTAACTCGTAACTCTGGTAGGCCTAAAACATTCTTCCTCACCTCAAGTTCAACTGTGGCAGTCAGTTGGAGTGCCGGTGCGTACTTCCTTCCTGCTATAGCTAAGCCTCGTAATATCTCTACCAGACCAAACCTTCACAAAAGTTGCTTAACTTTATTAAGGTAATATCAAAAGTAAGTCAAGTCAATGTTTATAGAGAAAATACGAACAGGTTATTATATATGCAGCATTACATTAATTACCAACAAAGTCGATTGCCAACCACATAGACCTACCCAACAAATAACAGCAATAGGCTAATGATAGGATATTTATTTTACAACAGTCAAACTTTTAACCTTTAACTAAATACAGAGCACAAAATTAAAGACAACTTAATTTAGCCAATGAGAATGTCTCAAGAAAATGAAACAAAACACTATTTAAATAACTGGTTTATATTATTAAATAGGCTTACAATAATAATGATTTACAATAATAATAATGACGTCTACAATACTTATCTACAATACAAAAATAAACAATTGATAATAAATACGAAAATAAATAAATGAAAGGTAAAAAACTGAATCAAACCTGAATAGCCAGTTGCACACAGTCCATGTGGTCACCAACATTCTCATCTTTGTCCACTACAATGTTAAAACGTCCCCGAGGACATTCCCTTTCTCCGCTTCTTTTCACTATATTCTTTCTCCACTAACTTTAGTTTTACTTCAATGAAAAAGGACTGTCACGGAAATTCAACTCTGGGAAGTCAGAGTTGAATCACCTCAAGTGGCTGCTCACCTCAAGTGCTCCTGCTGCTGAGGAGAGAGAGAGAGAGAGAGAGATAGTAAACTTTTAATAGCGCTCTCTCTCTCCTCAGCAGCAGGCGCACTTGTGGTGAGCAGCCGGAAACAGTTTCAGCTGGATATAAGCTATACGTTTTATTGAATTGCAATTGGCTGACACGAATAACAAGCTGGCGCACTTCTCATCACACAAACACTAAATTAACAGGAGGACAGGTCCAATCGGGTCCAGTCGGTAAATACAGTTTAACTGCACATACCTGAGACCCATGGCAATTATAATCAGACCCGACCCGAGACAAAAGTCCGAATTTAGGACCAGGACCTGCTTGGGTCTGTTGGAAATGTGAAGACCTCTAGCACAGTGCTTTTTCACACACTCCCACACTATTTGTAACAAACCAATGATTTATATATCCACTAGATGACCAATAGGGGGCGCTGTGTTGAAGCCACCGTGCCTCCATCTTCGCACTCCCCCACCAGTGTAAAACACATTTTGGAAGCTATAGAAAAATGCATTTATTAAATGTCTAAATTAATTTTTGCCCCATTTATTCTATTACAGACACCTTAATGCATTCTTTTAAATTATGTTATGCGAGCTAAACATGCAAATAAAAACTGAAAAGATATATACAAATATTTTCCTTAAAGCATAATTTCTTTGTATTACTAATATTACTGGCCCCACTACAACAACAAAATACTCAAATACATGTAATTTTGTCCTTGAAACATTTAATTGAAATACTGTAGAATTCCATTCATTCCTATGGAGGACTGTGCCAATATGGCCGACCAGTGGCTTCGAAAGCCTCTCAATGGCCAATACATAGCATCAGCAATCCAGCGTTTATATACATCATTAGTAACAACTGAAAGTGAGAATGAAGCAGTCAGTGAGCAGGGGAAGTGACTCCTGTTCCAGCAACAGAAGGCCTTTTCAAAATAAAAATCCCTCAACGAATCTGCTGACTCGTTTTTCTAAATAAAAGTCTCGTGGGGGGGGGTGATATCGTTCATATGCAGATGTAAAAAAAACGGTGATGACATGCCAATACAATAGTATGATAAGACAATAATTAGATAAAAACAACACATGACAAATAATTATATTGTAAAATATCAAATCCTCACAGGGAACCTTAATGAAGCGAGCCACAAACGTGTGGCATAGTCATTGGACACACTGTGGTTATCAGATTATCAGATTCCTCCACAGGTAAAAATGTGGAACAGCAAAACAATATTTACAACTTGTCTCCCACAGTATGTGTTTTGAAATAAAATGTGATTTGGAGTCCATTGAGGGAAAGGGGAAAGCAATACATTTTTACTGTATAGCCTACTGTATGTTGCTTTTACAATTAATTGAGTGATATGCAATGTATTTTCAGTTTTGAGTGCTTAGAGGGAATGATATTGTCATTTTCACCACTGAGTTTTAGGTGGAGAGAGTATGGATGGTTGTGGACAGAGTCCAACCGCTTAGACCAGGGCACCATTAGCAGGTATCTTGACCCTCCGGACCACCACACGGTGCCTGCGTCTAGTACTGGTGCCGGTACCGGTTCCCTCTCCGGTTCCAGTCAGCGTGGTGTTCTGGTTCTCCTCCTCTGGTGTCAGTGGGCGGGGCTCTGCTCTGGGAGGGTAGGGGCTTCTTCCTGCCCTCACGTCATCCACGAAGCCCTCGACTCCCTCAAACTTGGTGGTCAGCTCCCCAAGACGCTCCTTCAGAGCATTAAACTCCTTGTAGAGATCTCCGAGGGCATCTGATAGAGGAGGGATCCTGGTGGAGGAAGGGACGGTGGGGGAGAAAACGACAGTCCATTACAGTGCGAAAACAAGTTACATGTTATAATAACAGTCTTCTTGGGATCTGACTAAAGCTAAAAAAGGTACATGTCCAAAGTAATGAGCTTTGTAATAAATACAGTGAAGTATCTCCTCTTTCTATTTATCCAATCATACAAGTATGTTAAAATGTCTGATCTCACCAATTAACTTCTCAAATCTAAAAACCAACTAAATAGGATATACCCACCTCCCGTAATCAGGCAGCACAGTGCTGTGGTCGTTGAGGAGAAGGTCTTTGACTTTGTTCATGATAGCAAACTTCCAGTTGTCCAACACCAGGGTGAGGTTGGCACAGCCTCTAGTGTTCACCTTCCCTGCTGCAGTGGCATGAACAGAAAGGGGGGGGGGGGGGGGGTAATCATTACATTTTATTGATTGTGTTTGGCATCACAAGCTGTACTTCTACTTCTAACAACGCCTCAACACCCCTGTGCAGATTTCTGTCTACCTTGTCATGTCTAAAGAATACATCAGCAACCAAGGAATGCAAAAGAGCAAATCATGACTGAGGATGATCCCCAGTGGTGTAGTGGAGGGTAAACAAGTACATTTTTTACATTTTAGAAGAAGAGCTTATCCAGAGCGACTTACAGTAGGGAGTGCATACATATTCATATTTGTTCGTACTGGTCCCCCGTGGGAATCAACCCACAACCCTGGCGTTGCAAGTGCAATGCTCTACCTACTAAGCCCCGCACGCACACACACACACGACCGTAAACACAGTTTATGCACCTTTTTTCAAAAATGATGCACGAGGGTTCACCCACCTTTTGCTGAAAAATGCATTGAAAGTGTAGGGAGCGTTACTTTCTGATTCTGAAATGAAAACCGGACCAGGCAGCCACTCACCCTCAGTCCTGTAGTCCCATTCGGAGTTCTGTTCAGTTTTCCTCCTCTTCTGCGCTGCACACAGAGCCACCAGGCACAACAAAGCCACCGCAGTCCTCATCCTCAAGTCAGAACAAATATGATTATATCATGTGAGGTATAATCCTTCTAACCACCCTTACCCCAACCCCCCCCCCCAAAAAAAAACAACAACATTGTAAAGTGGTTATCCCACTGGCTATAAGGTGAATGCACCTATTTGTAAATCGCTCTGGATAAGAGCGTCTGCTAAATGACGTAAATGTAATGTAAATGTAATAATGTAACAGTTTGAATTGCTCTGCAAACATCCATTCTATCGTCTTATAAGGAATGTCTAATAACCTGATTATTTTCTCACAGTATTGTTCACCACTTACCTTTTCATTGTGTTTTCGATAATCCCTCAGTAGTGCAACGGTGTGTGGCGCGCCGACAGAGGGACCTGCATATATACAGTCAATATGACCTCACACTGAGGTCTCTCAAAGAGAAGGGTGTCCTCCATGTCTCCGCCCCCTATGAGAAAATTGGCACAGGCATCCACGTCATTATTTTTAATTGTCCATTGATCATAACATGGCAGCAGGTAGCCTAGCGGTTAGAGCGTTGGGCCAGTAACCGAAAAGTCGCTGGTTCAAATACCCGAGCCGACGAGGTACAACAATCTGTCCTTGGGCAAGGCACGTAACCCTAATTTACTCCAGGGGTGCTGTGCTACTACGTCTGACCCTGTAAAACAACACATCTCACAGCACCTATGTGACGTATTCAGGTCCACAGGAATGTTTACGGGTCAGTTTGGAATTCATAAGTAGAATCAATAGAATGGTTAACCCCAGTATTCTCTCCCTTGTTCCGTCATTAACGTTACTCCATGTTGTCATATGCATGTGACGTAAATGGTAATTGCACTCTCAACCCACAAGAGGCTTTATCTGCTTCCCATTTGGGTCCTGTTGAGACTAGTCAGTGTGTCCGACGGTCGGTGGCGATAAACTGTTTGACTACTCCATAACATGCACTGCCCCTCGTAAAGACCGAATGGTCAAGACAGCATGTCAGCAGTAAAGGTAGAGTACATTGTGACACAGACTATTAGATAGAATGGAAATAGTGACATTAAATACATATTTGCTATCTTTATGGCTAAAATGATATCTATTTTAAAATGCCTTTGAAAACACAGTAAAAACTTGGCTTATTTGGATATAACCAGTAAGGGGTCACAAAATCAGAGTTGGGTTCCATGCATGGTAGAAATAGCTGCTACAGTGCCTTCAAAAAGTATTTGTATCCCTTGACTTATTTCACATTTTGTTGTTACAGCCTGAATTCAATTTTTTTTTTTTTTTTTATGCTCACCCATCCATCTACACACAGTGCATGTTCACTGCTGCTCCCCATCTAATTTAAAAGATTGAGAAAATCTGCAAGGAACAATGGGAGAGAATCCCCAAATCCAGATGTGCAAAGCTGATAGACATACCCAAGACGACTCAGAGCTGTAATCGTCACCAAAAGGTGCTTCTACAAAGTATTGACTCGGGTGTAAATATGTATGTAAATTAGATCTGTATTTCATTTCGAATACACTGGCCAAAATTTCTAAACATGTTTTCACTTTGTCATTATGGGGTTTCTTGTGTAGATGGGTGAGAGACAATTGAATCCATTTTGAATTCAGGCTGTAACAACAAAGAAACCAAGGGGTATGAATACTTTCTCTAGACACTAAAGTGTTAAAAATAGTGATAACTATCGGATATGCTAGTACCAAAGATAAAACACCTAATACAGGGTCTGGTCAAGCGCATGGAGAAAAAATTACCCAAATCAGAAAAACAATCTGTTAACGAGCTCAAAGAAGCCACCAAAAGTAAATTAAAGGGAAATAGTTTGTGGTGGAGGTGCTGCTTGAAAAGCGACACAGTGGTTGAAGATTCAGAGTACACATGCATTCTGAGGCAGAACACCGTACAGCAATTCACATTTACATTTTAGTCATTTAGCAGATGCTCTTATCCAGAGTGCCTTACAGGAACAATTAGGGTTAAGTGCCTTGCTCAAGGGCACAGACAGACTTTTCACCTAGTCAGCTCGGGGATCTGAACCAGCAACCTTTCGGTTACTGGCCCAACGCTCCTAACGGCTAGGCTACGTGCCGCGGTTGGAGGGCCGACCTTAACCACTCCGCTAAGAGGACAAAATCAGCCTAAAAGTACAACTGTTCTTTCTTCCAGGGTGAATCAACAAAACAAACACTGTGCTCCATTGATAGGAATTGTTTATTGTTTGACTGGTATTTCTGATATTAAATTAAAATCCAGATCTACAGCATCATACAACTTTCTTTCAGGGTCCCATTCTTCAGCTCAGAGGGGGAAGTTAGGCTTTATGTAGCTCTGGTCCAGGGCGTTACGTGTGGCTGAAACTCAGCATCAACAAGCCGCACGTAAACCACTGGACCAGAGCTGGGACTTAATTTATGCATTTTCAGATAATCTTTCTCAACAACTCACACAGGGGAAACAGGCAAAATAACCTTAGACCATTTTCAAATTAATCTACAAACTAAAAACACTCACTTTTTCAATGGAAATTACTCCCGAGCGCTTACAAAAAAGCAAATCTTTATAAATAGCATAATTTGAAACCCATGACCCCACCTCTCCATTCAACTGAGAAGGACAATTTACTGATAGCAGCCCCAAAATGGGGCTGCTATCAGTAAAGTGACTCAAGTGACGACAGGCTCAACCGCTTGGACATGCGCTCGCTACATATTTAGACCAAAGTCCCTCAAAAGGAAATATTTGAAGGCTGGAAAAAGTTGAGGTATCTGTTGGACTAAATCTGACTGCTACAGTGTCAAATTATAAATAAAACAAATCAAACCAAGGATTTCATTGAATGCCATCAAAATAGCAGTGTAAAGGTTTGGGCACTTTATTTCAAGAATATAAAGCTGAATTAATTGAATCAGCGATCTATGAGAAGTGACACACACACCTCCCCAGCGCTGACCAAGAGATACTCTGGAATAAGTACTTGTCCGTGCTAACCACTAACCCGTTCCTATTCTCAGACATTAAATGGGGTACCTGGATCATTGTAACCTGTATCTAAACGGGGGCATGAGAAGAGAAAACATTCCCTACTGAATTGCCTGTGCTGTGGACATCAGTTATTTGACGTCAAATTACTACCGTTGGAATGAGTTCAGTTTTACAGCTGTTAGTGTGGAGAGAAAATATTGGTTCTCTGTAACAGAAGCAAACACACCCTGAGCTCTTAACCCTGCCTGGCCGCCATCTTTCCCCGTTCCTTCGCAATCGACCCATCTCTCCAAACTCACTCCTGAGGTCAGGGCATCAACTTAGGGGAAGTGCCTGAGCAACCAAGAACACATCACTCCTGCAATACAAAAGACTAAATAAAAAAGTTAGGTTTATGATACTGAAGAGCCTGATAGTTTAATAACTCTGAAGAGGTTTGGGCCAATCAAGAGATCTTATGGATAGACCGTCACTGTCTGATAACTGTTGGAGAATGAGTGAGGGTTCTACAAAAACTATCTGGCTGAGAAAAACAGACCCAAGCAGATTCCAAAAGTCCCAATATATACTGTAGCTACAACCAGGAAAACAAAACACTTCATGTGCAATTAAATAAACAGCATCAATCATTCCTCAAATAATGTATATTATTTACACAGACTTTCCAGATTAAGTCGTGAGAGCGAGTGGGGGGCACTGGTCGGTGTGAGTGAGAACTTCAAATTGTAAAGTCTTTATTTTGCTGTTGTCCTGAAGCACAGCAACGTTTATTGGAGCCAGGTCATAGAGGAATATAAGGGGCCATGGGGAGGAAGAGGGAAGAAGAAGCCTTGTTGCCAAAGTGCTTTTAGCTAAACATGTCCCAGCCAGTCTCAGTCAGGGGCCACGACAGAGCGTGCGAGAGATGAGAGCACAGTCATTTGTTAAATCACTTGATTTGGTGGAAACGAACGCCATTCGTTTTGCGCTTGTCAACCCCATAGCAGTCAGATGGGAGGGACAGAGGGCCAGGGGCCAAGAGGAGGAGACATCCAATCACGCAGCTGTTTGCAGTATCCAATCCCGGTGCGATGATGTGCGTAAGGAAGCGGGCCGGGCTGGAGACCGGGTGGTAGAGGGGTTAGGGAAACAGGGCAGGGGGCCACAGGAGGGATGGGGTTTAACCCCTCGGCAGGCTGCACATCTCACAGAACTCTGTGCCTGGCTGGTTCATAAAGGTGCAGTGGAGGCAGGACCACATGGCTGAGGACGACGCTGGGGTAGAGGGGCCCCCGCCCACGGCCCCGTACTCCTGAGGGCCCGATGACTGCCCACCCACCGTGCCTGAGGAGAGGAGGGAGAGAGGGGTCAGGGGTCTTTTCAGACTTCCTTTTTTATATGTAGGAATGATACATGTCATGAGCTCCAACCAAATTGCTCTTTGTGGTCAATAAAGTTCTACTGAATTGAATGCAAGACAAGTTCAACTCAATCAATCACATTAAAATCAGATAAAAATCAAATGTTATTGGTCGCATACACATATTTAGCAGATGTTATTGTGGGTGTAGCGAAACGCTTGTGTTCCTAGCTCCAACAGTGTAGTAATAACTAACAATACACACTAATCTAAAAGTAAAATAATGGAATTAAGAAACAAATAAATCAATCCATCACTCCTCAACGACGACATAAATGTGATAATTTCAACTAAGGCATGTCAGCGCCTTCCTTGATGGCCAGTGGTGCTTACTGCACAGCTGCTCGATGGTGGCCCACTGCTCAGACTTCTTCCAGGTCTGAGCCAGCTCCTCGTCTTCCGTCTTCACAGCGTCCAACAGCAGACCAATGCTGTCCTGGGAACAGATCATTACAACTCTGTTACACAACACATTCGGGTAAAAGTACATTACGTACTGCTTTTCTGGCCATGCCAAGATAACCCAATCCAATGCAGGGAAACATTGTGTGATTTGTGTGATGACACAAAATCAAGGGTTTAGAGCCAAGTTGCCGTGAACAAAGAGATTGTGAGGGGAAACAAAACGTCATGATGACAAAGACACTAAATCATTTCCACATTGGACAAACATGTGGTGATAATCTGAACCTTTTGTAGCGTGACAACAAACCAAAACATTGTGCTTGAACGCGTTTGGTTTTATAGTGTGCGAGAGTGAGGGTGTGTGTGTGTGTGTGTGCAATCGGGTTGAGCGATGTCTGGAATGACATCATCCCATCTTCCTTTACAAACAGTTTTGTACGGTATCATTTCCACATTGGACAAACATGTGGTGATAATCTGAACCTTTTGTAGCGTGACAACAAACCAAAACATTGTGCTTGAACGCGTTTGGTTTTATAGTGTGCGAGAGTGAGGGTGTGTGTGTGTGTGCAATCGGGTTGAGCGATGTCTGGAATGACATCATCCCATCTTCCTTTACAAACAGTTTTGTACGGTATCATTTCCACATTGGACAAACATGTGGTGATAATCTGAACCTTTTGTAGCGTGACAACAAACCAAAACATTGTGCTTGAACGCGTTTGGTTTTATAGTGTGCGAGAGTGAGGGTGTGTGTGTGTGTGCGCAATAGGGGTTGAGCGATGTCTGGAATGACATCATCCCATCTTCCTGTACAAACAGTTGGTAGTTTTTCCGATGCTAGAACACGTTTTTGTTACTTTCAGTACTTCTGTCAAATGTGTCTCACATCATATACGGATTGAGAGGATGGAGTCTGTCTAGTACTATGTCTGAATCTTCAAACTAGCCAGGCTACTTACGCAGCTGACAGTGCAAGACACTTTTGAGAAGCAAGTGAGAGGAGAGAAAATGCCCACAGCTTCTTCTAACAAAAACACCATACCTCCACGCCCACAGCTTGTTGACAAAACTGGCTCCAGAAGTGAACTAAGAATTTACAGAGCAGATGATGACAACTATGCTAAAAGGTGCAAGGGAGGTTGATTTTCAAAATGACCAAAAAAATATTTTACACGTGACATTCGAATTGTAACATTCTACTAGCAACTAAATTTGATTTGAGTGACAATGACATGAACATGTGCCTTCAGAAAGTATTCACACCCTTTTGACTTCTTCTACATTTTGTTGTGTTACACAGCTTGAATTTAAAATGGAATAAATTGAGATTGTGTCACTGGCCAACACACAATACCCCATAATGTCAAAGTGGAATTAAAAATGAAAAAGCTTAAAATGTATCCAACCACTTTGTTATGGCAAGCCTAAATAAGTTCAGGAGTAAAAATGTGCTTTACAAGTCGCATAAGTTGCATGGACTCACTGTGTGTCCAATAGCGTTTACATTTGTAATCACTACACCATCTCAACACATATAATTATTTAGAAGGTCTCCAAGTCGAGCAGTGAATTTAAAAACACAGATTCAGGGAAGTTTTCCAATGCCTCGCAAAGAAGGGCACCTATTGGTAGATGGGTATAAAACATGGTGAAGTTACACTTTGGATGGCGTATGAATAAACCAAGTCACTAGAAAGATACAGGCATCATTCCTATTGGCTGTGGCGGTCAGGCATCATTCCTATTGGCTGTGGCGGTCAGGCATCATTCCTATTGGCTGTGGCGGTCAGGCATCATTCCTGTGGCTGTGGCGGTCACCAAATATCGTCAGCTGGTGATTGTCAAGCAAATAACTGGTCGGTCTCACGGTAATTGACCGTTAATTAACAAACACATTTAGCATCTCCTGGCTTCCACACATAGCCTACAAGCCACCGATGCAGACCTTTCAAAAACATCAACATTTTAAAAAGTCTAATAAATCCATGTAATGTAGCCTACACTTTCACAATAAATCTATTATTTATTTTAGACAGGTCTAAAGAAACATGATATGAAGAAAATGTAGTCTATTTCAGAAGAACAGAATAGCATACTCTGCGTTGTCCTTATGTTAGGTCCTGATCTGGCTATGCCATATGGCTGTGGGCTACACTAGTTCATTTAGCAGACAAGATTTGCTTAGAATTCCGTGGCATTATATTATAGTATGAAGAACACAATTGAACAAAGCTGAATAAATTGGAAAGGAGTGCGCACATACAGCTATTCTGTGTTGAGCGGTTAACAAAAGAAACAGGTCCTCCTATATGCTTAACTTAGAGTTATTAATGTAACTTTGGTTGTTCTACAAACGTTGGGCTATATGTTTTGATTTTTAATAGATTGTAAGGCTGCATGATGCGACTAATGATGATTCGAAAAAAAGTCGCTTGAAAGGCATGAGCTCTGCTTTGGGTTTTTTGCGCAGGCTGTACACACTACATCAGCCACTCATTCAAAAGTGCTTGATAATGCCTAGAATTTCACGGCGGCATCACCTTTGTGTGGCCGTAATGCACCCTACAAAAATCCATGCCTTTTGCGGCCAGTGGCCATTGTGCCCTTCTCACTGAGTGCTGAGCGCTCCGAATCATCGCTCACTCACATGGCTCTCCGTCACGTGATCGGGTCTTTCTCACAGGCTACAAGTAAAGGCAGACACATCAGGGACCCACCTGCGCGCGTCCTTATCCAATTCCGAGGTGCATATTGAAGATATTTGAAGAACTGTCCACATTTACTTTGTCAGCCAACAAGATGAGTAGGCCTAACGACCAGCAAAAGCACTAGCCTGTGTCAATCTACTATCCCCATAGTACAAAAGTTGACCTATTCTGTGCAATAAATAAATATTCCAATCAGTCTGGGACAGTTGTGGGATGCGATAGATCCCAAATTAATACAACCTCTAGCATAAAAAAAAAAAATGTTTTACGCAATGTGGCTGACGCAACAGATCAGAACGTTTAGCTTAAAATGGTTCATATAAATATTTTAAAAAGAAAAAGAAACAAAAATAGTCACATCTGAAGCAGTGAACTTTGTGAAGACCAATACTTGTCAAAACTTTTGACCACGACTGTATACTGAACAAAAATATAAAACACAACATGTAAAGTGTTGGTCCGATGTTTCATGAGCAGAAATAAAAGATCCCAAAAAAAGTTCAATATGCACAAAAAGCTTATTTCTCTCAAATTTGGTTTACAAATTTGTTTACGCATATCAAGAAGCTGATTAATTCTTTAGAGTCTAAGACGTTTGGGGCGGGTGCTAAACTGACACAACTCAGTAAAATCATTGAAATTGTTGCATGTTGCGTTTATAGTTTTGTTCAGTATACTTAACCGATGACAAGACTTGAAAATGTCTGTGTAGCAATGATCAACCACCAACTTGACAGAGCTTGAAGAATTTTTAAAAGAATGTGCAAATATTGTACAATCCAGGTGTGCAAAGCTCTTAGAGACTTACCAAGAAAGACGCACAGCTGTAATCGCTGCCAAAAGGTGCTTCTAACTTGTATTGACTCAAGGCTGACTCAATACATTTGCAAAAACTTATAAAAACATATTGTCACTTTGTCATCATGGGGTAATGTGTGTAGATGGGTGAGAAAAACAATCTATTTAATAATTTTCTTATTCAGGCTGTAACAACCAAATTTGGAATAAGTCCAGTGGTATGAATACTTTCTGAAAGCAAAGTATTCATGACATTCATGTGAGCATTATAATATGATTACAACCCAAAAGTAATGTGAAATGCACTCATAACTTCGCTATGACAATATATTTAGGCTACTTGGCATTTATCTGGGCATGCTAGCAGTAGCCACCAGCCAGCCAGCAGTCCTGGGTGGAGCATTGCACCCTGGGAGTTGAAATGCGCTCTGGGAATCGTAGTAGGCGGTGTATTTCTCTGGTGTGTAGACTACTGCAATATATATATATATATATATATATATATATATATATATATATATATATATATATATATATATATATATATATATATATATATATATATACACACACACACACACACACAGTGGGGGAAAAAAGTATTTAGTCAGCCACCAATTGTGCAAGTTCTCCCACTTAAAAAGATGAGAGGCCTGTAATTTTCATCATAGGTACACGTCAACTATGACAGACAAAATGACAAAGAAAAATCCAGAAAATCACATTGTAGGATTTTTAATGAATTTATTTGCAAATTATGGTGGAAAATAAGTATTTGGTCAATAACAAAAGTTCTCAATACTTTGTTATATACCCTTTGTTGGCAATGACACAGGTCAAACGTTTTCTGTAAGTCACACACTGTTGCTGGTATTTTGGCCCATTCCTCCATGCAGATCTCCTCTAGAGCAGTGATGTTTTGGGGCTGTCGCTGGGCAACACGGACTTTCAACTCCCTCCAAAGATTTTCTATGGGGTTGAGATCTGGAGACTGGCTAGGCCACTCCAGGACCTTGAAATGCTTCTTACGAAGCCACTCCTTCGTTGCCCGGGCGGTGTGTTTGGGTTCATTGTCATGCTGAAAGACCCAGCCACATTTCATCTTCAATGCCCTTGCTGATGGAAGGAGGTTTTCACTCAAAATCTCACGATACATGGCCCCATTCATTCTTTCCTTTACACGGATCAGTCGTCCTGGTCCCTTTGCAGAAAAACAGCCCCAAAGCATGATGTTTCCACCCCCATGCTTCACAGTAGGTATGGTGTTCTTTGGATGCAACTCAGCATTCTTTGTCCTCCAAACACGACGAGTTGAGTTTTTACCAAAAATTTATATTTTGGTTTCATCTGACCATATGACATTCTCCCAATCCTCTTCTGGATCATCCAAATGCACTCTAGCAAACTTCAGACGGGCCTGGACATGTACTGGCTTAAGCAGGGGGACACGTCTGGCACTGCAGGATTTGAGTCCCTGGCGGCGTAGTGTGTTACTGATGGTAGGCTTTGTTACTTTGGTCCCAGCTCTCAGCAGGTCATTCACTAGGTCCCCCCGTGTGGTTCTGGGATTTTTGCTCACCGTTCTTGTGATCATTTTGACCCCACGGGGTGAGATCTTGCGTGGAGCCCCAGATCGAGGGAGATTATCAGTGGTCTTGTATGTCTTCCATTTCCTAATAATTGCTCCCACAGTTGATTTCTTCAAACCAAGCTGCTTACCTATTGCAGATTCAGTCTTCCCAGCCTGGTGCAGGTCTACAATTTTGTTTCTGGTGTCCTTTGACAGCTCTTTGGTCTTGGCCATAGTGGAGTTTGGAGTGTGACTGTTTGAGGTTGTGGACAGGTGTCTTTTATACTGATAACAAGTTCAAACAGGTGCCATTAATACAGGTAACGAGTGGAGGACAGAGGAGCCTCTTAAAGAAGAAGTTACAGGTCTGTGAGAGCCAGAAATCTTGCTTGTTTGTAGGTGACTAAATACTTATTTTCCACCATAATTTGCAAATAAATTCATAAAAAATCCTACAATGTGATTTTCTGGAAAAAAAATTCTCTATTTGTCCGTCATAGTTGACGTGTACCTATGATGAAAATTACAGGCCTCTCTCATCTTTTTAAGTGGGAGAACTTGCACAATTGGTGGCTGACTAAATACTTTTTTCCCCCACTGTATACACATTTTTCCGTTAACAAAGAGATTGTAAGGAAAAAACTTACTGACAACTTAGACACAATCATTGCCACATTGGACAAACATGTGGTGATAATCTGAACCTTTTGCAGCTTGACAACAAACCAAAACATGGTGCTTGAGGTATTTGGTTTGAGAGCGTGTGCGTGAGAGTGTGTGTGTGTGTGCAATACAGTTGGGTGATGTCTGGAATGACACATCTTCCAGTACAAACAGTTTTGAACGGTATAATGAAACTTTGGTAGTTTTTCAACCCAAAAGTAATGTGAAATGCCCTCATAACTTTGCTATGACAGCAATATAGACTGAACAAAAATATTAATGCAACCTAGTGTTGGTCCCATGTTTCATGAGCTGAAATAGATTCCAGAGATTTTCCATACGCACAAAAAGCTTCTTTTTTTTAAATGTTGTGCACAAATTTGTTTATATCCCTGTTAGTGAGCATCTCTTCTTTACCAAGATAATCCATCCATCTGACAGCATATCAAGAAGCTGATTAAACAGCATGGTCATTACACAAATGCACCTTGTGCTGGGGACATTAAAAGGCCACTAAAATGTGTAGTTTTGTTACAACACATTGCCACAGTTGAGGGAGCGTGCAATTAGCATGCTGACTGCAGGAATATCCACCAGAGCTGTTGCTAGAGAATGTAATGTTCATTTCTCTACCACAAGCCCCCTGCAACATTGTTTTAGAGAATTTGGTAGTTCATCCAACCGGCCTCACAACCGCTGACCACGTGTAACCATGCCAGCCCAGGACCTCCACATCCGGCATCAAACTGTCAGAAACCGTCTCAGGGAAGCTCATTTGCGAGCTATTCCACAATCAACAGCCTAATCAACTCTATGCTAAGGAGATGTGTCGCGCTGCATGAGGCAAATGGTGGTCACACCAGATAATGACTGGTTTTCTGATCCACGCCCCTACTTTTTTTTTTTTTTTTTTTTAAAGCTATCTGTGACCAACAGATGCATATCTCTATTCCCACTCATGTGAAATGCATAGATTACGGCGTAATGAATTGATTTCAATTGACTGATTTCCTTTAAAAAGAACTGTAACTCAGTAAAATCTTTGAAATTGTTGCATGTTGTGTTTATATCTTTGTTCAGTACATTTAGACTACGTTGCGTTCATCTAGGCTTGCTAGCAGTAGCCACTAGCCAGCCAGCAGTACTGGGCAGAGCATTGCACTCTGGGAATCGAAGTAGGCTGTGTAAAATCAATTGTTTTTATCTGGTGTGTAGACTATTGCAATATAGAATCTTCAGAAATGAGCTCCAAAGTGTGTATGTATTTAATACATTAAATGATTTAGCTGTAATGAATAATGAACCATAGGTCGAATGAATGTCATTTGACCCAATATTATGGCCATAGATGAGCAAAATAACCCTGATTTGTATCAAATTACATTTTAAAACAGTTGATGTAATTGTAAAATAATTTTGTGTTTGAGTATCAGATATGGTTTTGCATAAGGAACATTTGAGATATTCTTCTGTTATTTAATATGGTGTTTTACTATTGAACGAAATTGAATAGACAATATATTATTTGTTATTTTAGTTTTTCTACCAGTTATCAACAATATGTTCAATGTTAAAGAAAATAACGGCCAGTGGTTATTCTGTGACTTCAGCGAATACACACTCTTTTTTTTTGCTGTGGTATCGTCTCCGTATCGACTATTGTTTCTGTATCGAGAAACGTGATACTAAACTTGGTATTGGTATTAAAGTCAAAATTCTGATACTGACAACACTAATAAACATCGTTGATATACGATTGTATCGTGTATTTTTATTTTTTCTTCTCTGGGGGAGGGTGCGCGTTGCACACCGAGGGGTCAATTGGCGGGAAGAACGCAATATAACAGACAATATAACCCCCCCCACTACTTTAGGTTATTTTCGTACTCATTTCGTTTAAGCTACTTTATTAATTTTGTAACATGTAGGCCTATATTTAGGATTTGTACAGTTTGATAGGCAAAAGGCATATCCTAATAGGCCTATTAGTTTTTAGCATAAGCCAACGTTCATTCATTTCTAAGTGTTATAAAAACAGTTATAAATGATAATTTGTTTTATCTGATTGTATATTTAGGATTTTCACAGTTCAATATGCAAAATGCCTCCTAAAGATAATATACATTTTTTTTTTTGCCTAAGCCAATGTTCATTCAAGTGTTATAAGGTCATAAAACGTAATTATTATTTAGCCTATCTTATTGTTGTTGACTTTTATATAAATGAAAACATTTGCTAAATATTTTAAAATAAAACGTTTTAAACTCCGACACCTGCTTCTCATTCATTTATTTGTTGTTCCCGCTTATTAAAAGGGCTGCTGTGGGAGTGAATGGCCGATTGCCTGTTGCGCAATTCATGGACATCAATAAACATTTTGACAATATAATAAATATTAGTTTATAAATTTAACTTGTCAGAGAAACGTTTACTGCAGCTTCTATTGACATTAGCTTGGTGTAAGGCCTATATTATTGGCTGTTTGGTTTGCAAGGAGAGATTTTCCGAAAGCACAATTTACTTTGCCTACACTTTGGTCAAGCAGAAACATATGAGGTTTGTTTAAACTTCCTAGTCCATCTTGCAATTGTTTGTTCTCTCGCATCGATAGACGCAATTGTAAATTCGCCCAACCCCTAGTGTGCAAGTCTGTATGTGAGTGTGTGCAAGCGCGTGTGTGGTACGGTGTGTGTGTGTTTGTGTGGTACGGTGTGTGTGTGTTTGTGGTGTACGGTGTGTGTGAGTGTATGGGTGTGTGTGGTACAGTGTGAGTGTGTCTGTACAGAACTTACTCTGAGAGGCATGACCTCGTTGGTGACCAGGAAGAGGAGCAGGTGGAAGTCAGACACCATGTCCAGGAATACAGTGGAGGTGCACTGGGACAGGTACGTAGCTAAACTGTGGAAATCCTGTTACACACACGGGAAGGGGAAAACATGGATTATGATCAAGACTAATAACTTCCTAAACATGAGCCTTCATTTTTCACTGGCAGACAGTCATGTGATCAGGTCAGATTGAAACATAGCAGAGAAATAATGGCTGTTGCCAAAGTGGGTTAAAGGTCAGAAAAAAACATTACTTAGTCTTATGTACAGTTGAAGTCAGAAGTTTACATACACTTAGGTTGGAGTCATTAAAACTTGTTTTTCAACCACTCCACACATTTCTTGTTAACAAACTATAGTTTTGGCAAGTCGGTTAGGACATTACTTTGTGCATGACACAAGTAATTTTTCCAACAATTGTTTACAGACAGATTATTTCACTGTATCACAATTCCAGTTGGTCAGAAGTTTACATACACTAAGTTCACTGTGCCTTTAAACAGCTTGGAATATTCCAGAAAATTATGTAATGGCTTTAGAAGCTTCTGATAGGCTAATTGACATCATTTGAGTCAATTGGAGGTGTATCTGTGGATGTATTTCAAGGCCTACCTTCAAACTCAGTGCCTCTTT
Organism: Coregonus lavaretus; assembly: GCF_964263955.1. Lineage (NCBI taxonomy): Eukaryota > Metazoa > Chordata > Actinopteri > Salmoniformes > Salmonidae > Coregonus > Coregonus lavaretus. The sequence continues at coordinate 40,993,878 of NC_140012.1, forward strand.
GCTTGACATCATGGGAAAATCAAAAGAAATCAGCCAAGACCTCTGAAAAACAATTGTAGACCTCCACAAGTCTGGTTCATCCTTGGGAGCAACTTCCAAACGCCTGAAGGTACCACGTTCATCTGTACAAACAATAGTACGCAAGTATAAACACCATGGGACCACGCAGCCATCATACCGCTCAGGATGGAGACGCGTTCTGTCTCCTAGAGATGAACGTACTTTGGTGCAAATCAATCCCAGAACAACAGCAAAGGACCTTGTGAAGATGCTGGAGGAAACAGGTACAGAAGTGTCTATATCCACAGTAAAACACGTCTTTATATCGACATAACCTGAAAGGCCGCTCAGCAAAGAAGAAGCCACTGCTCCAAAACTGCCATAAAAAAATCCAGACTACGGTTTGCAACTGCAAATGGGGACAAAGATCGTAATTTTAGGAGAAATGTCCTCTGGTCTGATTAAACAAAAATAGAACTGTTTGGCCATAATGACTATCGTTATGTTTGGAGGAAAAAGGGGGACGCTTGCAAGCCGAAGAACACCATCCCAACCGTGAAGCACGGGGGTGGCAGCATCATGCTGTGGGGGTGCATTGCTGCAGGAGGGACTGGTGCACTTCACAAAATAGATGGCATCATGAGGAAGGAAAATTATGTGGATATAATGAAGCAACATCTCAAGACATCAGTCAGGAAGTTAAAGCTTGGTCGCAAATGGGTCTTCCAAATGGACAATGACCCCAAGCATACTTCCAAAGTTGTGGCAAAATGGCTTAAGGACAACAAAGTCAAGGTATTGGAGTGGCCATCACAAAGCCCTGACCTCAATCCTATAGAACATTTGTGGGCAGAACTGAAAAAGCGTGTTCGAGCAAGGAGGCCTACAAACCTGACTCAGTTACACCAGTTCTGTCAGGAGGAACGGGCCAAAATTCACCCAACTTATTGTGGGACGCTTGTGGAAGGCTACCCGAAACGTTTGACCCAAGTTAAACAATTTAAAGGCAATGCTACCAAATACTAATTGAATGTATGTAAACTTCTGATCGACTGGGAGTGTGATGAAATAAATAAAAGCTGAAATAAATCATTCCCTCTATTATTCTGACATTTCACATTCTTAAAATAAAGTGGTGTTCCTAACTGACCTAAAATAGGGAATTCTTACTAGGATGAAATGTCAGGAATTGTGAAAAACTGAGTTTAAATGTATTTGGCTAAGGTGTAAGTAAACTTCCGACAAACTATAGGTCATTCTTTGGCCACTGAAGGAAACAAAATACCAAACATCAGAACAACCATTTTAGTTGTTATCGTGTTTGTGTGTGTGTGTGTGTGTGTGTGTGTGTGTGAGTCAATGTGTACCTGTGTCTCTCCCAGGATGTCTCTGTTCTCTATGGGAAAGCGTGGTGTGGAGCTGAAGGTGTACTGGGGGTCCTTGGGGAAGGTGGTGGTTATCTGGATGGAGATGGAAAGGAGGAAGTAGAACAGTTAACTGACTGGAACATTCCCAAGTTCTCCCATGTCACCCCGCTCCTCTGCACACTCCACTGGCTTCCAGTCGAAGCTCGCATCCACTACAAGAACATGGTGCTTCCCTATGGAGTAGTAAGAGGAAGTGCCCCTCCCTACCTTCAGGCTATGCTCAAACCCTACACCCCAACCCAGGCACTCCGTTCTGCCACCTCTGGTCTCCTGGCCCTCTGACCCCTACGGGAGATATGTGGAAGTGCCCCTCCCTACCTTCAGGCTATGCTCAAACCCTACACCCCAACCCAGGCACTCCGTTCTGCCACCTCTGGTCTCCTGGCCCTCTGACCCCTACGGGAGATATGTGGAAGTGCCCCTCCCTACCTTCAGGCTATGCCCAAACCCTACACCCCAACCCAGGCACTCCGTTCTGCCACCTCTGGTCTCCTGGCCCTCTGACCCCTACGGGAGATATGTGGAACTGCCCCTCCCTACCTTCAGGCTATGCTCAAATCCTACACCCCAACCCAGGCACTCCGTTCTGCTACCTCTGGTCTCCTGGCCGTCCCCACCTCCTGCTGAGCCCAGTCAAAGCTCTTCTCTGTCCTGGCACCGCAATGGTGGAACCAGCTTCCCCCTGAAGCTAGGACAGCAGAGTCCCTGCCCATTTTCAGAAAGATCTGAAACCCTAGCCCTTCAAAGAGTATCTTAAATGGATCCCATTGCGCAGCCTGCTAGTTAGAGAATAGTTAACTGACTGGAAGATCCCCTAGCTCAGTTGGTAGAGCATGGCGCTTGCAACGACAGGGTTGTGGGTTCGTTTCCCACGGGGGGGCCAGTATGAAAATGTATGCACTCACTAACTGTAAGTCGCTCTGGATAAGAGCGTCTGCTAAATGACTAAAATGTAAACGTAAAATGGTGATTTCGATCTTTCTGTATGGCATGGAGCTGCCAATATTTTTACAAGATTATTGTGGAAAGAGGAAGACATCCTTACATCATCGGGCAAAGCTTCAGTTTTACCATTTAAAAATGGTTCATAAACACACATAGCAACAGAACTTTCAGAAAACTAGAAATGTGTCTACACTTGCTACTTGGAAGGCATGGAGAACTATTAACTTACAGAAGCTTAGTTCAGTTGACTGGCCCTACTATGCATCCTAAACTGTAAAACCTGCCCTACCTCTACTCAACATGTCATTGGTCGATTCCCTTCTTTAACCTGCATAAAAAAGGCCACACCCACATTCGTTCATACTTACATCTATGATAAGGTACTCCACAGGAAGAGGCCGGGCTAAATATGTGATGTCATTGCCAAATTTATCTTTGTCCTGTTGAGGGGATGAAGAAAAATGCCAATCAATGGAGATAAATACGACAGCTGTAGCTGTCCAATAGGTATTTGGTATTTTAAAATCAGGATCCCCATTTGCTGTTGCGAAAGCAGCAGCTACTCTTTCTGGGGTCCACACAAAACATGACATAATACAGAACATTAATAGACAAGGACAGAACTACATACAACGGCACATATCAATACATACACAAAATATCTAGGTCAAATAGGGGAGAGGCGTTGCGCCGTGAGGCGTTGCGTTACCTGTTTTTTTTTTTTCAACAAGGTCTGCTGTTCATTTGAGCAATATGAGATGGAAGGGAGTTCCATGGCTCTATATAATACTGTCTGCTTTCTTGAATTTGTTCTGGTTTTGAGGACTGTGAAAAGACCCCTGGTGGCATGTCTGGTGGGGTAAGTGTGTGTGTGTCAGGGCTGTGAAAAGACCCCTGGTGGCATGTCTGGTGGGGTAAGTGTGTGTGTGTCAGAGCTGTGTGTAAGTTGACTATGCAAGCCATTTTGAATTTAACACAATGTTTCTCATAAAAAGAAGTGATACAGTCAGTCTCTCCTCAACTCTTAGCCAAGAAGGACTGGCATGCATAGTATTTATATTAGCCCTCTGATTAGAATGAAGAGCAAGACAAGGCGCTCTGTTCTGGGCCAGCTGCAGCTTAACTTAGTATTTCTTAGCAGCACTTGACCACATGACTCGACAATAATCAAGACAAGACAAAACTAGAACCTGCAGGACTAGCTTTTTGGAGTGTGGTGTCAAAAAAATCAGAGTATCTCTTCACCATTGAATCTATATATGTTTTGACCATGACAGTTTACAATCTAAGGTAACACCAAGTAATGTATTCTCCTCAACTTGTTCAACAGCCACACCATTCATTACCAGATTCAGCTGAGGTCTAGAGCTTAGGGAATGATTTGTACCAAATACAATGCTCTTAGTTTTAGAGATGTTCAGGACCAGTTTATTACTGGCCACCTATTGCAAAACTGACTGCAACTCTTAAGGGTTTCAGTGACTTCATTAGCTGTGGTTGCTAAAACGTATATGGTTGAATCATCAGCATACATGGACACACAGGCTTTGTTTAATACCAGTGGGATGTTGGTTGTTATTGGTAAAAATAGAAAAGAGGGCCTAGAGAGCTGCCCTGCGGTACACCACACCCTACTTGTTTGACATTAGAGAAGCTTCCATTAAATAAAACCCTATGACTTCTATTAGAAAGGTAGCTCTGAAGCCACAATATGGCAGAGGTTGAAAAGCCATAACACATTAGTTTTCAACAACAGGTTATGATCAATATTATCGAAGGCTGCACTGAAATCTAACAGTACAGCTCCCACAAACTTCTTAATGTCAATTTCTTTCAACCAGTCAGTCATTTGAGTCAGTGCACATGAGTGCTTCTCTATAAGCATGCTGAAAGTCTGTTGTCAGTTTGTTTATAGAGAAATAGCATAGTATTTGGTCAAACAATTTTTTCCAACAGTTTCCTAAGAGCTGGCAGCAAGCTGATAGGTCTACTGTTAGAACCAGTAAAGGCCGCTTTACCGCTCTTGGGTAGTGGAATGACTTTGGCTTCCCTCCAGGCCTGAGGACTAACACCTACCTCTAGACTCAGATTAAAGATATGCCAGATAGGAGAGGCCATAGTCAGCTACCATCCTTTAGGAGCATTCCATCTAAGTTGTCAATTCCAGATTTGTAATTAGGAAAGGAGATATCTAGTCAGTTGTACAACTGAATGCATTCAACTGAAATGTGTCTTCCGCATGTAACCCAACCCTTTTGAATCAGAGGTGCGGGGGGCTGCCTTAAAATCGACATCATCGGCGCCCGGGGAACAGTTGGTTAACTGCCTTGCTCAGGGGCAGAACGACAGATTTTGACCTTGTCAGCTCGGGGATTCGATCCAGCAACCTTTGGGTTACTGGCCCAACGACCCTACACGCCAGGCTACCTGCCGCCCATTATTGATCAATACTAATTTTTTCACCTCTCCCACACTAACTTTACAAAATTCATTATTTGTTTTTTTTATGCATGAATACGATAGCTCACTGTTAGTTTTTATTTTATTTAACCTTTATTTAACCGGGTAAGCCAGTTTAGAACAAGTTCTCATTTACAACTGCGACCTGGCCAAGATAAAGCAAAGCGGTGCGATAAAACAGAGTTACATATAGTTCTTGGCATTTCCTGCCTTAGTTCGCCAATGAAGGAATCAAAATAATTGGCAACATCAAATGGTTTTGTGATGAATAGATGATTCGATGAAAGATGGAGTTGAATTTGTTTTTCTGGCCATAATTTAAAGTATTCCAAAGTTTTTTTTCTCCATCATTCTTTATATCATTGATCTTGGCTTCATAATACAGTCTCATCTTCTTTTTGACAAGTTTAGTCAAATCATTTCTCAATTTGCAGTAAGTCAGCCAGTCAGATGGGCAGCCACCTATTGGCCACTCCTTTTGCCCCGTCTCTTTCAGCCATACAGTTTTTTCCAATTGTTCATCATCACCATAGAGCTTTAACAGATCTAACAGTCCGTTTCTTAACAGGTGCATGTTTATCAATTACTGGAAGAAGCAATTTCATAAATTCATCAAGTGCAGCGTCTGGAAACTCTTTATGAAATCACAGACTAACAAATATTTCTAACATCCACATAAGAGTCAGAGCAAAATCTTTTGTACGATCGCTTATACACCTTTTTAGGCACAGCTTTTGGAACTTTGGCTCCCCTAGATATATATCACTGCATCTAATAGGTACGAATCCAGCTTCAGAACAAGGTTCTACAGTATCAGTAAAAATGTGATCAATACTTGTGGATGATCGTGTTCCTTCAGTGTTTGTAAACACCCTGGTAGGTCGATTAATAACCTGAACCGGATTACAGGCACTGGTTAGTGAGAAGCTTCCTCTTGACAGTTTTGATGAAAACCAATCAGGTCACCAAGAAAGTTGACCTCTCTGTTTACATCACATACACTATCAAGCATTTCACACACATTATTTAGATACTGACTGTCAGCACTTGGTGGCCTATAACAACACCAAAAGAATAGGCTTTAGATGAGGCAGGTGAACCTGCAACCACAGCACTTCAGTAACACTTGACATGAGATCTTTAAGCATTACAGGGATATGGCTCTGAATATACACTGAACAAAAAAATAAAAACGCAACATGTAAGGTGTTGGTCCCATGTTTCCATGGAAGTTTTCCATACTCAAAAAAATATTATTTCGCTAAAATTGTGCACAAATTGGGTTCCATCCCTGTTAGTGAGCATTTCACCTTTGCCACGATAATCCATCCACCTAACAGGTGTGGCATATCAAGAAGCTGATTAATTAAATAGCATGATCATTACACAGGTGCACCTTGTGCTGGGGACAATAAAAGGCAACTAACATGTGCAGTTGTCTCACACAACACCACAGATGTCTCAAGTTGAGGGAGCGTGCAATTGGCATGCTGACTGCAAGAATGTCCACTAGAGCTGTTGTCAGATAATTTAAAGTTTATTTCTCTACCATAAGCAGCCTCCGTTGTTTTAGAGAATTTGGCAGTACGTCCAACCGGCCTCAACGGCAGACCATGTGTAACCACGCCAGCCCAGGACCTCCACATCCGGCTTCTTCACCTGCGGGATCGTCTGAGACCAGCCACCCAGCAGCTGATGAAACTGAGGAGTATTTCTGTCTGTAATAAAGCCCTTTTGTGGGGGAAAATTACTTCTGATTGGCTGGGCCTGGCTGCCCAGTGGGTGGCCCTATGCCCTCCCATGGCTGCAACCCTGCCCAGTCATGTGAAATCCATAAATTAGGGCCTCATGAATTTATTTCAATTGACTGATTTCCTAATATGAACAGTAACTCAGTAAAATCATTGAAATTGTTGCGTTTATATTTTTGTATAGGATATATAGCAACACCTCCCCATAAGCATTCCTGTCTCTTTTATACATGTTTTATCCTTGTATTGCTACTGCTGTATAAAAATGAATTATCTAAGTGAGTCTCAGAAATGGCTAATGTAATCTGATTTCATGAACCTACATATATTAATTTGGGCTATTTTCAGCCCATTCCTAGGTAGCCTCTCAGAGATAGACATAATATGGAAAATAACAAACAAAGCAAGATAAAAAATAAAAATAAAATCAGCAGTCCATTAATCAGTTGGTGGGTGTGCAAGTGTGTGTGCTGCGGGGTTGAAGCCACAAACCCATAGGCTTGGCTCTCATCCCTTCCAGGTTTTTCCAGAAACAGCAGCAAACAGCAGGGATCTGGACAGTCACAGGGTCAGAACAATCTGCGGTCCCAGCCTCAAGGGCTAACCGCTTCGCGGGATATGTGTTCAAGCCCTTAAGGAAACCCCGCTATCTTTGATAGGGCAGCTAATTGGTCCTCTGTAGCTCAATTGGTAGAGCATGGCGCTTGTAACGCCAGGGTAGTGGGTTCGATCTCCGGGACCACCCATACGTAAAAAATGTATGCGCACATGACTGTAAGTCGCTTTGGATAAAAGCGTCTGATTATTATTACTAACAGTGGCAGCTAGGCTAGCTGTTACTCCAAGCAGCTCATCTGACCCTTGGTCAGCGGGATCCCTGGACAGAGAGCAGCGGTCCCAGCAACTGATGCCAACCACGTCGCGGGATCCCTGGACAGAGAGCAGCGGTCCCAGCAACTGATGCCAACCACGTCGCGGGATCCCTGGACAGAGAGCAGCGGTCCCAGCAACTGATGCCAACCACGTCGCGGGATCCCTGGACAGAGAGCAGCGGTCCCAGCAACTGATGCCAACCACGTCGCGGGATCCCTGGACAGAGAGCAGCGGTCCCAGCAACTGATGCCAACCACGTCGCGGGATCCCTGGACAGAGAGCAGCGGTCCCAGCAACTGATGCCAACCACGTCGCGGGATCCCTGGACAGAGAGCAGCGGTCCCAGCAACTGATGCCAACCACGTCGCGGGATCCCTGGACAGAGAGCAGCGGTCCCAGCAACTGATGCCAACCACGTCGCGGGATCCCTGGACAGAGAGCAGCGGTCCCAGCAACTGATGCCAACCACGTCGCGGGATCCCTGGACAGAGAGCAGCGGTCCCAGCAACTGATGCCAACCACGTCGCGGGATCCCTGGACAGAGAGCAGCGGTCCCAGCAACTGATGCCAACCACGTCGCGGGATCCCTGGACAGAGAGCAGCGGTCCCAGCAACTGATGCCAACCACGTCGCGGGATCCCTGGACAGAGAGCAGCGGTCCCAGCAACTGATGCCAACCACGTCGCGGGATCCCTGGACAGAGAGCAGCGGACCCAGCAACTGATGCCAACCACGTCGCGGGATCCCTGGACAGAGAGCAGCGGACCCAGCAACTGATGCCAACCACGTCGCGGGATCCCTGGACAGAGAGCAGCGGTCCCAGCAACTGATGCCAACCACGTCGCGGGATCCCTGGACAGAGAGCAGCGGTCCCAGCAACTGATGCCAACCACGTCGCGGGATCCCTGGACAGAGAGCAGCGGTCCCAGCAACTGATGCCAACCACGTCGCGGGATCCCTGGACAGAGAGCAGCGGTCCCAGCAACTGATGCCAACCACGTCGCGGGATCCCTGGACAGAGAGCAGCGGTCCCAGCAACTGATGCCAACCACGTCGCGGGATCCCTGGACAGAGAGCAGCGGTCCCAGCAACTGATGCCAACCACGTCGCGGGATCCCTGGACAGAGAGCAGCGGTCCCAGCAACTGATGCCAACCACGTCGCGGGATCCCTGGACAGAGAGCAGCGGACCCAGCAACTGATGCCAACCACGTCGCGGGATCCCTGGACAGAGAGCAGCGGACCCAGCAACTGATGCCAACCACGTCAGCGGGATCCCTGGACAGAGAGCAGCGGTCCCAGCAACTGATGCCAACCGCGTCGCGGGATCCCTGGACAGAGAGCAGCGGTCCCAGCAACTGATGCCAACCGCGTCGCGGGATCCCTGGACAGAGAGCAGCGGTCCCAGCAACTGATGCCAACCACGTCGCGGGATCCCTGGACAGAGAGCAGCGGTCCCAGCAACTGATGCCAACCACGTCGCGGGATCCCTGGACAGAGAGCAGCGGTCCCAGCAACTGATGCCAACCACGTCGCGGGATCCCTGGACAGAGAGCAGCGGTCCCAGCAACTGATGCCAACCACGTCGCGGGATCCCTGGACAGAGAGCAGCGGTCCCAGCAACTGATGCCAACCGCATTGCAGCATCCAACCTCAAAAAAGGTAGCTAGCTAGTAACCAAACTTCTTTAACCGAACACTTTTCCAGAGACTTTAAAAACATTCCAAAACAACAAACCGAGCTCTCCCTCGTTCCGCATTCAACAGGAAGTGACAACATGTGACAGCAGTAGGAGAACTGACAACTAAGAGAACTGACAACTTCGCCTCTACTTCTGTCATTTTCTGCAGACAATGATGTAATACTGAGAGAGGATCATGTCTAAATTATGGAAGTGTTTATGCCCAAGGCAGAGAGAGGATGATGGTGTTTATGACCAAGGCAGAGAGAGGATGATGGAGGTGTTTATGCCCAAGGCAGAGAGAGGATGATGGAGGTGTTTATGCCCTAGGCAGAGAGAGGATGATGGAGGTGTTTATGCCCTAGGCAGAGAGAGGATGATGGAGGTGTTTATGCCCTAGGCAGAGAGAGGATGATGGAGGTGCTTATGCCCAAGGCAGAGAGAGGATGATGGAGGTGCTTATGCCCAAGGCAGAGAGAGGATGATGGAGGTGTTTATTCCCAAGGCAGAGAGAGGATGATGGTGTTTATGCCCTAGGCAGAGAGAGGATGATGGAGGTGTTTATGCCCTTGGCAGAGAGAGGATGATGGAGGTGTTTATGCCCTAGGCAGAGAGAGGATGATGGAGGTGTTTATGCCCAAGGCAGAGAGAGGATGATGGAGGTGCTTATGCCCTTGGCAGAGAGAGGATGATGGAGGTGTTTATGCCCTAGGCAGAGAGAGGATGATGGTGTTTATGCCCAAGGCAGAGAGAGGATGATGGTGTTTATTCCCAAGGCAGAGAGAGGATGATGGAGGTGTTTATGCCCAAGGCAGAGAGAGGATGATGGAGGTGTTTATGCCCTAGGCAGAGAGAGGATGATGGTGTTTATTCCCAAGGCAGAGAGAGGATGATGGAGGTGTTTATGCCCAAGGCAGAGAGAGGATGATGGAGGTGTTTATGCCCTAGGCAGAGAGAGGATGATGGTGTTTATTCCCAAGGCAGAGAGAGGATGATGGAGGTGTTTATGCCCAAGGCAGAGAGAGGATGATGGAGGTGTTTATGCCCTAGGCAGAGAGAGGATGATGGTGTTTATGCCCAAGGCAGAGAGAGGATGATGGTGTTTATGCCCTTGGCAGAGCGAATAAGAACTTTGGGTTGCATTCATTCTGTCATTCTCACATTATTGGAAGGTGTCTTGTAGCATGCACAGACCGCTGCATTGTGATGTCACTGTTTCCTTACTTCTATAAAGCAGTGATCCTTTAGGTTTATCTCAGGTCCAAGCCAGCTCCATTTATTCACACAACGTTCCTTCTAGGCTAACTCAATCTACCGGACAACATTTTATTCAACGTTTGTTCCTGCCATTTTAGCCTAAAGGAAACATTTGGAGCAGTAAAAATGACTGAGTGGTGAGAGAAAAAGTGACTGTCTTGTTGTGAGTTTGGTGTGTCTCAGAATGTTGTACGAGTGCTGCAGTCATCCCCAGCTCCCAAGTTACAAAGGAACGGTACCTTGTAGAAGACGTCTGGTACGTACTGCTCCGTGCTGGACTCTTTAGCGTAGCCCAGCTCCGGGGCGTCTCGGCAGGGCAGTAGACACTCATCTCTGACCAGGGCCATGCACTGGTTAGACACCTGGTAACCCTCAAAGTGCACCTGGTTATCAGGACCACCTGTAGGGAGAGAAGGATGGGTTCACTGATAAAACAGGAACATTTTGAATATCACAAGAGCAGGTCGTCTCTCTCATCATTACTCAATGTCATGTGAGCATGATTGCTCCGTCATACAATAGTGCAGACCCAGGATAGCCATATAATATTCATAGAATCACGGCCATGGTTGTGCTGAAATATCCACATCTCATGAACACCCAAGTTCATGTCCCCAGCTATAAGTGAGCCTTCAGGACCTCAGGAGGATAATGGAGGCTAGAGGTGTGTTCTTATTACTTGTATGCATTAACAACCACAAAATGAGTCGGTCGGTCAGTGCAAACAAAAGTTTTGTAACAACGTGCTGCGTTACTATCCTCAAACCAAAGTCCACTGTGTAACTACTTGCTTTGAAGTGATCGAGTCAGAAACAACTAGGGCACATCTACACCTGCTTCTGGTGTGGTAGGATTCTGTTGTAGAAGTGAACCACAGGAAGCCTAGTTAGGTCTGTGTACCTGTGGCCACCACAGTGATAAACTTGGATCCAAAGTGTCCGTCGGGTGAGAGTCTGCAGGGGTTACACTGTTGGTTCTGGAAGTGTCCAGCCGTGATGCACTCCTCCGCACTAAGGAAGTACGAGTCCTTGTTCCTGGTGTATTTGACCGTGCCTATCCTGGTGTCCTCAGAGAGCAGGTCAGTGAAGATCCATCCCACCTACAGTACAGACCACATAGGAAAACTATGATCAGTAAAGTGAAGCTCACCACAGCTCATATAAGAATATATGATACTTTAAATATGAATATATATTGTGAAACTTTTGTGGAGTAACCTATATTCATAACAAGCAAACTGTTGTGGACAACAACTATTAGACACATATGGACAACAGCAGCAACACTGATTGGGTTTTTCTTTCTTAAAATGGTTGCGTACATTTTCTACACATTACATACACCATGGCCTGGGAGCATATGGAAGCTGTTTAAAGCCACTATCCTGTAAAGATTGAGGAATCTAAGGAACGCCCCCACATTGATTAGTGCCTCACGGCCCCAGTGGTCTATAATGATTGGCCAGTCAGACTGGAGAGGAGCTGCTGTCTGTTCGGTCTACAGACTCCTGGGCTTGAACCCAGATGTTCTCCTAAACCTGATCCCCCTGAGTGACGGGGGTCCGACCCAGATGAAGGGTGGTACGTGGAAAAGGATACTACCCCTCCAATACTGTGATTTGTTGTGACATCAAAATACAAAATGTGGCACCAGGTCAGCTGGATGCATTTTGAATAATAATAATAATAATAATAGCACAATAGTTTAGAGATGATATTACATTTTAGTCATTTAGCAGACGCTCTTATCCAGAGCGACTTACAGTTAGTGAATACATTTATTTATTTTTTTTATACTGGCCCCCCGTGGGAATCGATCCCACAACCCTGGCGTTGCAAACGCCATGCTCTATCAACTGAGCTACATCCCTGCCGGCCATTCCCTCCCCTACCCTGGACGACGCTGGGCCAATTGTGCGCCGCCCATGAGTCTCCCGGTCGCGGCCGGCTGCGACAGAGCCTGGATTCGAACCAGGATCTCTAGTGGCACAGTTAGCACTGCGATGCAGTGCCTTAGACCACTGCGCCACTCAGGAGACATAAGGACCTAGGCAGGTTCAGAATCTGGATCAGGGACAGGATATTGTCCATAGTATCAGCTAGTGGTGTGGTCTAACCTTGCGCAGGCCCAGCTTGGCTGCGATCTCCTCCACAGCTGCAGCTTTAGGGTCCTCTACCAGCTCAACACTGTTCTGGGAGGCAATCTGATGTACAGAGGAATCAAACAAACCACTAAATAAAAACACATTAGGATTAATATATTATTTCTAACAAAGTACACAGTAACCTTACAGTTGTTTCCAATAGCATAAGAAAATAAATATATATACACACACACTGAACAAAAATATAAAACGCAACATGCAACGATTTCAAAGATTTTACTGAGTTACAGTTCATATAAGGAAATCATTATGCCCTAATCTATGGATTTCACAGGACTGGGAATACAGATATGCAAAAGTTGGTCACAAATACCTTTTAAAAAAAGGTAGGCGCGTGGATCAGAAAACCAATCAGTATCTGGTGTGACCACCATTTGGCTCATGCAGTGAGACATCTCTTTCATATAGAGTTGATCAGGCTGTTGATTGTGGCCTGTGGAATGTTGTCCCACTCCTCTTCAATGACTGTGTGAAGATGCTGGATATTGGCGGGAACTGGAACACTGTTGTACACGTCGACCCAGGGCATCCCAAACATGCTTAATGGGGGACATGTCTGGTGAGTACGTAGGCCATGGAAGAACTGGAACATTTATCTTCCAGGAATTCTGTACAGATCCTTGCGACATTGGGCAGTGCATTATGCTGAAACATGAGGTGATGGCGGCAGATGGATGGCACGATAATGGGCCTCGGGATCTCGTCTTGGCATTTTTGTGTATTCAAATTGCCATCGCTAAATCGCAATCATGTTCGTTGTCCGCAGCTTATTCCTGCCCATACCATAACCCCAACGCCACCATGGGGCACTCTGTTCACAACGTTGACCGCTCGCCCACACAACGCCAAACAAGTGGTCTGCTGTTATGAGGCAGGTTGAACGTACTGCCAAATTCTCTAAAACAACGTTCTCTAAAACGGCTGATGGTGTAGAATTGAACATTCAATACTCTGGCAACAGCTGTGGTGGACATTCCTGCAGTCATCATGCCAATTGCACACTCACTCACAACTTGAGACATCTGTGGCATTGTGTGTGACCACAGCAAATTTTTTGAATGGCCTTTTATTGTCCCCAGCACAAGGTGCACCTGTGTAATGATCATGCCGTTTAATCAGCTTCTTGATATACCACACCTGTCAGGTGGATAGATTATCTTGGCAAAGGAGAAATGCTCACTAACTGGGATGTAAACAGATCTGTTCACCTAATTCTAGAGAATTAAGCTTTTTATGCGTATGGAACATTTCTGGGATCTTTTATTTCAGCTCATGAAACATGGGACCAACACTTTACATGTTGCGTTCATGTTTTTGTTCAGTGTAGATACAATGATCCGATTACTTAAGTCTGTGATATAACTACTGGTCCTGCAACAGCAGCACTTTGTTTAATACCCATTCCCCCCATTGAAAGTGAACCTACTGCCATCCTGTGGCTAACCAATCTTACTACAGCCACAACTCACTAACAAGCCATTGGGAGTGACTCCAGAGAGCAGAGCACTCACCTGTGGGGGTTCGTAGATGGCAGCGACCTCCGCTCTGATGGCCAGAGGGATGTCTTTGTGCTCCGTGTACCTGCCGTACAGGAAACCCATCCTCTGGCTGCCCGTCTTCCTCCAGAAGTCCAGGAAACGGTCTGCGATGGTGTGGTTCTCAAACATGATGTTGTCTATATGTCTGTATTTCTGTTGGCAGGGATGAGGTGGGTTATAAAAATCAGCATCTCCACCACTAGGAATGAGTAGAGGTTGAGAAATCTCTTGAAGTGCATTTCAAAAGTTTACAGTGGATTCCACTCATCATGACTTAATCTGAACTGACGTGACAGAACTGGACAGGTGAAAAAGTTCAAACAAATATCCTTGTAGGCACCCACCCACCATATTGCCTTGTTATCACCCATTCTGTGACAACCAATGACTAAATGAAGCCAAGGAGAACCCACTCTAGAACAGGGTTTCCCAAACTCGGTCCTGGGCCCCCCCGGGTGCACGTTTTGGTTTTTGCCCTAGCACTACACAGAGGATTCAAATAAGTTGGTTATTTTAAAATCAGCTGTGTAGTACTAGGGCAAAAAAACTAAACGTGCACCCAGGGGGGGGGGGGGGGGGCCAGGACCGAGTTTGGGAAACCCTGCTTTAGACTACCGAGATGGACCCTTGGTAGCAAAGAGTAGTATTGAGATGGACTCTTGGCAGCAAGGAGGAGAGAGTTATAGGGTGTACTTGTCTATTGAGGGTGATGGCGCTGGGCTGGCACTTGGTGCAGATCCCCTCTGGCCAGGGAGGATGGCCTTCGCAGCCCGACTTGATCTTACAGCTGATGTTCTCCAGGGCCACAAACTTCCCTCTGTAGAGGGAAAAAATTTTTTAATAAAAAGACAAAGAGCTTGTGGATGTGGCCAATTCTCCTGCTAGAGATGTGAAGGGTATATAGGGTGTATATTCTATTGATGTTGCCAAGACGGCACAGAAAGATCTGGAAGCGGGCTAGAGAACGTCAGGTGCCACTCACTTGTCAGCGCCTCCTGTCAGCTTGCGGATGTAGGCGTGGAATGACATGTGCTTGACAGGTGGCTCTAGATGGCTCAGGTACTCTTCGTCAAAAGGCTGGCAGACAGAAAACAATTACATTCACAGCAAAGTTGACATGTAAAACAGCATTTTAAAGCAAACCGTAATAGTTGGATGAATGAAAGAACACTTACCTCTAGTGGTACGCAGTGCACACACTTTCCCATCGATCCATGTCGACACCTGAAACAAGAACTGAATCAATGCACTGATACAATTGAATGCCTTAATACAATTACATAACTAGCTAGCTACAGTCCCACTTGCACCTGTTGATCTCTGTTCCTATAGATCTTTGCTTCAATACAACATACAGAAAGTCTATAAAATCTCTTACAGCTGTGGATCTCTGTTCCTGTAGCTCTTTGCTTCAATACAACATACAGAAAGTCTATAAAATCTCTTACAGCTGTGGATCTCTGTTCCTATAGATCTTTATGTATATAAATATCTTACAGCTGTGGATCTCTGTTCCTATAGATCTTTATGTATATAAATATCTTACAGCTGTGGATCGATGTTCCTGTTAGGGGTGTGAACGTTTAAACGAAATTGAATCCTTAAGGTTAAGAAAAGAAAAAAATCGCTCCACAAAATTAAGATCACAGTGCAGTTATCACGAAACTACCACTAACCCTCCCGATCATCATTATCATCACAAAGGGAAAACGTTTAAATAACCCTACCTAACGCTACAATGCTGTAACTTTACTAAGATGCCACAATGCTCTTACTAATGTTACAGCATAGCCACCATGCTTCTACATCTGCATTGCTTGCTCTTTGGGGTTTTAGACTGGGTTTCTGTACAAGCACTTTGTAACAACTGCTGATGTAAAAAGGGCTTTATAAATACATTTGATTGATTAATTGATGTATCTTTCAATTTTTTGGGGGCCACGGATATAAAGCACGCTGCACCTCATCGCAGATGAATTAAAAAGTTAATTAACGACTACAGAAATTATTGAAGTTGATATGCAGCCATTAACAATGGCCTAATTGAGTTGCGAGGTCATTTGCTAAATGAAGGACTGCAAGTGCCATTTGAGCCACGACTCGCGCTACTGAAATGGGTGCGTCTTTCTCATTAATATCACTGTTCACCGTTTATTCCCGTTTCAACAGTGTTATTCCCTTTATAATGGGAGTTGAGACATATGCCTACAGCAAAGATTTTTTTATAACTAAACCAAGATAGACCACAGCGTGTCGTTTCCAATGGGAACAAATGAGTCATAGTGGGCAGAGCCAAGCATGAGCTAGCAAGATCTATTGGCCCGTTCTAGCATGCATCTGCATATTTCCGTTAGGGAACGCCTACTGCGCGTTCTATAAGCCAAATCGCCTTAGCACTCCTAAACAACGCAATTTTTAAAAACTTTGGCAAAGGGTAAAGTCTGCTAAACTTAGTCCACTCTGTTCATAACAGATTCTAGTTTTGGGAACAGAAAACTGTATTGACATCACATTTTTAAATCGATGAGAAAATGTGAAGAATGTTGGCCAAAATCCATCTGCTTCCATCTTCTCCCACTGCCGGCCACTGGGCTTCCTCTCACCACCATATTTGGTAGTGAGTGGAAACGCCAAGAGTATGGCTTCACATTTATACATCTGGTGAAATATCTGTCTTCTCGTTTTAACGGAAAACCGATTAAAAGAATGGCAATTGAAACATTACGAAAAATTGTCAATTCGTCACATCCCTAGTTCCTGTAGATCTTTCTGTATATAAATCTTACAGCTGTGGATCTCTGTTCCTGTAGATCGTTGCTTGAATACAACATACAGGAAGTATATAAAGCTCTTACAGCTGTGGATCTCTGCTCCTGTAGGTCTTTGCTTCAATACAACAACATACAGGAAGTATATAAAGCTCTTACAGCTGTGGATCTCTGCTCCTGTAGGTCTTTGCTTCAATACAACAACATACAGGAAGTATATAAAGCTCTTACAGCTGTGGATCTCTGTTCCTGTAGATCGTTGCTTGAATACAACATACAGGAAGTATATAAAGCTCTTACAGCTGTGGATCTCTGCTCCTGTAGGTCTTTGCTTCAATACAACAACATACAGGAAGTATATAAAGCTCTTACAGCTGTGGATCTCTGCTCCTGTAGGTCTTTGCTTCAATACAACAACATACAGGAAGTATATAAAGCTCTTACAGCTGTGGATCTCTGCTCCTGTAGGTCTTTGCTTCAATACAACAACATACAGGAAGTATATAAAGCTCTTACAGCTGTGGATCTTTGTTCCTGTAGATCTTTCCCTCCTGCTTGGCCAGGTACTGGTCGATCTCGTCCTCTGAGATGTGGGGTGCCGAGTGGGAGCGTGACATCACGGACGAGGAAGAAGAGGAGGAGGAAGAGGAGGAATGGGAGGTGGAGGGAAGTGATGATGACGAGTGAGGCGTGGCCACGTCCATGGTCTCTCCTGCTGGTCCCGGGGAGCCCGAGGGGTACAGGTAGAGCATGTCTCCATGTCTAGAGGGAGGGAAGAATTAGACACGTAAAAAAAAACACACACAAATGAGCATAATGACAATCCAAGGTAAAACAATGAAGTGACGATATGGATGACAACATGTGTAGCTAGCTAAATGGAGCAGCCCAACAACTAGTGATCCGTGTGTTTTAGGTCCAATGGAAACAACCCAATGTTGCTCCAAACTCACTTGATCTTCAGCAGGCTGAGGGTCTTACTCTGGGACCGGATCTCGTCGGTCTTGTTGCGGTTCAGATAGATGGAGAAGCCGTTGGAGGTGAAGCCAAACTCTTTGCCCACCTGACAGTAGAAATAGAGTAATGATGATTAGTCCTGTCTCGCTTGCCAGACTCATGACACGGCTGTGGGAAGAGACTAGATAATGATGAGCTTTAGTTTAGAGGGTTGAGTACGGCCACATCTTTCCTGGCTGTCTTCCTGGAGCATGGTACATAATGACTATAGTATAAAGTACGGCCACATCTTTCCTGGCTGTCTTCCTGGAGCATGGTACATAATGACTATAGTATAAAGTACGGCCACATCTTTCCTGGCTGTCTTCCTGGAGCATGGTACATAATGACTATAGTATAAAGTAAAGTGTCAAAATGTTCTATTAAAAGCCCATGAAATAAGAAAAAGGGTCTTGCTAATCCTGCTATCAACTCTGTGTGTGTTACAAAGACCGTTCACGCCACTTACTTGCACTACCCATTAAACTGTCAAAATGGATTACCAAACAACAGGCTGATAGAGGAGAAAGGAAGACTGTCTACGGTCATCATCGCAGAGACGTCCAAGATCTAATAAGAGCCCTATGAGCACTTCTGGCAAGCCTAAATGAGCACTCTTGGATTTAATCGAATCCATAATGCTTTAGTGTTGTAAAGAAAGTCAACCCTGTTGTACTGTTGGCTACATCTCACCAACAAAGGATATTTCATAATTCCAAGAGATCAGGGTCACTACAGACCCTGGTTCAATTCCAGTCTGTATGACAATCCGGCCGTGATTGGGAGTCCCATAGGGTGGCACACAATTGGCCAAGCGTCGTCCGGGTTTGGCCGTCATCGTAAATAAGAATATGTTCTTAACTGACTTGCCTAGTTAAATAAAAAGGTTAAATAAAAAATGTATACAATTTTAAAAAATGGAAGGTTAAAGCAAAGGTGTCACTAGGCAGGTTTCAATCCAACTGTTTTATTCGAGTAAAGTACACTACATATACACAAACGTATGTGGACACCCCTTCAAATGAGTGGTTTGGCTATTTCAGCCACACCGTTGCTGACAGGTGTATGAAATCGATCACACAGCCATGCAATCGCAATAGACAAACATTGGCAGTAGAATGGCCTTACTGAAGAGCTCAGTGACTTGGTGGAGGAGGAATAATGGTCTGGGGCTGTTTTTCATGGTTCGGGCTAGACCCCTTAGTTCCAGTGAAGGGAAATCTTAACGCTACAGCATACAATGACATTCTAGACAATTCTGTGCTTCCAACTTTGTGGCAATAGTTTGTGAAAGGCCCTTTCCTGTTTCAGCACGACAATGCCTCGTGCACAAAGCGAGGTCTATACAGAAATGGTTTTCGAGATTGGTATGGAAGAACTTGACTGGCCTGCACAGAGCCCTGACCTCAACCCCATCGAACACCTATGGCTTAAATTGCCCAACATCAGTGCCCAACCTCACTAATGCTCGTGGCTGAATGGAAGCAAGTCCCCGCAGCAATGTTCGAACATCTAGTGGAAAGCCTTCCCAGAAGAGTGGAGGCTGTTATCGCAGCAAAGAGGGGACCAACTCCATAATAATGCCCATGATTTTGGAATGAGATGTTTGATGAGCAGGTGTCCCCTGCGCACGTCGCTTTGTAATGCTGAAACAGGAAAGGGCCTTCCCCAAACTGTTGCCACAAAGTTGGAAGCACAGAATCTTCTAGAATGTAATTGTATGCTGTAGAGTTCAGATTTCCTTTCACTGGAACTAAAAGGGGCCTTAGGCTTGTGTGCGGCTGCTCAGCTATGGAAACCCATTTACCAAGTTAGCTAGCTGAATAAACTAAGTTAGAGTCTATTCCTAGAAAACATTGAACCGCTGTTGTTTACATCAATTATAATTTCTAAAGTGGAAGTTGGGAGAGTTATATTTGAGTGTTTCAGTGAAACGTAAGTGAGTGAGGCCCCGCTCTCTCGCTTTCCCAGATGTTTAGTTAATTTCATTCCGATCTCCTTTGCATTATTGTAGCCTTTTCTGTAGCCTGTCAACTATGTGTCTGTCTATCCCTGTTCTCTCCTCTCTGCACAGTGCATACAAACGCTTCACACCGCGTGGCTGCTGGCACTAATCTGGTGGTCCTTGCGCGCACGACCCACGTGGAGTTCCAGGTCTCCGGCAGCCTCTGGAACTGCCGTTCTGCGGCCAACAAGGCAGAGTTCATCTCAGCCTATGCTACCCTCCAGTCCCTCGACTTCTTGGCGCTGACGGAAACATGGATTACCACAGAAAACACTGCTACTCCTACTGCTCTTTCCTCGTCTGACCATGTGTTCTCGCATACCCGAGAGCATCTGGTCAGCGCGGCGGTGGCACAGGAATCCTCATCTCTCCCAAGTGGACATTCTCTCTTTTTCCCCTGAACCATCTGTCTATCTCCTCATTTGAATTCCATGCTGTCACAGTCACTAGCCCATTCAAGCTTAACATCCTTGTCATTTATCGCCCTCCAGATTCCCTTGGAGAGTTCATCAATGAGCTTGACGCCTTGATAAGTTCCTTTCCTGAGGATGGCTCACCCCTCACAGTTCTGGGTGACTTTAACCTCCCTACGTCTGCCTTTGACTCATTTCTCTCTGCCTCCTTCTTTCCATTCCTTTCCTCTTTTGACCTCACCCTCTCACCATCACCCCCTACTCACAAGGCAGGCAATACGCTTGACCTCATCTTTACTAGATGCTGTTCTTCTACTAATCTCACTGCAACTCCCCTCCAAGTCTCCGACCACTACTTTCTATCCTTTTCTCTCTCGCTCTCCTCCAACACTACTCACTCTGCCCCTACTCAGATGGTAATGTGCCGTCGCAACCTTCACTCTCTCTCTCCCGCTACTCTCTCCTCTTCCATCCTATCATCTCTTCCCTCTGCTAAATCCTTCTCCCGCCGATCTCCTGATTCTGCCTCCTCAACCCTCCTCTCCTTCTACATCTTTTGACTCTCTATGTCCCCCTATCCCCCCAGCCGGCTTGGTCCTCCCCTCCTGCTCAGTGGCTTGACGACTCATTGCGAGCTCACAGAAGAGGGCTCCAGGCAGCCGAGCAGAAATGGAGGAAAACTAGACTCCCTGCAGACCTGTCATCTTTTCACTCCCTCCTCTCTACATTCTCTTCCTCTGTTTCCACTGCTAAAGCCACTTTCTACCACTAAATTTCAAGCATCTGCCTCTAACCCTAGGAAGCTCTTTGCAACCTTCTCCTCCCTGCTGAATCCTCCTCCTCCCTCTCTGTGGATGACTTGGTCAACCATTTTGAAAAGAAGGTTGACGACATTCGATCCTCATTTATTAAGTCAAATGACACCGCTGGTCCTGCTCACACTGCCCTACCCTATGCTTTGACTTCTTTCTCCCCTTTCTCTCCAGATGAAATCTTGCGACTTGTGACGGCCGGCCGCCCAACAACCTGCCCGCTTGACCCTATCCCCTCCTCTCTTCTCCAGACCATTTCCGGAGACCTTCTCCCTTACCTCACCTCGCTCATCAGCTCATCCTTGACCGCTGGCCATGTCCCTTCCGTCTTCAAGAGAGCGAGAGTTGCACCCCTCCTCAAAAAACCTACACTCGATCCCTCCGATGTCAACTACAGACCAGTATCCCTTCTTTCTTTTCTCTCCAAAACTCTTGAGCGCGCCGTCTCTAGCCAACTCTCTTGCTATCTCTCTCAGAATGACCTTCTTGATCCAAACCAGTCAGGTTTCAAGACTGGTCATTCAACTGAGACTGCTCTTCTGTGTGTCACGGAGGCTCTCCGCACTGCTAAAGCTAACTCTCTCTCCTCTGCTCTTATCTTTCTATACCTATCTGCTGCCTTTGATACTGTGAACCATCAGATCCTCCTCTCAACCCTCTCCGAATTGGGCCTCTCCGGCGCTGCTCACTCATGGATTGCGTCCTACCTGACAGGTCGCTCCTACCAGGTGGCGTGGCGAGAATCTGTCTCCGCACCACGTGCTCTCACCACTGGTGTCCCCCAGGGCTCAGTTCTAGGTCCTCTCCTATTCTCTCTATACACCAAGTCACTTGGCTCTGTCATATCCTCACATGGTCTCTCCTATCATTGCTACGCAGACGACACACAATTAATTTTCTCCTTTCCCCCTTCTGATAACCAGGTGGCGAATCGCATCTCTGCATGTCTGGCAGACATATCAGTGTGGATGTCGGATCACCACCTCAAGATGAACCTCGGCAAGACGGAGCTGCTCTTCCTCCCGGGGAAGGACTGCCTGCTCCATGATCTCGCCATCACGGTTGACAACTCCATTGTGTCCTCCTCCCAGAGTGCAAAGAACCTTGGCGTGACCCTGTCATTCTCCGCTAACATCAAAGCGGTGACCCGATCCTGCAGGTTCATGCTCTACAACATTCACAGAGTACGACCCTACCTGACACAGAAAGCGGCACAGGTCCTAATCCAGGCACTTGTCATCTCCCGTCTGGATTACTGCAACTCGCTGTTGGCTGGGCTCCCTGCCTGTGCCATTAAACCCCTACAACGTATCAAGAACGCTGCAGCCCGTCTGGTGTTCGACCTTCCCAAGTTCTCACGTCACCCCGCTCCTCCGCACACTCCACTGGCTTCCAGTTGAAGCTCGCATCTGCTACAAGACCATGGTGCTTGCCTATGGAGCTGTGAGGGGAACGGCACCTCCTTACCTTCAGGCTCTGATCAGACCCTACACCTAAACGAGGGCACTACTTTCATCCACCTCTGGCCTGCTAGCTCCCCTACCTCTACGGAAGCACAGTTCCCGCTCAGCCCAGTCAAAGCTATTCGCTGCTCTGGCACAACAATGGTGGAACAAGCTCCCCCACGATGCCAGGACAGCGGAGTCAGTGACCACCTTCCGGAGCCACTTGAAACCCTACCTCTTTAAGGAATACCTGGAATAGTTTAAAAGTAATCCCCCCCCCCATTAAAAAAAATAAAAATAAAAAGGAGTTATAATAATAATAATATGCCATTTAGCAGACGCTTTTATCCAAAGCGACTTACAGTCATGCGTGCATACATTTTTTTTTTTTGTGTATGGGTGGTCCCGGGGATCGAACCCACTACCTTGGCGTTACAAGCGCCGTGCTCTACCAGTTGAGCTACAGAGGACCACAGAGTTGTACCAGAGTTGTACCACTGGCTATCATAAGTTGAATGCACCAATTTGTAAGTCACTCTGGATAAGAGCGTCTGCTAAATGATGTAAATGTAATGAAGCTCCAGACAAACAGTTATTGTGCTGACGTTGCTTCCAGAGACAGTTTGGAACTCTGTTGTGAGTGTTGCAACCGAGGACAGACTATTTTTATGCGCTACGCGCTTCAGCACTCGGCGGTCCCGTTCTGTGAGCTTGTCTGGCCTACTACTTTGCGGCTGAGCTGTTGTTGCTCCTAAATGTTTCCTCTTCAAAATAACAGCACTTACAGTTGACCGGGGAAGCTCTAGCAGGGCAGAAATCTTGACATACTGACTTGTTGGAAAGGTGGCATCCTATGACGGTAACTGAGCTCTTCAGTAAGGCCATTCTACTGCCAATGTTTGTCTATGGAGATTGCATGGCTGTGTGCAGACAACGGTGATCTTTCTTATATGTCTCAGACACTTCAGAACCAACTTCCTTTAGATTTTTTTTGTGGGGACTATCTGTTGTTCCATGTAGTGAATATGTTATTCAATGTGTTTGAATGCGCTAATAGCAGTAAGGCCCAAAACAATAGTTCATAAAAAAAGCTTTCTAAAAATGTGTATCCTTCAATGGGGTCTTAAAATTCTAAATCAAATAGCAAAATGATCCTTGGTATGACCTTCTTAAACAATTCCATATAGCTAACTAGAACCCCCCATCCCCCCGGCTTAGACTCTTATGGGTTAATTAATGCCTCTCTCTGAGCTCTTCATGCAACTCTCTGTCTCCATATCCCCCCCATCACTGACTGAGTGACTGCACATCTGAAGAAAAATACTCTCCATTGATCTGCAACACATTTCTTTTTTAACTAAAAGACATGCATTTTTAATGGGGTACTGCCGCAGGCAAGGCAACCCTTCACTGTGACCAAACAGCCGGCCACTCCTGATTTTCAGTCACTGATGTGGAATTTTGACTCCCACTTAAGCTATTTAATCGATTTCCTACCCAATACTGTCTCGCAGTCGCTGAGGTCCAGTTGTGCCCAAGGCATTGCCCATATTTCACTGTTATTCTATAATGCTGCTAAGCCACAGTTAGACATTCATATCCATTTCATCCAAACACAATGTGGCTAGATGAGGTGGGTTTGAAATGGAAATGTAATACAATTCTATGATATGCTAACAACCCTTACTGGAAGGTAGCTAGGTACTCCCAATGGGTTTTAAATCGCTACCTGGCAGGATAGCAAGCAGCTGCTGTGGTAAATCTATTTATAGCGTGCTGTTTAAAAGCATTGCATTGCACACCATTCTCTCTCCACATAACTCACAGCTCTCCCTACACGTACATGTCTCTGCTGAGCCATGCATCAGATCCATCAACAGTGGATGGCTCAAGCTCATAAACTGTACAGTGCACAGGCAAGGGGGGAACACTGCAGAAATACCCTCCCTTTCCTGTAGAGCTGCCTGCTTCATACATAAATTAACACTGAGGTTGAGCACAGGCTAGGCACAGGGAGAGCAAGAGGGAGATAGAGTTGTATGTCTATCTTCTGATGCTAGCTGGCCAATAGCACATTTGGACAGAATGTGCTATGAATATGACAACAGAATGACAAAGAACCACAAGTTTCCCCATGTGTTTGTGGGAAGTAGTGTTTGTTGTTGTATATGGCCCAACCATATAGCCTACAGTACCACTGAGAGCCCATGTTTGTCTTCATAGCATGTGTCCATACTTTAATACCTTATTGAGGAAAGCGGCTGCTGTCTCCTTCTTGGTGGCAGGGATCTTCTTCATCCCGGTCGGGGACTGAACCCTGATGATCTGTAAATTAGGAAAAACATTACATTTCTCCACACCATAATATATTGTTTCCCTTAAAATGTAGATTGCTTTGCCAAATCAAATACATCCATTGGGGAAACCATATTGATCATGACTCATCGGCTAATTCGATGAACCATTAACCGGCTAGGTTACATTTCTTGTAACTGCAACCCACTGAAGACATGACACTGTCCCCTGTAGCTCAGTTGGTAGAGCATGGCGCTTGCAACGCCAGGGTTGTGGGTTCGTTTTCCACGGGGGGGCAGTATGAACATGTATGCACTCACTAACTGTAAGTCGCTCTGGATAAGAGCGTCTGCTAAATGACTAAAATGTAAAATGTCATAATTCACAAGCAATAATGTGGTTGTGATTGTAAATTAACAGTAACGTTAGCTAGATCAGTTAACGAATCTAGTTAGTTAGGAATTTTAAATGACATGAGCAGCTTCTATCATGCCATGGGCTGGCTAAATTACCAGTGACTGGTTTTCTGGTCATTAGCTAGTTAGTTGGATTGTTTTACCTCGAATGAGCAAAGAAAAACAACACTAGTTAAAGTTAGCTAGCCGATCTTGTGGCTAACTAACGTTAGCTAGTTAAAATAAAAACAAATAGCCACGTTGAATACAAGCTATGAACACTGACTAGCTTTCTTCTTTTTTTTTTTTAAGTTAGCTAGCTGTTGCTTCTTTCTTGCAAAACAAATTAGAGCCCCAGGGTTATGTTGATAAAACCGGTTAGCTTGCTAACAGGTACTGTAGGTAGCAAGCTAGCTACTTAAAGTCAACAGCAATGTCCCCTTTGTCAAAGTGAACGTCCACGCATTTCTCAAAACCAATAACATTACAAAGATAACGTTACTTAGTTAACGTAATATGCTATTTACTTGTCTATTAAATATATTATATTTTAATTAAAACGACCGTACATTTGGGCACATTTTAATTCAAACATTTCTGACCAGCTAAGCTTGCTAACAGTGAGTTAGCAGTTATCTAGGCCCTGTCATTCTAGTGACGCTAGCAAGTGGCTAATTCTGCTGCCTCATCACTCCGATCATCAGACTTCGGTAACATTAGCTAACGAAGTTAGCTACCTAGCCGGCTAACAATCCACAATATTTTATCAATAACTACAATGTGTTGTAATACTTACAATATTTTCTGCCATGATGGTCGGGTTTGTGCTCCCGATGTATTTCGCTGTGTAACAAAATAGAACGATATCAGAGATTAAAAATCGACTGACAAGACAGTCAACGAAACTCCATCCCAAAACTCAAACACCGGGCGTTACACGATAACAAGTCCGTACCCTATAGTGTCCCTCCTCAGCAACTGCCCGAGTGAAACAATTAATATAAAATCATTCCGCCACTTTATTTTAGCAGGATTCCCAGGTTATTACGCCCTTGATAAAGTAAACATATTTAATTAAAATTAAGGGATAACAAAAATACGAGTAATTAGTTGGCTGTTGTTCAAATTGACGAGCCCTACACTTTTTGTAGGAGCCAATTTGGCCTGCTTTACTGTGCACTTTAGGGCAAAGAGGAAGAGGTGAAGTGGGAGGGTCGTCACTAGTTACACAAAGTCATAATTATGGCTAAACCCCGCCTATTTCTCACATGTTTCTTCTTAAAATCGGATTTTAAACCTAATCCTAAACTTAAACGTAATCACACTGCTAACATTATGTCTCACCTTAAATGAAGACCAAACGGCTAATTTTAGTTTTGATGTATTTTTACGATGCAGACCATTTTGACTTTGTGGCTGTGGTAACTATTTACAACCAAGCAAGATGGTCGACTACGTCAACATTTTCATTTTCATTTTCATTTTCATTTTCATTATTTCCATTATTTTCTTCTTCCTCTTCTTCTTCATTATGGCGGTCCGCAAACATTCCTTAAAGGTTCATGCCGCCACCTACTGTGTGGGCTGTGTCCGCCTACTGTACTGGAGTGTGAATTCATTACACTTTGTGACACAAAGGGGGAGGGAAAAAGGACACGGGAAAGGGAAGAACAATTGCGTTACCAACTAACCCTACACCCATTAAAACCTCACCACTATTCCACTACTTTGGCCCTATCTGATCCTACACCAGGCTGGCACCCTGGGAGGACGGGACACTATCGTTCAACACACCTTGTAACTCTTCTGCAGTAAAATTTACATTTACATTTACATTTACGTCATTTAGCAGACGCTCTTATCCAGAGCGACTTACAAATTGGTGCATTCACCCTATAGCCAGTGGGATAACCACTTTACAATATGTTTTTTGTTTTTATTTTATTTTTATTTTTAGGGGTGGGGGGGGGCGGGGTGTAGAAGGATTACTTTATCCTATCCCAGGTATTCCTTAAAGAGGGGGGGTTTCAAATGTCTCCGGAAGGTGGTGAGTGACTCCGCTGTCCTGGCGTCGTGAGGGAGCTTGTTCCACCATTGGGGTGCCAGAGCAGCGAACAGTTTTGACTGGGCTGAGCGGGAACTATGCTTCCGCAGAGGAAGGGGAGCCAGCAGGCCAGAGGTGGATGAACGCAATGCCCTCGTTTGGGTGTAGGGACTGATCAGAGCCTGAAGGTACAGAGGTGCCGATCCCCTCACAGCTCCATAGGCAAGCACCATGGTCTTGTAACAGATGCGAGCTTCAACTGGAAGCCAGTGGAGTGTGCGGAGGAGCGGGGTGACGTGAGAGAACTTGGGAAGGTTGAACACCAGACGGGCTGCGGCATTCTGGATGAGTTGTAAAATCTTGTACACATACACCCAAGTAATTCTCTGCAGCTGCCACCATAACATCTATTTTCTGTGATTTACATTCCATTTCTGCGGTACAGTTGACAACCATGGCCACGAACGCCAAAAAAACAACCTTACTGAAGCACATGTAATTCCTATCACTCTCTATTGACCTCGGCCTAATCTTAGGATCCCTCACTCTGGACCCATCTTCCTCTACTACTCTCTCCACTGCCTCAGCATACACCACCTTCTGCATTACTCTGATGGACCCATCTTCCTCTACTACTCTCTCCACTGCCTCAGCATACACCACCTTCTGCATTACTCTGATGGACCCATCTTCCTCTACTACTCTCTCCACTGCCTCAGCATACACCACCTTCTGCATTACTCTGATGGACCCATCTTCCTCTACTACTCTCTCCACTGCCTCAGCATACACCACCTTCTGCATTACTCTGATGGACCCATCTTCCTCTACTACTCTCTCCACTGCCTCAGCATACACCACCTTCTGCATTACTCTGATGGACCCATCTTCCTCTACTACTCTCTCCACTGCCTCAGCATACACCACCTTCTGCATTACTCTGATGGACCCATCTTCCTCTACTACTCTCTCCACTGCCTCAGCATACACCACCTTCTGCATTACTCTGATGGACCCATCTTCCTCTACTACTCTCTCCACTGCCTCAGCATACACCACCTTCTGCATTACTCTGATGGACCCATCTTCCTCTACTACTCTCTCCACTGCCTCAGCATACACCACCTTCTGCATTACTCTGATGGACCCATCTTCCTCTACTACTCTCTCCACTGCCTCAGCATACACCACCTTCTGCACTACTCTGATCATGACAACCTTGACCTGCCTTTATTTCACCGGACACTTCTGATCTCCAGCAACATAGGTACCCCTACAGTTAACACACAGCTTTTTCCACTGACAAAAGCTCTCACGGGATAACTGACACAAGCTTTTTTTATTTATTTTTTTATTTAACCTTTATTTAACCAGGTAAGCCAGTTGAGAACAAGTTCTCATTTACAACTGCGACCTGGCCAAGATAAAGCAAAGCTGTGCGATAAAAACAACAACACAGAGTTACATATGGGGTAAAACAAAACATAAAGTCAGAAATACCACAGAAAATATATATACAGTATGTGCAAATGTAGCAAATTATGGAGGTAAGGCAATAAATAGGCCATAGTGCAAAATAATTACAATTAGTATTAACACTGGAATGATAGTTGTGCAAGAGGGCGGCAGGTAGCTTAGTGGGTAAGAGCGTTGTGCCAGTAACCGAAAGGTCGTTGGTTCTAATCCCCGAACCGACTAGGTGAAAATTCTGTCGATGTGCCCTTAAGCAAGGCACTTAACCCTAATTGCTTATGTAAGTCGCTCTCTGGATAAGAGTGTCTGCTAAATGACTAAAATGATGTGCAAATAGAGATACTGGGGTGCAAATGAGCAAAATAAATAACAATATGAGGTAGTTGTGTGGGCTAATTTCAGAAGGGCTGTGTGCAGTGATCGGTAAGGTGCACTGACAACTGATGCTTAAAGTTAGTGAGGGAGATAAGAGTTTCCAGCTTCAGAGATTTCTGCAGTTCGTTCCAGTCATTGGCAGCAGAGAACTGGAAGGAATGGCGGCCAAAGGAGGTGTTGGCTTTGGGGATGACCAGTGAGATATACCTGCTGGAGCGCATACTACGGGTGGGTGTTGCTATGGTGACCAATGAGCTAAGATAAGGCGGAGACCTAACTTGACTTCGTTCGGTAAAGACTCAGCAGGACAGTCAGTGTGTTCTCTGTTTCACCACACTCTCCATGGGTCTGCGTCACACCAAATGGTGCTGCCACTTTCAAGGAGCGGGACACTAATCCGGACGGTTATAAGAGATCCCGCTATGCCCTCAGACAAACCATCAAACAGGCAAAGAGTCAATACAGGACTAATATTGAATCCTACTACACCGGCTCTGATGCTCGTCGGATGTGGCAGGGCTTGCAAACTATTACGGACTACAAAGGGAAACCCAGCCGTGAGCTGCCCAGTGACGCGAGCCTACCAGACGAGCTAAATGTATTTTATGCTCGCTTCGAGGCAAGCAACACTGAAGCATGCATGAGAGCACCAGCTGTTCTGGACGACTGTGTGATCACACTCTTCGTAGCCGATGTGAGCAAGACCATTAAACAGGTCAACATTCACAAGGCCAAGAGGTCAGAAGGATTACCAGGACATGTACTCAGAGCATGCGCGGACCAACTAGCAAGTGTCTTCACTGATATTTTCTACCTCTCCCTGACTGAATCTGTAATACCTACATGTTTCAAGCAGACCACCATAGTCCCTGTGCCCAAGAAAGCGAAGGTAACCTGCCTTAATGACTACCGCCCCGTAGCACTCATGTCGGTAGCCATGAAGTGCTTTGAAAGGAAGGTCATGGCTCACATCACATCCATCATCCCGGAAATCCTAGACCCACTCCAATTTGCATACCGCCCCAACAGATCCACAGATGACGCAATCTCAATTGCACTCCACATTGCCCTTTCCGACCTGGACAAAAGGAACACCTATGTGAGAATGCTGTTCATTGACTACAGCTCAGTGTTCAAAACCATAGTGCCTACAAAGCTCATCACTAAGCTAAGGACCCTGGGACTAAACACCTCCCTCTGCAATTGGATCCTGGACTTCCTGACGGGCCGCCATCAGGTGGTAAGGGTAGGCAACAATACATCTGCCACGCTGATCCTCAACACTGGGGCCCCTCAGGGGTGCGTGCTTAGTCCCCTCCTTTACTCCCTGTTCACCCACGACTGCGTGGCCAAGCACTACTCCAACACCATCATTATGTTTGCTGACGACACAACAGTGGTAGGCCTGATCACCGACAATGATGAGACAGCCTATACGGAGGAGGTCAGAGACCTGGCAGTGTGGTGCCAGGACAACAACCTCTCCCTCAATGTGAGCAAGACAAAGGAGCTGATCGTGGACTACAGGAAAAGGAGGGCCGAACAGGCCCCCATTAACATCGATGGGGCTGTAGTGGAGCGGGTCGAGAGTTTCAAGTTCCTTGGTGTCCACATCAACAACAAACTATCATGGGTCAAACACACCAAGACAGTTGTGAAGAGGGCATGACAACACCTTTTCCCCCTCAGGAGACTGAAAAGATTTGGCATGGGTCCCCAGATCCTCAAAAAGTTATACAGCTGCACCATCGAGAGCATCCTGACCGGTTGCATCACCGCCTGGTATGGCAACTGCTCAGCATCCGACCGTAAGGCGCTACAGAGGGTAGTGTGTACGGCCCAGTACATCACTGGGGCCAAGCTTCCTGCCAACCTGGACCTATATGCTAGGCGGTGTCAGAGGAAGGCCCAAAATATTTTCAAAGACTCCAGTCACCGAAGTCATAGACTGTTCTCTCTGCTACTGCACGGCAAGCGGTACCGGAGTGCCAAGTCTAGGTCCAAAAGGCTTCTTAACAGCTTCTACCCCCGAGCCATAAGACTGCTGAACAATTAATCAAATGGCCACCCGGACTATTTACATTGACCCCCCCCCCCCCCCCCTTTGCTTTGTTTTTACACTACCACTACTCACTGTTTATTATCTATTCGTAGTCACTTTACCCCTACCTACATGTACAAATTACCTCAACTAACCTGTACCCCCGCACATTGACTCGGTACCAGTACCCACTGTATATAGCCTCGTTATTGTTATTTTATGGTGTTACTTTTTATTTTATTTTTTACTTTAGTTTATTTAGTAGATATTTTCTTAACTCTATTTCTTGAACTGCATTGTTGTTTAAGGTTTTGTAAGTAAGCATTTCATGGTAAGGTCTACACCTGTTGTATTTGGTCCATATCCTGGCGCCGACGAAGATGGCGGCCTCGCAACTAGCTCTTAGGAAACTTTGCGGTATTTTGTTTTTTTATGTATTATTTTTTACATTATTAGCTCAGAAAGTGTTTTGTATCATTACATACAGCCGGGAAAAACTATTGGAAATCTGAGCGGTGGTAACTCACCAGCATTACGACCAGGAATACGACTTTCCAGAAGCAGATCCTGTGTTTGCTCTCCCCAGGGCAATTGAACTGATTCCAGTGGCTGACCCAAAACATCACCGGCGGAGGAGAGGCACTTGGAGCGGCCTGCTGGTTCGACTTAGGAGGCGTGCACACCACCCACCGCTTCCAAGTATATTTCTCACTAATGTTCAGTCTTTGGATAACAAGGTCAACGAGCTCAGGGCAAGGATTTCTTTCCAGAGAGACACCAGGGCCTGTAACATACTTTGTTTCACAGAAACTTGGCTCTCTCTGGATAGTCTGTTGAAATCGGTCCAACCAGATGGGTTCTCAGTTCATCGCGCAGACAGAAATAAATATCTCTCCGGGAAGCAGAAGGGCGGAGGTGTGTGTTTCATGATTAACGACTCATGGTGTAATTGTAGTAACATACAGGAACTCAAGTCCTTTTGTTCACCCGACCTAGAATACCTCACAATCAAATGCCGACCGTATTATCTCACAAGATAATTTTCTTTGGTTATAGTCACGGCCGTGTATATCCCCCCTCAAGCCGATACCATGACGGCCCTCAAAAAACTTAACTGGACTTTATGCAAACTGGAAACCACATATCCTGAGGCTACATTTATTGTAGCCGTGGATTATAACAAAGCAAATATGAGGACTAGGCTGCTGAAGTTCTATCAACATATCGACTGTTGTACACAGGCTGCTAAAATTCTCGACCGTTGCTATTCGAACTTCCGGGATGGTTATAAGGCCCTTGCCCACCCTCCATTAGGGAAGTCTGACCACGACTCAATTTTGCTCCTCCCTTCCTATAGGCAGAAACTCAAACAGGAAGTACCCGTGCTATGGACTATTCAACGCTGGTCTGACCAATCGGAATCCCCGCTTCAAGATTGTTTTGATCACGTGGACTGGGATATGTTCCGGGTAGCTTGCGAAAATAATTTTGACGAATCCACTGAAACGGTGACTGGGTTTATCAGGAAGTGTATAGGAGATGTTGTGCCCAAAGTGACTATTAAAAACTACCCTAACCAGAAACTGTGGATAGATGGCAGCATTCGCGCAATACTGAAAGCGCAAACCACTGCATTTAACCATGGCAAGGTGACTGGGAATATGGCAGAATACAAACAGTGTAGCTACTCACTCCGCAAGGCAATTAAACAGGCAAAACATCAGTATAGAGACAAAGTGGAGTCGCAACTCATCGGCTCAGACACGAGACGAATGTGGCAGGGTCGACGTCTTGCTTCCGGACAAGCTAAACACCTTCTTCGCCCGCTTTGAGGATAACACAGTGCCACCGACGCGGCCCACTACCAAGGACTGTGGGCTCTCCTTCTCCATGGCCGACGTGAGTAAGACATTTAAGCATGTTAACCCCTGCAAGGCTGCCGGCCTAGACGGCATCCCTAGCCACATCCTCAGAGCATGCGCAGACAAGCTGGCTGGTGTGTTTACGGTCATATTCAATCTCTCCCTATCCCAGTCTGCTGTCCCCATATGCTTCAAGATGGCCACCATTGTTCCTGTACCCAAGAAAGCAAAGGTAACTGAACTAAATGACTATCGCCCCGTAGCACTCACCTCTGTCATCATGAAGTGCTTTGAGAGACTAGTCAAGGATCATATCACCTCTACCTTATCTGTCACTCTAGACCCACTTCAATTTGCTTACCGCCCAAATAGATCCACAGACGATGCAATCGCCATCACATTGCACACTTCCCTATTCCACCTGGACAAGAGGAATACCGATGTAAGAATGCTGTTCATTGACATTAGCTCAGCATTCAACACCATAGTACCCTCCAATCTCATCATTAAGCTTGAGGTCCTGGTTCTGAACCTCGCCCTGTGCAACTGGGTCCTGGACTTCCTGACGTGCCACCCCCAGGTGGTGAAGGTAGGAAACAACATCTCCACTTCGCTGATCCTCAACATTGGGGCCCCTCAAGGGTGCGTGCTCAGCCCCCTCCTGTACTCCCTGTTCACCCATGACTGTGTGGCCAAGCACGCCTCCAACTCAATCATCAAGTTTGCAGACGACACAACAGAAGTAGGCTTGATTACCAACATTGATGAGACATACTACAGGGAGGAGGTGAGGGCTCTGGGAGTGTGGTGCCAGGAAAATAACCTCTCAGTCAACGTCAACAAAACAAACGAGATGATCGTGGACTTCAGGAAACAGCAGAGGGTGCACCCCCCTATCCACATGGATGGGTCTGCAGTGGAGAAGGTGGAAAACATCAAGTTCCTTGGCATACACATCACTGACAAACTGAAATGGTCCACTCACTCACGCAGACAGTGTGGTGAAGAAGGCGCAACAGAGCCTCTTCACCCTCAGGAGACTGAATAAATTTGTCTTGGCACCTAAAACCCTCACAAACTTTTACAGAAGCACAATTGAGAGCATCCTGTCAGGCTGTATCACCGCCTGGTATGGCAACTGCACCACCCACAACCGCAGGGCTCTCCAGAGGGTGGTGCGGTCTGCCGAACGCATTACCGGGGGCAAACTACCCGCCCTCCAGCACACCTACAGCACCCGATGCCACGGGAAGGCCAAAAAGATCATCAAGGACATCAACCACCCAAGCCACTGCCTGTTCACCCCGCTATCATCCAGAAGGCGAGGTCAATACAAATGCATCAAAGCTGGGACAGAGAGACTGAAAAACAGCTTCTATCTCAAGGCCATCAGACTGTTAAATAGCCATCACTAGAACATTAGAGGCTGCTGCTGCCTATTGAAATCACTGGCCACTTTAAGAAATGGAACACTAGTCACTTTAATAATGTTTATATATCTTGCATTACTCATCTCATATGTATATACTCTATTCTATAATATTCTACTGTATTTTAGTCCATGCCGCTCTGTCATTGCTTGTCCATATATGTATATATTCTTAATTCCATTCCTTACTTAGATTAGTGTGTATTGGGTATATGTTATGAAATTGTTAGATATTACTTGTTAGATATTACTGCCCTGTCAGAGCTAGAAGCACAAGTATTTCGCTACACCCGCAATAACATCTGCTAAACACGTGTATGTGACATATAACATTTGATTTGATTTGATGTGACAAATAAAATTTGATTTGATTTGATATTTCCGCTCCTTCATCCACTCTGGTAGCAAACTGTTCAAATGGTTCTTGTATCTTGAATTTGCCTCCATGTCGCGTCGACTGATAACGCTCTACCAGCTGCTATTACTCCACCTCACGTCAAAATCTGTCCACGCGGGAATAAGGCAATAAGCAGACTGATATGCAGACCGATAAGCAGACTGATAAGCAGACTGATAAGCAGATCGATAAGTAGACTGATAAGCAGACCGATAAGCAGACCGATAAGCAGATTGATCAGTAGACCGATAAGTAGATTGATAAGCAGACCGTAATGCCGACCGATAAGCAGATTGATAAGTAGACCGATAAGCAGACCGATAAGTAGATTGATACGTAGAATGATAAGCAGACCGATAAGCAGACCATTAAGCAGATTGTTAAGTAGACCGATAAGCAGACCGATAAACTGACCGATAATCTGACCGATAAGCAGATTGATAAGTAGACTGATAAACAGACCGATAAGCAGACCGATAAGCAGATTGATAAGTAGATCGATAAGCAGACTGATAAGCAGATTGATACGTAGACTGATAAGCAGACCGATAAGCAGATTGATAAGTAGACCGATAAGCAGACCGTTAAGCTGACCGATAAGCAGATCGATAAGTAGACTGATAAGCAGACCGATAAGCAGACCGATAAGCAGATTGATCAGTAGACCGATAAGTAGATTGATAAGCAGACCGTAATGCCGACCGATAAGCAGATTGATAAGTAGACCGATAAGCAGACCGATAAGCTGACCGATAAGCAGATCTCCTGCCTTCCCATCTTTGGGACAAGATTCCCATTGTTAGGGCGAAGACAAGACCATCTGCTCATTATATACAGTATTGCTGGTGAGGTTCACGTGGGGTTATAGGTCACACTGGTCACATGTCCAGTACTACACAGGTGACCAGGAAGTGTTAGCACAGGTGAGAAGAGAGAGCATACAATCAGAGAGGAAGAGGCGACACTAGAGGATTTACTCCGCCCAGAATCTGTCTGCGTATGAAAAGCCCTTTTTGTATAGAGGTCTATGAGACGGTGTTGAATTTTGTGAGGCTTATTTGATAGAATAGACGTTTTGTAATAATAAGGCTGTTACAAATGTACTGATATAAGTGGATACACGTGGCATTCCAGTAACCTTGAGAAAAACGACTTAGTTACCTTTTGTTCACACGAGTATCTACCCTCTCATTGACTAGAATGGATGCACCTGATCTCACTTGCCTTCACTCATTGAGGACATGTTCTACATTTCCATTGTTCGAGCTGGCACTTGGGTATCTTGTAAATATAATAGATAATCTTTGATATTATATAGTTTTACCGTCAAAATTGAACGTTTTCTACATTGTACGGTTACGGTACTTATTCTATGCAAAGTTTGTCGTTTATCTTTTATATCTGCAATAAATAGTAACATCACCCAAGATATATGTCTGGAAATGCAATTCTTTGTGGAAGAGCTTGAACTGCTCTCAATTTGTGCCAGTGGCGGGAAATTATAATTTGTATATGCCAGATAGAGCTATGAGGTAGGAATATTATTTTTTTCTCGATATTGTATCTTTGTACTAACATATTTGGATAGAAAAATTAACCAGGCAAAGTATTTATTTTCCATTTTTTATTTGGATTTGATACTGTAGAGAGGACAGGGCTCTGATGACATGAGAGTCGACCTACATGTTGTCTGCTGAAGCGTCCATCTTTCACATCCCTTCTTACCAATCATTCAATGCTAAGCCCCTTCTGTAACTTGTCAGGGTGAATATTCCAGAGTATTCCAGAGTATTCCAGGGTGAGTATTCCAGGGTGACTATTCCAACACAAAATAATATGATTCCATGGCCTTCAGTTCATTTATCAGAACAGGAGGTAAAGAAACTAATCTGAGAAAAGAAAAAATGAAGAACATGAAAGAACTAGAGGGTAAATGTTATCAAGTGATTCTTCAATATGTATTGTGGCGTACCACGGACGAGCCACCAGGGGGAGACGCGTCGAGGTCTGGAGACATACAGAGTCTACATCACGCGGCAGTGGCTCCCTCTGCTGGACGTGCCAGGTCTCGACGGGTCCGCCGGCCAGGACTAATTGGGGCTGATTGAGGCTGGTGAGTACTCAAGGGGCTGATTGCTCACCAGCCGTACGGGGCCCATAAAGCTGCCAGGAGGGCAGCACACGAGAGGGTTGGAGGTAGTGAGAGGTTGCTACCCGATAGACGTCCTCACGGTCTGCTAGAACCGAGGGGCTCGGTGTTCTACCCCAGAGGAGACAGCATTCCCCGGAGCCCAGAAGACGGTAACCAGGAAGAGGTCTCCTGGAGTAGACCGGAACTCTTTTCTGTTTCTTTATTGTTTGAAATAAACACCTTGAAACTGAGGTATCACACCTGTGTCTGATCTGTGTAAACGTCTTAAACCCCTTGGTCTGCCACAGTATAATCAGTGCCATAATTTTGCATGGATGCCAGTATTAGTGCAGATTGGTCGAGGGACTGTGGAGGGAAATGTTCTATCTAGAGATGAAATGAACCACAATTATAAAATACACACTAGGCTATATGGTGA
Source organism: Coregonus lavaretus (assembly GCF_964263955.1). NCBI lineage: Eukaryota > Metazoa > Chordata > Actinopteri > Salmoniformes > Salmonidae > Coregonus > Coregonus lavaretus. The sequence goes on from NC_140012.1 coordinate 41,031,293, forward strand.
GAAAGGTCACTATGAATGATTGACCTTTATGAGATGACGCAGAGATAATGATGAGGAAAGATTGTCTTCTACATGATTACACAACATAAACTGCAGCGTACAACTATGAAATACAGTGAACATAATGAAAACACTAATAATGACAAGATGAGCATGCAACACAGGACACAAAGCCAACATGCGATGGACAAAGTAAAAGACAGAGAACATGCCAACATATAATAAATACATCTATTAATGATATATGCTATTAAAATGGAACATTGATATCCAGAAATATGATACAATGAAATATACAATTGAAATGGATATGAAACTACAGTGAAACACAAGCAAACAAAAAGATGGTAAGCGTGATAATGAAGGAATGAGATGAACGAAATAGAGACGAAATGCTCAACTATATAAAGATGACAAAGAGATGTCAACATGAGCATTGAGGAAGATGAAGAACCTTAAAAAAGATGAAGCACAACAACAACAACAACACGAGACATCAACTACTACCGCCCAATCACAGTATGGTAGATTATCAGGTGAGAATCACATTTGGAATCTAGTTTGACATCTGAGGTTTGTGGGGAATCTGAGCAGTGGCTGTCAATGCCATCTACATCAGTTATCGTAATGCTGCACACACGTTAATCTCCAGTCCATGTCAGTGGAGGCTGGTGGGAGGAGCTATAGGAGGATTGGCTCATTGTAAATGAGTGGAAGGGTATCAACCACATCAAACATATGGAAACCACATGTCCGACTCTGTTCCATTTATTCCATTCCAGCCATTACAATGAGCCCGTCCTACTATAGCTCCTCCCACCAGCCTCCACTGTTCCATGTAATTTAATAATTTATATAATTTATAAAGTAACGGCAGCAAGAGCCAAAATTGCCAACGACAACGTGTTTTTCTCCGAGCCATTAAACAAGCTTCTATCCCTGAGAATACTTAGTTAGAATATACATATTATATAATAAAGATAGTCATAAATCGTTGATTATACAAAATATAGAAAAGCAGTGTAAGAGAATGAGGGGGTAAAGATGTATGGGGATGCCGGAGTTAAACAGGATAGAACGTTCTATTCCTGGTTCTGTTAAAGTTGTGTGTGTGTACCAGTAAAGGATAGGTGAGACTGAGGGAGGGGAAAAAGGGACGTAGCTTCATCCACATTGTCCCAGTGACAGATTACAGATTACAGTTTACGCTCAGCAATGACCAGCAGCTGTCTCATCTCTACAGAAGTCATGTTTTATATGTGTAATATTCGGCATAGATGGGCAGGTGTCTATGACGACAGCAGAGGTGCCGAGGCACATGAAATGAGAACCCACCCATTTCACGGGTATGTCACTTGTTTGTTTACTCAAGGTTGAGGCTGCTTTGCTTTCGTAAGTGTAGTTTGTTGTGTTCCGTGTGAAGAAGAGGAAAGAAGAAGAGAAGCGTGTGGAGATAGAGGAGGAGAGAAGGGGAAAATGGCTGCCGGTTGCTGCTAGATAGAATATCGTTGCAAACCAGATAATAGATAGACAGCGATACCAGAACAGAGTCCTAATCATGAGCAGACGTGTTGTATGACGTGAACTTTGGCTGCAGAAACAAAACAAGAAACCAGTGAAAGATGGATGCACTCTTAGAAGGGTTCCAAAAGGGTTCTTGGCCGTCCCCATAGGAGAAACCTTTTTTTGTTCCAGGTAGAACCCTTTTTGGTTCAAGGCAGAAGTAGAACCCTTTTGGGTTCCATGTAGAAAGGGTTCTACATGAAACCCAAAAGGGTTCTACCTGGAACCAAACAGGTTTTACCTAGTACCAAAAAGGGGTCTACAAAGGGTTCTCCTATGGGGACAGCCAAATAACCTTTTTAGGTTCTAGATAAGAGTGTAGACGGTTCTTTTTCTGTCCCGCTTTCTTCCCCCCCACCCTTTTTTTTGCAGACAGTTCTTGGCTTTGGTATATGTTTGATAGCTCCAGTCAAACCCAGTGAGAGGGCTCGAGGCAGATGCATGGTTTGAAGTAGATGGAGGTGGATGCAGAGGACTGTGGGATGGATGGTGAAGGTCAGGAGGACTTAGATGATACCATATTTGGCCAGCTCGCTGAGCTCCAGGTGGTTGAAGGCCTCCCAGGGGCAGATCACTGTGATGTCTGCAGAGGAAACACACGTTACGTTCAGTAAACAGTCAGTAGGCCACGCAAACCCTACAGTATCGGTTTTCTACACTTTTTAAGGAAGGCAGAGCAGGTGAACAGTAATAATGAACGTACCAGTGCCTAAGCCCTCCATTCCAGGGATATCATCGCCAAAACTGTAAAGGAGACAGAGATCATTTATTTACAATCAGACCTCGTGAAAATGTTTTTTATGCCCTTGTCGAATGCCTGTTTGAGACTAAGAAACCCAATGAATGTGGCCTTACCCCTGGATTCCCTTCTTGGGGGGCTTGCTCTTGAACTGGCGAGTCTGCCTCTGCTTGAATTTAGGGGGTCCCTTGCGTGGTGTTGCAGGGCCTCCGGTGACACGGGTGGCAGACTTGATCTCCAACTTGGGGACCTCGAGATTCATGGTTAGTAGTTAGCTGATTGGTGTGTGCAGGTGGTTATGTGTTCAATCCCTCTCTGATGTAAAGTCGTCTTGATGAAATCTCCTCAACTGGGGAAATGAGAGAGAGAAACAGATTGTATTACATCCACACTTCATGATAGAACTCACATTGTCATAGCTTGGTGTTATCAATTCAGTATTGACCGTTTGGAGTATTGACTGGCTGCATCACCGCTTGGTATGGCAACTGTATGGCTTCTGTATGGCTAGTGCGTATGGCCTAGTACATCACTGGGTTGAGCTCCCTGACATCCAGGACCTATATACCAGGCGGTGTCAGAGGAAGGCCCTAAAAATTGTCAAAGACTCCAGCCACCCAAGTCACAGTCTGTTCTCTCTGCTACCGCACGGCAAGCGGTACCGAAGCGCCAAGTCTGGGACCAAAAAGCTCCTAAATAGCTTCTACCCCAAAGCAATAAGACTGCTGAACAGTTAATTAAATGGCTACCCAAAGATTCTGCTTTTCACCCCCTACCTACATGTACATAGTACTTCAATCACCTAACCAAACCTACATGTACATATTACCTCAATCAATCCCCCCAACTACCTCGTACCCCAGTACACTGACTCAGTACTGCATTGTTGAGAGAGGGCTCGTAAGTAAGCAATTCACTGTAAAGTGAACATTTCATTAAAAGACAAGTCCCTGGCCTTTAACTTTGTCTGGCAGATAGACCTCATCCTAACCCCCTTACTGATCGTATTGCCCTTGTAATTTAACGTCCGATGAATGTCTAGCTCGAATAACTAAAAGATTACCCAATTTCATCATATAATCCCCAGCTCAGGTTAATAAGCGCCCCCCCCTCCCCTTCCCACCACTCCCCTCCTTCCTCATTTCAAGCCAGTGGCCAGCCATCTACACTTGGGCTAATCTTATTAGTACAAGGACAACACCGAGAATATGCTGAGCAGGCAGAAAGGGTGTAAAGCGACCAATCCTATTATCTACCCCTCATATGATGGTGTTCCAAAAGCTCACAAGGCTCTAGAATGTTTCTTACTGGAATCCATTGTGCATTTTGTTTAACTCAATAGGAAGTCACTTTTAATGCACAATGATGCATTGAGCAGCAGTTGCAGCTAAGAAAATGAAATATGAAATTCAGCCATGTTTCCATTCACATTGACTGATGTACAATACAAAATACAAGAATGTTCAGAAATGTGATTGTTTTGTGTCTAATCTACAGCTGCTACGTGTAGCAGGTACATTTCAAACATTAAACAGATCTCGGTCTGAAAAATTTATCCACACTACAAAGTCACAAAGTAGTTCTCTCTAAATCCATTCAAGAAACTCCCAATATCAATATCACCACTCAAAACTCTCTCCCACACACATTCCCTCTTCAAGTGCCAACTATTCAGCAAGTAGTATATTTTCTTACTACTTGAAAAACTGCTCTCTTCCCTCCAAGGTTGAACAGTACAGTTACAAAATCCATCAAGTCTCTGTCATCATGGGCTATGTGTCTGAATGGATGGTGGGTGTACTCACCTGCTGCTTCGGTGAAGGCTAGCCAGAAAAGTGAACATGGGCGCTGAGCGCAGCTCTCTCCAGCAGATGTGTGGGTCTCTATGCTAGGTTGGCTATGAGGGCCAGGCCGGGCTGGCCAACTTCTTATATTCCTCGTGGCCCCTCTGCAGATTAAGAGTGTCCCGCCTCCCATCCCTGACCCGCTGTTATCGTGGCTCTGGCCTGAGGTGGGGGTCAGTGGGGGAGGGTCAGGGGGTGGGAGTCAGGGGGACCCTTGTGAAGGGGCGGGGAGCAGAAGAGGGGGTGAAGGGAGATGGATGGAGGTTAATTACAGCACAAAGGCAGCAATAACTTGAATGCATTTAGTGTTGATTGTATTCTAGCATGTTCTCCATAAAATCCAAGATGACACCTTCAATGGTCTTTTATTCACGGTCTTCAAAATCATTCAAACTAAATGCAGACACATAATAAGGGATCCCAAATTGCATGGAGATGTGGATGAATCAACTGGATGAATGACGTAAATGTGGCACCCAGAAGCAAATCAGTTCCTGGATTTAATGATAAGACTGTCACGAGAGATTATGAATTATGTAGCTAATAATACACTGTTGACTTGGATGGCAATGAAGATTCTCCATATGTCGAGAAACTTCCAGTCCTATCCCTACCTACCAGAACCTTCCAGTCCTAACCCTACCTACCAGAACCTTCCAGTCCTATCCCTACCTACCAGAACCTTCCAGTCCTATCCCTACCTACCAGAACCTTCCAGTCCTATCCCTACTGACCAGAACCTTCCAGTCCTAGCCCTACTGACCAGAACCTTCCAGTCCTAGCCCTACTGACCAGAACCTTCCAGTCCTAGCCATACTGACCAGAACCTTCCAGTCCAAGCACTACCTACCAGAACCTTCCAGTCCTATCCCTACTGACCAGAACCTTCCAGTCCTATCCCTACCTACCAGAACCTTCCAGTCCTATCCCTACTGACCAGAACCTTCCAGTCCTAGCCATACTGACCAGAACCTTCCAGTCCAAGCACTACCTACCAGAACCTTCCAGTCCTATCCCTACTGACCAGAACCTTCCAGTCCTATCCCTACCTACCAGAACCTTCCAGTCCTATCCCTACTGACCAGAACCTTCCAGTCCTATCCCTACTGACCAGAACCTTCCAGTCCAAGCACTACCTACCAGAACCTTCCAGTCCTATCCCTACTAACCAGAACCTTCCAGTCCTATCCCTACTGACCAGAACCTTCCAGTCCTATCCCTACCTACCAGAACCTTCCAGTCCTATCCCTACCTACCAGAACCTTCCAGTCCTATCCCTACTGACCAGAACCTTCCAGTCCTATCCCTACTGACCAGAACCTTCCAGTCCTAGCCCTACTGACCAGAACCTTCCAGTCCTAGCCATACTGACCAGAACCTTCCAGTCCAAGCACTACCTACCAGAACCTTCCAGTCCTATCCCTACTGACCAGAACCTTCCAGTCCTATCCCTACCTACCAGAACCTTCCAGTCCTATCCCTACTGACCAGAACCTTCCAGTCCTAGCCATACTGACCAGAACCTTCCAGTCCAAGCACTACCTACCAGAACCTTCCAGTCCTATCCCTACTGACCAGAACCTTCCAGTCCTATCCCTACCTACCAGAACCTTCCAGTCCTATCCCTACTGACCAGAACCTTCCAGTCCTATCCCTACTGACCAGAACCTTCCAGTCCAAGCACTACCTACCAGAACCTTCCAGTCCTATCCCTACTGACCAGAACCTTCCAGTCCTATCCCTACTGACAAGAACCTTCCAGTCCTAGCCCTACTGACCAGAACCTTCCAGTCCTATCCCTACTGACCAGAACCTTCCAGTCCTATCCCTACCTACCAGAACCTTCCAGTCCTATCCCTACCTACCAGAAACTTCCAGTCCTAGCCATACTGACCAGAACCTTCCATTCCTATCCTTACTGACCAGAACCTTCCATTCCTATCCCTACTGACCAGAACCTTCCAGTCCTATCTCTACTGACCAGAACCTTCCAGTCTTCGCCCTACACACCAGCCCTCCCACCTGTTACGTAATCCTCTCTCCATCCATCTTCTGGGCCTGGTTCTCCGGGCTGGCCTGGCCAAGGGGTGTCAACAAACCCCCAATGCCCATCCCTCCGGAGTATCTCAGATTGACTGATCTATTACTCAACGCACCAAGTATGCTAATCCTCTACTGTGAGTGTCTTCAAGGTAGGCGACTCACCAGATGACTCACTTGTACCTCACTCTAAAGACAAATCCATGAGCTCTCAGATGGTTGCACACTTGACTGCCTGCAGCCCCCCCCCCCCCCCCCCCACTCTGAAAAACAGAAAACAATTACTCTGACTGCAGTTGTGGATTATAGTGGCTGGCTTCTGTTCTCTGGTTAATTAATTACATAGGGTAAACCCACCGTGCGGCCGGGATTATTTCACCTCAGTGGGATTATTTCACTTCAGTAGTTATTCACCAATCTGTTTTCAATCTTGCTCATCATCTACAAGCATTAGATTTCAAATGAATGACAGACCAAATAGATTGCATGTGGCTATGCTGCCCTGAGGATGTGTCTGTCTGGTCTGGCTGTGCCTGGTCACCTCTAAACTCTCAGCAGGAGGTTATGACTCATTATCTCTATGTATGGAGTTAATGAAGGGTGAAGGATCACTCAGGAGAGACAGCAGACAGAGGGCCACTATCAATGTAAAAAAAAAGTACTGTATTGTCAGGGATCAGTCCATATACTACACACTCTGATCGGTAGCCTATGAGATTAATGCTGGGACAATAATTATTCCTCCAGACACAACACATATGAACAGTTCTTCCCCTCAGATGGCTTCGTTTTGTCCAGACTTCTAGTATTTATCCTGTCACTGCTAGAACACCCTCTATGCTCCTCTGGTAGGGAGCACATGTCAGTGTGAGATATTCATCAGAGCCAAAGGCTAGTTGGCCGATGGCATTGACCGTAGCACATTCCATGTATTGTACTACATTCCTCTTTGTTAAGTGAATACCGATAATGTAATATAAATACAATAGATTAGATTAATATTACATCATGTGGCTAAACATTGTAATGTTTATTAGACAAGGCATAGGCTAAGTGACATGTGACATGGAAAGAAAGGATGCATCATTGCTTCAGAGTGTATTGCATTGTAAACTCCCAGGCATCGATCTCACCAAACAACACTGCACTTTACTAGGATCCTGAGTTGACTTCGTTCACCTGAGCTGTAGTCAGTCAATCACAAATTGTGATAATAATGCTACATGTCAAAATGCTCCTTACTGCCAAGTGCCCATGTCACAATGCTACATGTCAAAATGCTCCTTACTGCCAAGTGCCCATGTCACAATGCTACGTGTCACAATGCTCCTTACTGCCAAGTGCCCATGTCACAATGCTACATGTCACAATGCTCCTTACTGCCAAGTGCCCATGTCACAATGCTACATGTCACAATGCTCCTTACTGCCAAGTGCCCATGTCACAATGCTACATGTCACAATGCTCCTTACTGCCAAGTGCCCATGTCACAATGCTCCTTACTGCCAAGTGCCCATGTCACAATGCTACATGTCACAATGCTCCTTACTGCCAAGTGCCCATGTCACAATGCTACATGTCACAATGCTCCTTACTGCCAAGTGCCCATGTCACCATGCTACATGCCACAATGCTCCTTACTGCCAAGTGCCCATGTCACAATGCTCCTTACTGCCAAGTGCCCATGTCACAATGCTACATGTCACAATGCTCCTTACTGCCAAGTGCCCATGTCACAATGCTACATGTCACAATGCTCCTTACTGCCAAGTGCCCATGTCACAATGCTACATGTCACAATGCTCCTTACTGCCAAGTGCCCATGTCACAATGTTCCTTACTGCCAAGTGCCCATGTCACAATGCTACATGTCACAATGATCCTTACTGCCAAGTGCCCATGTCACAATGCTCCTTACTGCCAAGTGCCCATGTCACAATGCTCCTTACTGCCAAGTGCCCATGTCACAATGCTACATGTCACAATGTTCCTTACTGCCAAGTGCCCATGTCACAATGCTACATGTCACAATGCTACATGTCACAATGCTACATGTCACAATGCTCCTTACTGCCAAGTGCCCATGTCACAATGCTCCTTACTGCCAAGTGCCCATGTCACAATGCTCCTTACTGCCAAGTGCCCATGTCACAATGCTACATGTCACAATGCTCCTTACTGCCAAGTGCCCATGTCACCAATGCCCCTTTCCTGTGCAATTATTCTCACATGGAAACAAAACTTGAATGTCAGAGGTGTCAAAACGTATTTGTTATTCAACAGATGATAATTCTGTATTATTGAACTAGACCACCCTCCAGTGGTCAATATCATATCAGAGTCAAAATGGTCAAAGAAAATGACAAAGGGTTCATTCAGTCATACAAGTACAATATTTATTTCACACAAATGTTGTCCATCATCAACCTACACTTAAAATGTACATTTAGATAATAAATAAGATAAACAACTCATCCACCACCAACTGATATAAAAATAAATATAAAAAATTGAATCCATCAAACATAATTGTGCGTATTGTATTTCAAGTGTCAGGGAAATTTCTTTTTCAGGTTCATTTGTCACAGAATAGCAGAAACTAACATATCACACTGTCAGATGGCATAAATAAATCAAACCCAACATCAAATGCATTGCGATTGTGATTTTTTAAATAATTATTCCTACCCTATTGAATGCTTCAACAAAGTAGGCAACTATGGCAGTAGGCTATGTGTACAGTGCATTCAGAATGTATTCTGACCCCTTGGCATTTTCCACATTTTGTTACGTTACAGTCTTATTCTAAAATGGATTAAATAAATAAAAATCCTCATCAATCTACACACACCAAGCTTGTAGCGTCATACCCAAGAAGACTTGAGGCTGTATTCGCTGCCAAAGGTGCTTCAACCAAGTACTGATCAAAGGGTCTGAATACTTATGTAAATGTAATATTTAAGTTTTTTTTTTATTATACATTTGCAAACATTTATAAAAACCTGTTTTTGCTTTGTCATTATGGGGAATTGTATGTAGATTGATGAGGGGGAAAAAACAATTTTATCAATTGCATGCATGAAATTATACATGATTTACTAATGTAAAATACTATAGATTAAGTAAGAATATGCAAGATTTTGCAGTGACAAAAACTAGTTGAAATTTCCATGACCAAGTGAAATGACAGTTTAATAGACACATACGATAAAATGCATACCAGTATTCAAATCTGAGGGAGAGGTTTTAAATATACAGTGTCCCCATTCCCTCTCCCCCATGGCCACACAAAGACACACATCATCCTGATCTCCACCTTCAGGAAGGCTTTCAGTTTACATTTACATTTTACATTTTAGTCATTTAGCAGACGCTCTTATCCAGAGCGACTTACAGTTAGTGAATACATTTTTTTTTTTTTTTTTTTATACTGGCCCCCCGTGGGAATCGAACCCACAACCCTGGCGTTGCAAACGCCATGCTCTATCAACTGAGCTACATCCCTGCCGGCCATTCCCTCCCCTACCCTGGACAACGCTGGGCCAATTGTGCGCCGCCCATGAGTCTCCCGGTCGCGGCCGGCTGCGACAGAGCCAGTTTCTCATCCGGTACGTTCTCCTCAATAGCAGCCAGGGCCTTCTCTTTCCCAAACCCTCCATTACGGTAGTAGGTTAGGAGCTGCTCTGTGTGTTCGATCTACACACAGTCATGGCAACCGCTCATACAACAGTGGGTGGGGGCGAGTGGAGGGCCATCGGCCTTGGCAGGAGGGGGGTTAGAGGTACTGGGGCCAGGGCTATACTCAGGGCTACTGACTGTGGGTCTTGTCTGTTGGCTGTCTGTAGGTGCGGTCTGTCTAATATTGTCTGTGGATGGTGATGCTGTCTGTCAGCTACTTTATGTGGTGGCTGAGGTATTCAGAGTAAGAGGAGTTGGAGTGGTTGATCCAAGTCCAGTTGTGACACTGTGGATAGTTCCTAGTCTGAGGTAAGGTTTTACCCGTGGCAGTTGAAAACGTTGAGGAATCCGCCGTCCCAGGTGAAGCAGGTACAGGATCCACAGCTGGTAGAAATACAAAGCATATAGGCGAATTTCATCACCATCATGTGATAATGAAAGAGAAGGGGGAGAGAGAAACGGGATGATGTGGTAGGTAGCTAGCTAGTCCAAGAATGTACTGTTAAAGAGTGTAGGTTTTGGTGAATGAGAGCTAGTAGCTAGCTGAACGAGAGCTAATATTTAGCTAGCCCTTGATCATGACTCTCAGTTCCATTACATTACACATAAGAGTCATTGGATGAAGGAGTCTTCTGTACGGGGGAGTTATCTTCAGAGCCCCGACACTCGGCCTGAACGTTAACACGCATCACATGCGGTACGGTTTTGGAAGCACAAGGACCTTATCTTTCATATCAGTGAGAAATAATTTACGAAAAACGAAATGTTAAATTGATACACACCTTTATAGGGTTAGTGTTCCCACACGGCCATATCTCCATGTTACAGTGAGTTTATGGAAAACAGACGGAAGACAGTTGACTCCCTGTGCTAATTAGCTATTTACAGACAGATAAGATAAGAGCAGACGCTCTTATCCAGAGCGACTTACAGTTAGTGAGTGCGTAAATTTTTCATACTGGCCCCCCGTGGGAAACGAACCCACAACCCTGGTGTTGCAAGCGCCATGCTCTACCAACTGAGCTACAGGGGACAGCTATCTGTGTCTCCTAAAACCTGTGTGTAAACGGAAGACGTGTGGTCACTGAAAACTACTGTTGGCTGCAAGTGTGTTAAAACAGGTTAAAAAGGTGTACAGTAAATGTGCATTTTGCATTTGAAATTATTTTAATGTTATATGAAAGTAGAGGATTTATGTTTCTAGAACCGTGTCGCAATGGAGAATCAACAAACAGCCAAATACTCCATCTAAACGTGAATCGATTCTCAATTGCGGTACGGTTCTAGGAACATATATTCTCTACTTTCATATCACACCAAAATAATTTCACAAATACAAAATACACACTTACTGTACACCTTTTTAACCGACAGTATTTTTCAGTAACAACACCTCTTCCGTTTATACACAGGTGTTAGGAGACACAGACAGCTGATCAGAACCTGAAGTCATTAGTTTTCCCGTAAACACGCGCTGTAACATGGGGATATGGCCGTGTGGGAACACTAACCATGTAAATAAAGGTGTGTATCATTTTAACACGTTTTTTGAAAATTATTTCTCGCTGATATGAAAGATAAGGTCCTTATGCTTCCAAAACCGTACAGTAAGCGATGCGTTTTAATGTTCAGACCGAGGGTCGGGGCTCTTAACAAACCTCCCCATACAGAAGACGCCTTCGTCCGATGACTTATGTGTAATGTAATGGAACTGAGAGTCATGATCAAGGGCCAGTGCTCCTGTGGTTAACCAACCTTTTGTAAAGACAACGATGATCCCATTATATTTTCTCTCAAACGAAACACCTTTCTGATATATATGTAGCTACATATCTGAAGACCTCATTTCCTATGTAGATACAATCCACAAAGGTATTTCCCCAAGTTTTTCAGCTAGCTCGCATGCTACCTGTGAACTTCCTCCATTTTGGAATGAACTGGTGACTGTAAACAACGTTGCTGATTGGCTGAAAGAAAACATAGGGGCGGGCTCATGTTCATGACTGCATTGTCCACTTGTGTCCAGCAGATGTCGTTACAGAAAATCTATGGAGTTGGCCTTCAGTTGAAACGTCCCTCAGTATCTGAGTTTGTCAAGAAAAACTGAGCAAACGAATGTACAGCATAATGGTACATTTATAAACAACATATATTTTCCTGGACAGATTTGTAATGAAGATGTTAGGTACCATTTTATGTGCCCTGCTGGCTGTAGGCTACTTTTTTTTTTTGTGATCCAATTGACATTTTAGTAATTTAGCGGACGCTCTTATCCAGAGCGACTTAGAAATAGTGAGTGCATACATTTTTCATACTGGGCCCCCATCAATACATCTCTACTTCCAACAAAGAGACACCCGTGCTTCATCACTATTACATCAAGCTGAGGATGGATGGAGGGTGTGAGGATATCCCAATGGACCGTCTTGTTGCCAAGGACTACCTGCTTAGAGAGTTGAAGAGCTATTCATCTGCCCTGTCAGGATGGATTCTCTCATTAGTGCATGAGAAAAGAGTCTTAGCACATTTCACCATCACGTCATTTGATTCCACTTTGAGTGTGTTAGATTCATAGAATTAGAACACCATAGTATATGGGAGCTCTATGGTTCAGCTTTGTAAAAATAGTTTCAGTTTGAGTAATATATCATGCTTTATGTAGAGGGCTATACCTTTGAGCAAAAGTTTTTGATTGAAAATACAAATTTTTGGTTGAAAAGAGACGTCTTTGCTCACTGACTGGGATGTTGTTATTCAAGTATGACATTTTTTGGCAGCACACCAGCAGGTCTCCTCTGTTCTACAGTACGCCATCAACCAACATTTGGTAACATCCTGATGCTGGTCCTTCACTGATTCAGTTCCTTGCAATTACTCACGCCTCCAAAAGAAAACGCTTTCCTTTGACCGCATTACAATGGTTGGCAAACATATGCGGCACAGTTGTACATCTTGTCCAGAGGTCTGTTGGCATTAGAATACTAGCCTACCTCTGTGTGTGACCGTGAATCATGGAAGTCAATGTTACACCAACAGGATTCTCTCTCACTGTATAGCCAGTCTAAAGACTACAATAAGTTATGTTATTTCTCTATACAGCCTAGCCTACTATAGCATGTAGTAACAACCTGAATGGTTGGCAAACATAAACACATATGTCCCACTCGCCTAGAGGTCTCTAGACGGGTATTACCTCTGTGTGACATGAATGAAGTCAATATTTACAGGATCTATGTGTACAAAAGTGAAGTGTCTGTTATTTCTTCGTAGTGTCTATAGCCTTCGAGGCTTTCTGAAATAATATCAAGCCTCTTCTTTACAAATTAGGATGCATCGCAAATGTCACGCTATTTCCTTAATGGGCCCTGATCAAAAGTAGTGCACTATGTGTAAGCCGTGGGAAGTAGGGGCACACTGAGGGTGCTGCCGCACCCCCTGAAAAATCACAATAAAATTAATTTAAAATGTCACGAAAGTAGTGCACTGTGCCTTTAATAGTCCTGTATTAGCGGCCAGTGCCGACAAAAACATCTGTCCAGCAATCCCCCCCCCCGTTGGAGAAAAAAATCACAGCACCCCCCACCCCCAAACTACTTCCCGCGGCTATGGGCAGGATAATTTGTCATGATTTCGGGGCATGTTGTCATGTGAAACTTATTGAAGCCTCTGCCCCTGCATATCCATCGCATGGGACTGAAGGCTCACATTTAACTAATGTGAAAACTCTCACTCTCTCTCACTTTCTCTCACTCACAGAAAAGAACGCAGCACCCCCACCACTCAACTACTTACCGTGGCTATGCTATGTGGGGAATAGGAGGCCATTTGGGACAAGGCCATTTGGGACAAGGCCATTTGGGACAAGGCCATTTGGGACAAGGCCATTTGGGACAAGGCCATTTGGGACATGGCCATTTGGGACAAGGCCATTTGGGACAAGGCCATAGGGTCAATCATTATTTTTTAACTCCCTGAGAGTGTTTCACTGTTCGCTGACTCATTTTACATATGGGCTAATCCTAATGAGCTAATCCAAGACATTTTATTAAAGGCATTAGAGTGTTACTGGTTCCGATTTGGTCACTAATAAATGGCTTCATTATGTTCATGTGTGATAATACGTTTCTTTGATGTGTTTATTCTCTATGAGAGGATGCAGGCCTGTGGCCACAGCCCCATGCTTTGTTACTCTATTTGACCACTTTGGCGATGCATGACGAGTTATGTTAGTAGTGTGTGTGTGTGTGTGTGTGTGTGTGTGTGTGTGTGGGTGTGGGTGTGTGTGTGTGTGTTTTCGGCGGAGTGTGAAGCTAAGGAAAAAATCCCTACGGGCCTTAATGTTTGCAAGCCACTTCCATGGAGACTCTGTAGCATTTAATCACTCTAGTCAGTTGCCTGACGGGGCCTGAATCTGAGATACCAGGTGAGAGGTGAGGTGCGTCACCTACACGTGTGTTAGGTGACGCAGTGTCTCCCGAGTGGCGCAGTGGTCTAAGGCACTGCATCGCAGTGCTAGCTGTGCCACTAGAGATCCTGGTTCGAATCCAGGCTCTGTCGAAGCCGGCCGCGACCGGGAGACCCATGGGGCGGCGCACAATTGGCCCAGGGTAGGGGAGGGAATGGCCGGCAGGGGATGTAGCTCAGTTGGTAGAGCATGGCGTTTGCAACGCCAGGGTTGTGGGTTCGATAAAATAATGTATGTGCTAACTGTAAGTCGCTCTGGATAAGAGCGTCTGCTAAATGACTAAAATGTAAATGTGTTACCTACCTGGGCAAGGTCTGGAGACATGATGGAGCCACTCATCTAGGGAGAGTCTATGTTCTATCATGATTCATTCCACAGGCTATAAAGTATCCAAATGTATCATAGGATGTTAACAGTGTCAATGTCAACACATGACGAAGTCACTGATCAAACTGTGGGAGATAACAAGTGGACTAAGGACTGGCCCTTTAGTGTTAGTAGTAGTAGTGTAGTACCGTCACACTGACTCTGGAATGTATGGACAGATATGTGTTGTCAGGTGGGGTTTGTAATTTAGATTTATCAGTTAGAGGTGGCGCCACACGTTGTTCTTTATCATGGGCTGGACAGAGAGGGTAGGGTACTTATCATGGGCTGGTCAACATTCCACAGCTCTCCACCTGTTGCACAATAACAGAGATGGGTTAGCCATTACTTTTGATCGCTACATCTGCCAGAATCTGTGAACTTAGTAATTAAAGTAGTTACATTTGGATATAAAAAATCAGGTACTGTGACAGAGTAACCATGACATATCTGTGTTTAAAGAGCCATAACTTTCAAGTGAGCAAACATACTCCAGTGAAGTGCTGTCCAGAGAGTGACTTAGATTCTTGAGAGAGAGAGAGAAACAGAGAGAGAGAGAGAGATAGAATCCCTGTAAGTATGCCAGGTATGTCTCCAGTAAAGCGGGGAGGAGAAGGGTACTTGTTCCCTCACACTGCCATCCCGTTTGCATCTGAAGCAGGCGGTCAGCCCCCCCCCCCCAGCTGGATAGGGTTTCTCTCCACACCTGTTCCCTTGGAAACCAAGGAACCTCAGTTTACCTCAGACAGGTATTTCCTTAGAGGCCTCCGCTCAGATTGCGGGTCAGATTGGCCGAGACATATGCATGACTAACACAAGAAAAAGTTAGAAGAGGACTTTAACAAAAGGAAAAATATATGTCTGTTACAATACACATGAACACCATGTTACACATGTGGCTACAAGTTACAGCTTTAGCTGTCCCTGTGTTTGAAGCCCTCTGACTATGGGCCACACAATGGGCCTGGCTGGTAGCCTTTCCTGACCACTTTTGCACATTCCTCTCGGCCTGCTGGCCGTTCTGCAATGTCCCTGTCCCTCTTCAGAGGGGAAACACTCACACTCTGGTGACAGTAGAGCACGTCATGTCCAAAGATAGAGGTTGTTACGGTCTTAAACTGAGGCGGACTAAATCTATTTCTTGGATCTCAGTTTCCCTCCCCTTCAACAGTTGGCGAAGCCACTGTTTTTCTCTATGACTGGCAGAAGAGGTTCAAGAGGTACATCTATGCGATTGCATGGCATCCATTAGTTGTAGTTCTACCTACTCTGGTGTAGCCTTCCTATGACAGTCTGACGGTGTAGTACCTGAAGGAAGAGGGTAGCCCACTGCATCTACAGGCTGGGCAAACATCTGCAGACCTCCTCCCCTGGTCGCTCAAACAGGATAGTCAGAGTAACATTAGTGGGTAACACAGTATTACTGACTCATCAAGCTCTTTCCCTTGCACCCACTCCTACCTACCTACCCACCCACTCCTACCCACCCACTCCTACCTACTCACTCACTCCTACCCACTCACTCCTACCCACCCACTCCTACCCACCCACTCCTACCTACTCACTCACTCCTACCCACCCACTCCTACCCACCCACTCCTACCCACCCACTCCTACCTACTCACCCACTCCTACTCACCCACTCCTACCCACCCACCCACTCCTACCCACCCACTCCTACCCACCCTCTCCTACTTCTATTCACTCCTACTCATACCACCTATTCCTACGTTTTAACAACTTGACAGCCATGACCACAATGAGTGATTCGAAGGTTGTTGTCAAGGAGTTTTCCATGTGTCTCTAAATGTGTTCTTCACCTCACTTCAGTTCACCTGACTTTTCAGTTCACCTGACTTTTCAGTTCACCTGACTCTTCAGTTCACCTGACACTTCAGTTCACCTGACTCTTCAGTTCACCTGACTCTTCAGTTCACCTGACACTTCAGTTCACCTGACTCTTCAGTTCACCTGACACTTTAGTTCACCTGACTTTTCAGTTCACCTGACTTTTCAATTCACCTGACTTTTCAGTTCACCTGACTCTTCAGTTCACCTGACACTTCAGTTCACCTGACACTTCAGTTCACCTGACTCTTCAGTTCACCTGACTCTTCAGTTCACCTGACTTTTCAGTTCACCTGACTCTTCAGTTCACCTGACACTTCAGTTCACCTGACTTTTCAGTTCACCTGACACTTCAGTTCACCTGACTCTTCAGTTCACCTGACTGTTCAGTTCACCTGACTCTTCAGTTCACCTGACACTTCAGTTCACCTGACCCTTCAGTTCACCTGACTCTTCAGTTCACCTGACATTTCAGTTCACCTGACACTTCAGTTCACCTGACACTTCAGTTCACCTGACACTTCAGTTCACCTGACACCTCAGTTAACCTGACTCTTCAGTTCACCTGACATTTCAGTTCACCTGACACTTCAGTTCACCTGACACTTCAGTTCACCTGACACTTCAGTTCACCTGACTTTTCAGTTCACCTGACTCTTCAGTTCACCTGACTTTTCAGTTCACCTGACTTTTCAATTCACCTGACTTTTCAGTTCACCTGACTTTTCAGTTCACCTGACCATTCAGTTCACCTGACACTTCAGTTCACCTGACTTTTCAGTTCACCTGACTTTTCAGTTCACCTGGCTCTTCAGTTCACCTGACTCTTCAGTTCTCCTGACTTTTCAGTTGACCTGACTCTTCAGTTCACCTGACACTTCAGTTCACCTGACTCTTCAGTTCACCTGACTTTTCAGTTCACCTGACTCTTCAGTTCACCTGACTTTTCAGTTCACCTGACACTTCAGTTCACCTGACTCTTCAGCGGCAGGTAGCTTAGTGGTTAAGAGCGTTGTGCCAGTAACCAAAAGGTCGCTGGTTCTAATCCCCGAGCCGACTAGGTGAAGAATCTGTCGATGTGCCCTTGAGCAAGGCACTTAACCCTAATTGCTCATGTAAGTCTCTGGATAAGAGCGTCTGCTAAATGACTAAAATGTAAATGTAAAATGTCTTCAGTTCACCTGACTCTTTGTATTGGCATTGGTTGATGCTTTGAAAGGATGTAGCCTACAAGCTGAACATCTAAGGTTTTGGGTTGCGAGATGAGCTGTTCAGGGGATGACACTGTGTCTGACCGCGTTAGCAGGCCATGGGGCTGTTGTGGTGTTCAGGTGGTTCCCCTCCTCAAGGTCCTGCAGTCAGTAGAATATCACCCCACAGTTGTCCATCAGTAGTGTGAAGCTGTTGTCTGTCATGGTGATGACCTGAAACAACAATACCCTTCTCCACAGGGAGCTAGAGCCCAGCGCAGATGAAGGAAACGAGGGAGGGAGTCATCAGAACACTCCAATTAAGCACACGAGTAGAGAGAGAACCCTCAAAGGGATAGGTAGTAGAGAGCCAAGTAACCCTCTCAGGGATAGGTGTTCTATTTCCCAGAACATCTACGTGGAAAGGATCTGGTGGATAACCAAGAGTTCAATTAGTAAAAAAAAAAAAGAGTAGACTCACACGTGAGTTTTGGTTCTGGGTTCAGAGATGAATGAAAAATAGGCCATGTTTTTTTGCTCTCTGTTTTTACTCATTTAAATATTTGCCTTCAGTGTCAACAATACCAAATTACTCAATCAGTATCACTGTTGCTAATGTTGCTATGGTTTCCTCACTGAATTAACTGTTGCTAATGTTGCTATGGTTTCCTCAGTGAATTAACTGTTGATAATGTTGCTATGGTTTCCTCAGGGAATTAACTGTTCCTCACACATTCTTGTGTTTACTGATGCAGTGAGTGGAGTACCCTTGGCATAACCCTACCATACAATCAACACAATGCATCATGTCACATAGATGTACACAGAAACAGCATTAATGGACCACAGCCGTATAGATTTGTAAACAGTAAACAACAGAGGGCTCTGATATGGACCATTTAATGACTGTAGTTGTGAGGCGAGTCTATACTCCTATATCACATGTTTCAACAGGTCTCTCTCTGTTTGCTTTGACCACAGAGCAGTTGTAACTGTCACCAGCTTTTTGCAAACTGCTGGTAAATCATTCCTGAGGGAGAGAGTCACCTTCCCTCTAGGTCATAACTCAATTGCAAACCGATCCCCATGTTGATTTAGTGACTTGCACTGAGGGTGGCTAAAACTCACAGTAAGTGTGTATTCTAAATGACACCCTCTTCCCTATGAGGTGGCTCATGGGCCAATGGCTCTGGTCAAAACTAGTGCACTATATAGGGAATATGGTGCCATTGGGCAAGCGCCCTACGTTTCTCCTGTTATGTACTGTATAACCTTTTTCTCGCTATCAGTGATTTATACGTCCAGATTGTGCCATTTAGTTTATTGCCTGGCTTTATTTGATAGATCTATTATGCCCATGTTTGTAGTCCATTATGCCCATGTTTGTAGTCCATTATGCCCATGTTTGTAGTCCATTATGCCCATGTTTGTAGTCCATTATGCCCATGTTTGTAGTCCATTATGCCCATGTTTGTAGTTGCAGAGGAGGACTGTCCGTCCATCCAGAAAGCTCCGGAAATGTTTGCCTTGGCTGTGTAGTGAGTTAGCCAGCTAGCTCCTGATGTGACCACACTCATCAATGGCTGGAGTTTACCCTGGCTGCTGGTGTTTCTCAGTTTGCTTGCTGAGGGGCCCTCGTGTTAGGCCTACTGCTGCTAGGTAGCTCTCTCTCTCTGCTCTCCCCCTCCCCTCTGTCTGTTCTTAATTGCAGGAGTGAAGTCTGGTGTGCGGGAGTCAGGGTTCCAGCTGCAGCTCATTCACCATAATCACCTCAGCCTTAAAGAACCGGTCAAACTTGCCACTCATCGTCAGATCATAGTCAAGACGACCATGTTAGTCTCGCTGCTGACTCAACCTGCTTGTTTTCGCTCTTTGTGTTTTTGGCCTGTTCTATTTATATTTCTCCTGTGCCACAGATTATTGGAACCTGACTCCTGCCTCCGCTTCACTCCTGCCACCACCATCCTGCTTTCCACTACTGGACCTCACATTTGGACTCACCACGGACACTAGGACGTTACGGTACCACTCCTGCTCAGAACCCTGGATCTGTTACCCTCCCTGTAGACCTGGACTTGCTCTTCCCCTATTTTTGGAAACCTGGACAATTTAACTTTGAAATAAACCTGTTAAACCTTCTCTGGCTCGGTGTAGTTGTCTGCATTTGGGTTCATATTCAGTTTAAATCGTGACACCTCGGCCCTGGTACCGAATGTACCATATTTAATGTCATTTTGCAGATGCTTTTATCCCAAGTGTGTCCAAGTGTACCATGTTTGAGGTCATTTTGCAGACACTTTCAATCAAAGTCTGTGTCCGATACGGTGTCCAGTGACTGTGGATTCAAATGAGGATATCTTTAACATAGACAAAGGTTGTTTAGCAAGCCATGTATGCGTCTGTCCCCTTTGTGTGTGGTATAGTGAGCTGTGATGTAATACACTATACTGACACCTTACCTTTCATGGGAACACAAACATTTGCATATTGTTTCTGTTTTTGGGAGCGATACTAAGGCTTCAGTGACCAGAATACACACAGTCACTTCTGATTCCTAGTTATACAAGGGAATGGTGTTGCTTTTTTCACTGACGTGGTATTATTGACCACTAAGGCATTATGTTGTTCTATTTCTCAGCTCAGTCGACAGGACCAGTAGTTACCTATGGACCAGTAGTTACCTATGGACCAGTAGTTACCTATGATTCAGATGACTCCGACTGAGTACAAGAACAAACACTTTCCACAGACCCAGATGGACAGCAGGACACAGACGAAGTCATAACACCAATCAATCAAGGTGTATGACAAAGCCTTAAAGGGGGAATTCAAGCTGTATGACAAAGCCTTAAAGGGGGTATTCAAGCTGTATGACAAAGCCTTAAAGGGTCAATCAGCAGTTTATACATACATTTTTGAACCCATTGATTCTTTAAGAATAGAACTTAGAAATGCCTCATGAGCTTAGTTCAACGGTTGTATCCCATCAGAACCCAAAATACGCTTGTTTTACTCCAATATGTGTAAACAAAGTAAATGTAGACAAATACTATATAGCCTCAAAACATGGTTAAAACTATAATTTTTATATCATGGATGGTCAGTCCTTGTATCCATAGCTCTGTCTATGAATTTGAGAGTGGTTACATTTCTCCAGCCCCATCCCTCAGCTGTTTACAGAAACAGGGGCTTTGTTATTATTTCAACTGCTGATTGCCGCTTTAAGGTGTTGATAATACATCTGACACTGCTTTGTTCGGGAAGGGCCAACAACCGTGTGACGTGTCCACTGCCCCAGTAGACATGGAACACAGACTAGATGAGGGTAGAGATGCCTCTCTGAATGCTCTGACCACAGAATGAAATGGAACGCTACTGCATCTATATGGCTCCTGTGACACGGTTTGTTTTACACATTGATCGGAATGTTCCCTCTCTCTTCCTCTGAGTTTATGGTTTGATCTCAAGTGTATGTTTTTTTTAAAACTATAAATCTATAAATCGAATAAATGTATCCATGCATCAGACAATATGGAGGAAACTCCTCTTGGTGTCAGAAAGAGAATGTTGGCTGTGTCCCAAATGGTACGCTATTCCCTATGTAGTGCACTCTATAGGGAATAGGGTGCCATTTGGAATGCATCCGTTGCGTAACAGAGTCATTATGTGTGGTCGGCGCTGAGATTTCACAAATCACATGAAAACTTGTTTTTGCAACACTTCACATGTGACATTTGACTTATTCTGGAATAAAACATTTTTTTTTTAAAAACATCCCACTCCTTCTGTCACAGTTCAAATCACATCCCTAAACAGGCTCAGGGGCCTATGAGGACGGTGTATTCATCGACAGGATGTAATGCCTCTGCTGTAAGATCCCTGAGTCCTAGAAAACCACTCAAACCGAACTCACAACGAAGCCTTTTATCCCAGATTGCCTTGCTGTGCAGTTGTTAACCAATTTAATAAACGCTACAAAGTTCAGCTTCTAAACATGCAACATGTCAGGATCCCTCAGTTCCACAAGGAATATTCTCTGGTCTCTCTACTCTTACTGCCATTGGTTCTTCAACCACTCCTTTCTTCCACTCTTCTCAACGCCTCCGGAGAGGAGACACGCTGGACAGTCCTTATTCTTGCCACCTCCGTCTCCTTCACCCTAACAGGACGCTTCAGAAATTCGGGCACATATTGTTCACCACCACAATTGCAGCATTTAGGCTCAGCTGGCATATGATACTCTGGGTAGAAAAATGTCCCATTATAACTACAAGGTACCAAACTGTACCAGTTCATATGTGTACCTGTGAAGTGTACCTTTGACCTTTGTGAACCCCAGGTAACAACACTGTAGTGTACCCTAACCATACCCTTATTTGTTGAGAGGATGTTAGTGCATGTTCCAAGCAATTAGCATGAACCTGGTGACACTGCATACTTTACGTCAGGTGTCCTTGAGCACTGCTAGTTTTACGTTGATGGTGATCATTTGACAATTTATTTACTTGATTCTAGGCAGCTTCTAGCAAAGTGCCGAAATGCATTCTTGCCAATAAGGGGTGTAAAGTAAGATAGGGTGATGTATAATGAAAGGTTTGTGTTGATTAGTTTTAGTTTCCATGGTTTCAAGAATGAGGCGGCAGCAGAGTAGAAGTCAGTTTTATGCCACGTTGACATGGGAACGGGGATAGAGAACAGACAACACATTCATGCCCTCCTCTCAGTCTATCCCTATCCTTTATAGCCCTGGGACTATAGCCCCGTACAGGGTGGTGCCAGAAGCAGTCAGTACTGTCATAACAGACATGAACAGCCCATCCCAGATAAACTGATCTGAACAGCCCATCCCAGATAAACTGATCTGAATAGCCCATCCCAGATAAAGGAATCTCTCCAACTGACACTGCCAAGGATAACCGATAAACAACTGGGGTATGGCTGAGTGTTTTTACTCTACACATATAAAAAATGACACAATCACACTAAACTCTGGTTATTAACACCAACACTGGGGTTCTTTTACACCACTGAGTGTTAATTTAACTCCTGAATCAACACTACAAATGTTACACTGAAAAATCAACACTGTAAAACTGGTCGATTTGCTGTGTACAGTACACTGCTGGTTCACTCATACGCCCTTCTATTCTCCTACACTCTGCTCAATAACATCACAGAAAATACGAATAAAAAAATAACTGAAATCATGCAAAGATATCAACTATATCAAATAGTACTGTCAGTACTGTATATGTAAAATGAGTAAGGGAATACTAGATACAGTGGGGGAAAAAAGTATTTAGTCAGCCACCAATTGTGCAAGTTCTCCCACTTAAAAAGATGAGAGAGGCCTGTAATTTTCATCATAGTCACACGTCAACTATGACAGACAAATTGAGAAAAAAAAATCCAGAAAGTCACATTGTAGGATTTTTAATGAATTTATTTGCAAATTATGGTGGAAAATAAGTATTTGGTCACCTACAAACAAGCAAGATTTCTGGCTCTCACAGACCTGTAACTTCTTCTTTAAGAGGCTCCTCTGTCCTCCACTCGTTACCTGTATTAATGGCACCTGTTTGAACTTGTTATCAGTATAAAAGACACCTGTCCACAACCTCAAACAGTCACACTCCAAACTCCACAATGGCCAAGACCAAAGAGCTGTCAAAGGACACCAGAAACAAAATTGTAGACCTGCACCAGGCTGGGAAGACTGAATTTGCAATAGGTAAGCAGCTTGGTTTGAAGAAATCAACTGTGGGAGCAATTATTAGGAAATGGAAGACATACAACATTTTACATTACATTTTAGTCATTTAGCAGACGCTCTTATCCAGAGCGACTTACAGTTAGTGAGTGCATACCTTATTTTTTTTATTTTTCATACCCCTCATGGGAATCAAACCCACAACCCTGGCGTTGCAAACGCCATGCTCTACCAACTGAGCTACATCCCTGCCGGCCATTCCCTCCCCTACCCTGGACGACGCTGGGACAATTGTGCGCCACCCCATGGGTCTCCCGGTCGCAGCCGGCTACGACAGAGCCTGGATTCGAACCAGGATCTCTAGTGGCACAGTTAGCACTGCAATGCAGTGCCTTAGACCACTGCGCCACTCGGGAGGCTAGACAAGACCACTGATAATCTCACGGGAGGCTAGCCACCCCACGGGAGGCTAGACAAGACCACTGATAATCTCCCTCGATCTGGGGCTCCACGCAAGATCTCACCCCGTGGGGTCAAAATGATCACAAGAACGGTGAGCAAAATTCCCAGAACCACACGGGGGGACCTAGTGAATGACCTGCAGAGAGCTGGGACCAAAGTAACAAAGCCTACCATCAGTAACACACTATGCCGCCAGGGACTCAAATCCTGCAGTGCCAGACATGTCCCCCTGCTTAAGCCAGTACATGTCCAGGCCCGTCTGAAGTTTGCTAGAGTGCATTTGGATGATCCAGAAGAGGATTGGGAGAATGTCATATGGTCAGATGAAACCAAAATATAACTCAACTCGTCGTGTTTGGAGGACAAAGAATGCTGAGTTGCATCCAAAGAACACCATACCTACTGTGAAGCATGGGGGTGGAAACATCATGCTTTGGGGCTGTTTTTCTGCAATGGGACCAGGACGACTGATCCGTGTAAAGGAAAGAATGAATGGGGCCATGTATCGTGAGATTTTGAGTGAAAACCTCCTTCTATCAGCAAGGGCATTGAAGATGAAACGTGGCTGGCTCTTTCAGCATGACAATGATCCCAAACACACCGCCCGGGCAACGAAGGAGGGGCTTCGTAAGAAGCATTTCAAGGTCCTGGAGTGGCCTAGCCAGTCTCCAGATCTCAACCCCATAGAAAATCTTTGGAGGGAGTTGAAAGTCCGTGTTGCCCAGCGACAGCCCCAAAACATCACTGCTCTAGAGGAGATCTGCATGGAGGAATGGGCCAAAATACCAGCAACAGTGTGTGAAAACCTTGTGAAGACTTACAGAAAACGTTTGACCTGTGTCATTGCCAACAAAGGGTATATAACAAAGTATTGAGAAACTTTTGTTATTGACCAAATACTTATTTTCCACCATAATTTGCAAATAAATTCATAAAAAATCCTACAATGTGATTTTCAGGATTTTTTGTTCTCATTTTGTCTGTCATAGTTGACGTGTACCTATGGTGAAAATTACAGGCCTCTCTCATCTTTTTAAGTGGGAGAGCTTGCACAATTGGTGGCTGACTAAATACTTTTTTTCCCCACTGTACATGAACAAATATTCCCATTTAGGTACAGTTTAAAACATTCTCACATCTATCTTTTTAAACTGATCAGATTACTCAACTCCTGATGTTAAAGTTGAAACACTGAGGTAAACACTAATATTCAGGCACTATATAAAAATAAAAAATAAAGTAGAACCCGTCTTGCCATCCAAAGAATCCTTCTTGCCTTCCAAAGAATCATCAAAGAACCCTTTCTTCCAAAACGGTTCTTAAGATGTTAAAGGTTCGAGGTAGAACCCCATAACCACCTTTCCCATGCGCTGGCCAGCTACTCGATAATATTAACAGTCTATAACAATAGTCTAGCAACTACCTGACTGTGCAGTATATGAACTTATCTGTTCTATTCAAATACACAACAGGGCTTTGTGGGAGATTTATGGTTTAGTAAAATTACAGGCAAAACAAATGAGGGGGTGTGAAATTCAACACAACAAAGGCTGGCTCTCTTACAAACAATAGCACATTCTTGGCTGTAAACGCAATACACAGCCCTACATCCATTTAGCTATGTAACTATACCACTCTCCATTTACATTTAGCAGACGCTCTTATCCAGAGCGACTTACATTATTCTTTTTTTCTTTTTTCATACTGGCCCCCCATGGGAATCGAACCCACAACCCTGGCGTTGCAAACGCCATGCTCTACCAACTGAGCTACCTCCCTGCCGGCCATTCCCTCCCTTACCCTGGACGACGCTAAAACTGAACTTAAAAACAGCAAGTGTTTATTTTGGACTGTCTCTCTGTGTTGTTATACCTTAACTGACCTGATGTTGTCAGTTAAGGCATAGACCACTGCGCACTCTCCCGAGTGGCGCAGTGGTCTAAGGCATTGCATTGCAGTGCTAGCTGTGCCACTAGAGATCCTGGTTCGTATCCAGGCTCTGTCGTAGCCGGCCGCGACCGGGAGACCTATGGGGCGGCGCACAATTGGCCCAGGGTAGGGGAGGGAATGGCCGGCAGGGATGTAGCTTAGTTGGTAGAGCATGGCGTTTGCAACGCCATGGTTGTGGGTTCGATTCCCACGGGGGGCCAGTATGAAAAAAATAAAAGTATGCACATTACTAACTGTAAGTCGCTCTGGATAAGAGCGTCTGCTAAATGACTAAAATGTAAATGTAAAATGTTGGAGCCTTCTAGCACATGAAGGCTCTGGTCAAAAGTAGTGCACTATATAGGGAATAGGGTGCCGTTTGGAACGCACACTCAGTCTGAAGCAGAGAGCCTGAGGGGAGTTCCACAGAGGTCCTTATCACAGGTGGCTATGGAAATGACACATGCAATGGGCAGAGAGAGAGGAAAGCATGAAGTAATTTTCCACCCTCAACCAGGGAGAGAGACCAACCAACTGTCCTTTGAGATGGCATCTAGAGGTCACTGCCAAAATAATGGAAACACTTGAGTAAATGAGTGTTCTGGTGGCTCTGTTATGGTGTGGGGTGCATTTACCTGGTATGGTTTAGGTCCAATCAACCCCTAAGAGGGCAAGGTAAACAGCAATAAATACACTGCCATTCTGAGTGATCACCTTCAACCAATGGGGAATAATTTATATCCTGATGGGAGTGGTCTCTTACAGGATGACAACGTCCCCATCCACAGGGCACGAGTTTTCACGGAATGGTTTGATGAGCATGAAAACAATGTGAACCATATGCCATGGCCGTCTCAGTCACTAGATCTCAACCCAATTGAAAACTTATGGGAGATTCTGGAGTGGTGCCTGAGACAGCGTTTTCCACCACCATCAACAAAACACCAAATTATAGAATTTCTTGTGGAAGAATGGTGTCACATCCCTCCAATACATCTATGCCAAGGTGCATTGAAGCTGTCCTGGCTCGTGGTGGCCCAACGCCCTATTAAGACACTTTGTGTTGGGGTTTCCTTTATTTTGGCAGTTACTGTACCTGTATCTAGTCCGGGAAATCCCAGACCTAGGGCTGCAGTATGCTGGAACATTGTTAATGTGAGAGGCAACCCGTCTGCCTAGGGACACTAGCATATATCTATCTTCACACAGCGGCACCAGACCAGTGACCTTTACAGGCCTGGGTCACAGCCCTGTCCTATTTCCCATTACTTCTCATTTGCACGCCACACACTGTAACTAATGGCCCTGTTGACAACTATAATATAAATATAATATATTATAATATATAGCATATTATGTTATATTATTTGCTATCTGATGTGGGTTATAACAGTATACCAGTATTAGGGTAAATAACAGTATTATGTATTAACAGTATTCGGGTAAATACCAGTATTATGTATTAACAGTATTAGGGTTTTATTTATTCTGACAGATTCTCTGGGCTGTATGTACTTCAGCAGTAAATCTTTATTTAGATTTTCATTTTTTCAAGACATCAATGGCTGTTGATACAGTATGTGCAATCAATCAATTAATTAATTGTGGCTTTAAAACTTCATATTAGATTGAAAATTCAGGATTGCAATTACAGGTGTTGGCTCAAATCTGATTAGAAGAAAAGTAAGTACTGTAAATAGCTATGTTTAAATATAATATTTCAAATTCATACAACAAATCATACAACAAGTGCTTCCTTACATATGTAGTGAGAATCCATTCATTGGCATGGCATTTACATTAACTCATTCAACAACCTTTAGCTACAATTGAAATAGCTATCTGAACTTTCTGAAAGTGATACCCATTCACAAGCCAGGCACAAAACATGGACATAATAATAATATCGACACTTACTTCAATTAAAGCTTAAAAGTGCAAGTTATCTGTATGCTAAACCTATAACTGAGTGCATTAGTGTTAGGTAGGTATCCCGAGACAGAAGAGTCATTTTCCAAGATTCCATGGAACCATAGAGGTCTTCCAGGTATGGAATGTTCCAGTGCTAAGGAGTCCTCCTCTGATAACAGGTTTCTCCCATCACACCAGTTGCCCCCCCTCCTGTTGTTGGTGTGACTATTGTGAGTGTGTGTGTGTGTGTGTGTGTGTGTGTGTGTGTGTGTGTGTGTGCGCATGTGTTTAGTGTATATACAGCTTTGTTGCCTAAATACATGTTAGGAGAGTGAGTGAGACCATATTTTCCTCACGTTTCATCTGTCACAGTGTGTCCAGTGGAGAGCTCAGCTCGTAGTCAGAGGTGACCTCTGCAAAAGGTATTGTTCTCTCCCAACGCCATGGGCTCTCCGCTCTGCGGGTTGCTTTGACTTCCAAATGCTGTCAGTGTCCTGTCAGAAGGACAGATGGGCAGGGAACAGGGACAGACAGACCTTCAGGCACTGTCCATGTATCTATAGAGGGTTATGTCGTACACAGGACTGTCCATCTATAGGGGTTGTACAAAGGGCAAACTGTTCGTGTCGTTGACCCTAAACTTCAGCTCTGGTCTGATAGGCTGATAGGTCAGAGTTCAGGTAGGCCTCATTGTGATGGGGTCCCTATAAAACCAGCTCATATCAAGGATCCAATGGACAACAGAAAAAATAGAGTCAACATGAGGAAACTATATCAACAAAAATGTATTGAGGAAAGAGGTGTAAAGTAGTCTGTGTTCACCACTGGGGTATCTTGTGCAGTCCATTACCCTGAAAAAAGAAGAGATGGAGAGATGATATTGTTAGAAAAACGAAATAGGTCTAAAGTCATATAGATATGCATAGTGTAATGAAATTCCTAACGCAATATGAAAAAAGACTGAGTTGAAAGAAGGTCAAAGGCCGTAACACCAGAAAGAAGTCAGAAACCCACAGGACAAAAGGAAGTAAAAGCCACGACTGGTCCAAAACAATAAGAGAAACAGATGGATAGACAAAACAACAAATCGTCCAATAAGACAAGAGCAGGAAGAGACTGAAGTGACAGGCTTGTCAAGGTGAAACGTAGACAGAGAGGGAATGCATTGTGATTGTGTGTGTTTACTGTATACAGTATCCACCTTTGTAGCCAAAATACCCCCCCATGCTAAGAGAGTGAGACTAGTATTTTCCACCATTCTCAGAGGAGAAGAGGACAATGGACAGGGAGCGAGGTGAGGAGAATGTGTCAGAGGACAGCAGGGATACGTCCGAAATGCCACCATATTTCCTATTTAGTGCACTACTTTTGACCCGGCTCTGGTCAAAAGTAGTGCACTACAAAGGCAATAGTGTGCCATTTGGGATGCACCACAAGGGCTTTCAATCTCCACCTACGCTGTGGCCGTGCTGCGTCTGTGTGTCTGCTGTCTCGTCAGTCCGTACTGACAGGATACTGCCCTCGCTGTGGGCCGCGTAGCTGTTATTGGTGGAGGCTCGGGGGATGTGAGACATTTCCTGCTGCAACCAGAGATACACAAGGACAAACAACATGCACATCACGATCCAAACAAAAGAGAAGGGAAGAATATTTAAACAAATGGATATTAATAAAGATTCCTCTTTCTTTTTTAAAGAAAGAATTGAAAAACACAACAACAACAATCTGTGGCAGTATGTGTGTGTGTGCGTGTCGTGCCCGTGTGTACGTGTGCGTGTGTGTGTGTGTGTGTCGTGCCCGTGTGTACGTGTGCGTGTGTGTGTGCATGGACAAACAATTGATGGCCAGTACTCACATTCCCCATTCCCCTGATGATGAGTGCCAGCTCAGTGGGTTGGTAGACAGAAGGGTGGAGCTGACCACTGTACCCGCTGTATGGGGACACAACCTTCGGACCTGCAAGGTAAAACAACAAGAAAAACAATCGACAACATTAGATCCGAATCATACACTGAGTGTTCAAAGCATTATGTCTTTCCATGACACAGACTGACCAGGTGAATCCAGGTGAAAGCTATGATCCCTTATTGATGTCACTTGTTAAATCCATTTCAATCAGTGTAGATGAAGGGGAAGTTACAGGTTAAAGAAGGATTTTTAAGCCTCGAGACAATTGAGACATGGATTGTGTATCTGTGCCATTCAGAGGGTGAATGGGCAAGACAAAATATTTAAGTGCCTTTGAACGGGGTATGGTTCTCACGCTCAACAGTTTCCCGTGTGTATCAAGAATGGCCCTCCACCCAAAGGACATCCAGCCAACTTGACACAACCGTGGGAAGCATTGGAGTCAACATGGGCCAGCATCCCTGTGGAATGCTTTCGACACCGTGTAGGGTCCATGCCCTGACGAATTGAGGCTGTTCGGAGGGAAAAAAGGGTGCAACTCAATATTAGGAAGGTGTTCGTAATGTTTTGTACACTCAGTGTATATGTCGGGACAATGGATGCTTTCTTTATATTATCACATTTTCAAATCCTAAATCTCAATCAATCCCACTTAGTCAGACATCCACGGGCGCTCTCAAGCATTATTCTCTGGGTATTCAGCGTTCCCAAGCAACCAGTCATGGTAGCTTGGTGTTGCATTTAACCACCATGACAAGATCATAAACAACAGATGCAGGCGTTACGTCTATTATCTCCACTGTGCAGTCAACAGTACATCCTCTATGAAGGTAGGATGGATAATGTTTGGTTAATGTGAGAGACAGTACATCCTCTATGAAGGTAGGATGGATAATGCTTGGTTAATGTGAGAGACAGTACATCCACTATGAAGGTAGGATGGATAATGCTTGGTTAATGTGAAAGACAGTACATCCACTATGAAGGTAGGATGGATAATGCTTGGTTAATGTGAGAGACAGTACATCCACTATGAAGGTAGGATGGATAATGCTTGGTTAATGTGAGAGACAGTACATCCACTATGAAGGTAGGATGGATAATGCTTGGTTAATGTGAGAGACAGTACATCCTCTCTAAAGGTAGGATGGATAATGCTTGGTTAATGTGAGAGACAGTACATCCTCTATGAAGGTAGGATGGATAATGCTTGGTTAATATGAGAGACAGTACATCCACTATGAAGGTAGGATGGATAATGCTTGATTAATGTGAGAGACAGTACATCCTCTCTAAAGGTAGGATGGATAATGTTTGGTTAATGTGAAAGACAGTACATCCTCTCTAAAGGTAGGATGGATAATGCTTGGTTAATATGAAAGACAGTACATCCTCTCTAAAGGTAGGATGGATAATGCTTGGTTAATGTGAAAGACAGTACATCCACTATGAAGGTAGGATGGATAATGCTTGGTTAATATGAGAGACAGTACATCCTCTCTAAAGGTAGGATGGATAATGCTTGGTTAATGTGAGAGACAGTACATCCTCTCTAAAGGTAGGATGGATAATGCTTGGTTAATGTGAAAGACAGTACATCCTCTCTAAAGGTAGGATGGATAATGCTTGGTTAATGTGAAAGACAGTACATCCTCTCTAAAGGTAGGATGGATAATGCTTGGTTAATGTGAAAGACAGTACATCCACTATGAAGGTAGGATGGATAATGCTTGGTTAATGTGAGAGACAGTACATCCTCTATGAAGGTAGGATGGATAATGCTTGGTTAATGTGAAAGACAGTACATCCTCTCTAAAGGTAGGATGGATAATGCTTGGTTAATGTGAAAGACAGTACATCCTCTCTAAAGGTAGGATGGATAATGCTTGGTTAATGTGAAAGACAGTACATCCTCTATGAAGGTAGGATGGATAATGTTTGGTTAATGTGAAAGACAGTACATCCTCTATAAAGGTAGGATGGATAATGCTTGGTTAATGTGAAAGACAGTACATCCTCTCTAAAGGTAGGATGGGTAATGCTTGGTTAATGTGAAAGACAGTACATCCTCTCTAAAGGTAGGATGGATAATGCTTGGTTAATGTGAAAGACAGTACATCCTCTCTAAAGGTAGGATGGATAATGCTTGGTTAATGTGAAAGACAGTACATCCTCTCTAAAGGTAGGATGGGTAATGCTTGGTTAATGTGAGAGACAGTACATCCACTATGAAGGTAGGATGGATAATGCTTGGTTAATGTGAAAGACAGTACATCCTCTATGAAGGTAGGATGGATAATGTTTGGTTAATATGAGAGACAGTACATCCACTATGAAGGTAGGATGGATAATGCTTGGTTAATGTGAAAGACAGTACATCCTCTCTAAAGGAAGGATGGATAATGCTTGGTTAATGTGAGAGACAGTACATCCTCTATGAAGGTAGGATGGATAATGCTTGGTTAATGTGAGAGACAGTACATCCTCTATGAAGGTAGGATGGATAATGCTTGGTTAATGTGAAAGACAGTACATCCTCTCTAAAGGTAGGATGGATAATGCTTGGTTAATGTAAGAAACAGTACATCCTCTATGAAGGTAGGATGGATAATGCTTGGTTAATGTGAAAGACAGTACATCCTCTCTAAAGGTAGGATGGATAATGTTTGGTTAATGTGAGAGATCTTTTTGTTTTCCCCAGGTGGAAATGCCTGGTCCCCCTGTGAAATATCTGCCTACTATGATACTGTTGCCACACCTTGTTTGCTGTTGAGACAGCACGGTAACGCAAACACAAGAAGTGATGTTGGGGCAAGCTGATGAGTGTGTGCGTGTGCGTGTTTGTGTGTGTATGTGTCAGTGTTTATGTATGCATGGTACACTGGTTAGGTCACTGTTTTGTCCTAGACAAGGTGTAATTACTAACTCCCATTGAGTCACCTGGTAGATCGGTGGGAATGGAATGTATGTGTGGGAGAGAGTGGTGGGTGAGAGAGAGGACTTGGTTGCTTAATGTTTAAATAAGTCCTCAGGCTAAACAAAGACAATTATGGACTTTTTCTGGTTTCATAGCTCTCTCTCATCACAAAGGATATCCTCCTTCGTTCTCAGTCTCTCCCAGAAAAAGTTGATGAGTTTTAAAACAAACATAATTTCCCGTTAATATTTAATAATAGTTCAATATGAATATAAAATCGCCAAATATGGAAGGGTTATTTTTCTCAAAACATTCTCCGTTCTCACCTCATTATTAGTTTCATATTGTTTATTTTCTTTCCTTTTATTTATCCAAACATGATATTACACTCAGTAAAAACGGACACTGACTGAACACTGTATGTCCCTCTATGTTCTAATATTGTATTGATATAGTGTCGGAAATCCAAGACCTAAGGCAACATGCTAGAACATTGGTACATTGTGGGAGGCTAAATCAAATCTAACCTGTCTGTATAGAGACTAGTCACCTGGTGCCAGCTGATCTCAACAGACCAGGACGTACAGTAGGTCAACCTCAGTCAGGATAGAGCTGCTAACTCATAAAGGCGCCATCCGCATTACCATGTACTATTATCCCTCCCTCCCACTCTGACCTAAACCATTGTCTGCATCCCAAATGGCACCCTATTCCCTATAAAGTGCACTACTTTTGACCAGTGCCCTATGTGCCTTGGTCAAAAGTAGTGCACTATATAGGAAACGGGGTGTCATTTGGGACACATCACTTGTGGTGATGAGATGAGGCCAGGGCAGGCTGAGGGCAGGTAGAGCAGCATCAAAGAGATAGAGTGGGAGGAGTGGAAAGATACAGTGTCCTGTCTGGATCTGTTGCAGCCTGCAAGATCAGATACGGGTCACCAATAGGATTAAAACCACGTCAGCATATCAAATTCTTAAAAGTATGCAGATTGTACTGTATACTGGATGTGAAATTCAGTACCATTGGGTTTTCTTATCCATCTCGCCGTTTTTTTTCAACGTACTGTTTTCGAATATATTTTATTTCAGACTCCGGGTCGTTGAAAATAATGTATATTGGAATATGAACAAATAAGCCAACTGAAGTTCATTATATTTATAGTATTTACAGTGTGTGCAGAGTGTGCAGATTGCTCCATGTAGACAACAATGTTATTTTATTCATGTCTGACTGTACTGATGCAAGCCCCATACCTTCCTGAACCTTCTGAACCTCCCCTTTCTAATGTTTGTTTAGTGTGTTCGATAGATTCATTAGATGTGTTAGATACATTAGATGTGTTAGATATATTAACTGTATGTGAGTGGACAAAACATCCTGTCATCTAGTGAAGTGTACTTATTAGTGAAGCCAGGTAATTTATGTGGGTCACCAAGTGTGTGTGTGTGTGTGTGTATGTGTGTGTGTGTCGCTACATACCGGAGCTGGGCTCATCCATAGAGAAAGCCTTGTTCTCCATAAACATGTTCTGGGCTCCTTGCTCCCTCAGGATATTCTCATAGCCCACACCTCTGTTCGGGTCCTCTCCGAACCCTGGTGCGCCCCCCTCCTCCTCCCGGGTCAGAGAGCATATGTCAGGGATGGTGTAGAGGACCAGGAACACCCAGGCGTTGCTGACCAGGGCGATGGCCAGGGTAGGGTCATCCCAGCTGGGTCCGCCGGTCCTCTCGTTCCCCCAGACGTACATGGTGATCCAGGCCACCCAGATGAACACAGAGAGGAGACCCGTGACGAGGATGAAGGCTCCCTCCTGGTGCCTCTGCTTGTGTTTCCCGCACAGGGTGGGTAAGGAAGCCACTACGACAGCTAGGAGAAGATTCAGTACGTAGATCAGCGCCATGACAAAGTCCTGGTTGATGATGTTACAGGGCACGTCTGCGGCCGTGCCTAGTGCTGTCCCTGTATCGTTGGGTGGATTGCGAACCACAGTGATGATCAGCCACTCCGTGTTGATGACCACCTCCACCAGCCAGAGCCCCAGGGCTCCCAGACACAGTACCCAGGCCCGGGGCCCCCGATTCCCCCTGCGGGCCAGGAGGTTCAGCCTTACACACTGCATGAGAAGACACGCGAAGCACCCGGAAAATAGCACCCCGAAGAGGAAGCGTCGCGAGGCGCAGGTGGCGAAGTCCTTCCCTACGATGAAGGAGAAGGTGAGGCAGAAGAGGCCCATGGTACAGAACAGGAAGCAGGCATGGAGGCCCATGGAGCTCCTCCTGTTCTTGTCTGTGATGAAGGGCATGCTGGCCAGGAGGACGATGAGGAGGATGATGGAAGCCATCACGCCGGCCGCCGCCAACGACTCCAGAACGATGCCCCATACGGCACTGAGGTCACACAGGCTGTAGTACAGGGAGCCTACGTTGGAGCCACACCCCACCGGGGTCACGCTGGCAGCCATCGAGACGGGGAGAGACCAGAGAGTGGTGGCGGTGGTGACCAGAAGGAGATGAAGTCTCTGGGGTGTGTGGTCCATGGAGTTGAGCAGCACCTGTTCACACACAGATAGAAGAAGGACAGACTGAGGAGGTTGGCATATGAGGAGGTTGGCATATGAGGAGGTTGGCATACGAGGAGGTTGTTAAGAGGGAGAAGTGAGAAACCAGTGACATTGTCATACATTGAAGAGTCACTCTCGATACACCCAAGCAGGTAAACATGAGTCAGGAGCAAACAGATAAAATCATACTATAATCAGGATGTAACGGCATATACCCACTTCACACAAACAACAGAGGGAAAGATTTGATTTCTGTTTAAAATGGCTTAGATGTCAACATTTTCTATGTAAAAATACCAGACCCTTAGAAAGTAACAATAAGCCAGCAAACACAAAAACTGAAGGTATTTCTGAAGCTGGCAAGCCCTTTTGAGAATAATTGATAAGAGTTTGAAACAAATATAGAGTGAGTCCACTGGGTGAACATGATAACACTTAGGAATGTCAGTTGAGACACTCTTGTTGACTCAATACGCTCATAGGATACAGGATAGTACAGCAAACACACTCACTATAACACCACACATCCTATACACACAGTGTACAAAACATTTACATTTACATTACATTTTAGTCATTTAGCAGACGCTCTTATCCAGAGCGACTTACAGTTAGTGAATACATATATTTTTATACTGGCCCCCCGTGGGAATCGAACCCACAACCCTGGCGTTGCAAACGCCATGCTCTATCAACTGAGCTACATCCCTGCCGGCCATTCCCTCCCCTACCCTGGACGACGCTGGGCCAATTGTGCGCCGCCCATGAGTCTCCCGGTCGCGGCCGGCTGCGACAGAGCCTGGATTCGAACCAGGATCTCTAGTGGCACAGTTAGCACTGCAATGCAGTGCCTTAGACCACCTTCTTAATATTGAGTTGCACCCCCCCCCCCCCCCTTTTGCCCTCAGAACAGCCTCAATTCATCGGGGCAGGGACTCTACAAGATGTGGAAAGTGTTCCACAGGGATGCTGGCCCATGTTGACGTCAATGCTTCCCACAGTTGCTTCCCACAGTTGTGTCAAGTTAGCTGGATGTCCTTTGGGTGGTGGACCATTCGTACACATGGGAAACTGTTGAGCGTGAAAAACCCAGTTGCGTTGCAGTTCTTTACACACTCAAACCGGTGCGCCTGTCACATACTACCATACCGCGTTCAAAGGCACTTACATCTTTTGTCTTCCCATTCACCCTCTGAATGGGACATACACAATCCATGTCTCAAGGCTTAAACATCCTTTCTCCACTTGTCTCCTCCCCTTCATCTACACTGATTGAAGTGGATTTAACAAGTGACATCAATAAGTGATCATAGCTTTCACCTGGATTCACCTGGTCAGTCTATGTCATGGAAAGAGGTGTTCCTAATGTTTTGTCCACTCAGTGTAAATGCACTGCTCCAACTATAAATTGAATTAGAGATTATGTGCCATGAGCCTTTTAAAGTTGATATTTTTAGACCAAGATTTCCCCCCTTTTGAAGAGTTTTTCAAACTCATCTAAACAACTGGCAACCTTTTCCAATAAACATCCCTACAGTTGCCCCAGACTTCTTTTAATGCTGTGCCGTGCCATTCCTCTCTGTCCCCGTCAGATTACATTACACTGAGCAGACATTTTATAACCAAATAGATGGCATTGTTGTGGTGGCGAATGCTGTTCAGTTTCCTGCCATGGAGTCACTGCTCAGCCGTAAGAGAGACATACTTCTGTATTTCCATGTGCCTTAATTCAATAACCCTCATGTAATATCATTTTCTTGACAATTCTGCCAATAATGTAACTACATTTGTGTTGGGAACTAGGGAGTAAGTAGCCAAAAAATGTAGTCAATTGTTTGTGGCGGGAGGAAGTATGGAGAGCCAATTGTTGAGTTACACAGTTGGACCTCTTGATCTTATCAAACATACAAACACGTGCATAGGTATAGGGTTACACACACACAGACACACACACACACACACACCACACACACACACACAGACACACACACACACACACACACACACACACACACACACACACACACACACACACCACACACAGACACACACACACACACACACACACACCACACACAGACACACACACACACACACACACACCACACACAGACACACACACACACACACACACACACCACACACAGACACACACACACACACACACACCACACACAGACACACACACACACACACACACACACAGACACACACACACACACACACACACACACAGACACACACACACACACACACACACACACACAGACACACACACACACACACACACACACACACACACAGACACACACACACACACACACACACACCACACACACACACACACACACACACACACACACACACACACACACACACAGACACACACACACACACACACACACACACACACACACACACACACACACACACATACACACACACAGACAGAGAGAGTTAAAGTGAGATTCAAGGTCTCAGTGGCATGCAGTAACCAAACAAAAGCCCATGGATATGTTAACCCAGGGGTTCTCAAAGTGGGGATACCGTCTTCGTTCTAGATTCGGGCTAAAATGAATCTTGTGTAGAACCACCTGCAACTGGACACAGATATTTATATCATACATTACAAAGCTGATTCATATGATAACTCATCATCAAGCTTTGATGATTTGAATCAGGTGTGTAAGGTGTTTTGCTAAGGCAGAAACTAAAATGTGCACCCCTTTGGGTCCCCAGGACCAGGATTAAGAAACATTAGGACCAGGATTAAGAAACATTAGGACCAGGATTAAGAAACATTAGGACCAGGATTAAGAAACACTAGGACCAGGATTAAGAAACACCAGGACCAGGATTAAGAAACACCAGGACCAGGATTAAGAAACATTAGGACCGGGATTAAGAAACACCAGGACCAGGATTAAGAAACACCAGGACCAGGATTAAGAAACATTAGGACCAGGATTAAGAAACACTAGGACCAGGATTAAGAAACACTAGGACCAGGATTAAGAAACAGTAGGACCAGGATTAAGAAACATTAGGACCAGGATTAAGAAACAGTAGGACCAGGATTAAGAAACATTAGGACCAGGATTAAGAAACACTAGGACCAGGATTAAGAAACACTAGGACCAGGATTAAGAAACACCAGGACCAGGATTAAGAAACATTAGGACCAGGATTAAGAAACATTAGGACCAGGATTAAGAAACATTAGGACCAGGATTAAGAAACACCAGGACCAGGATTAAGAAACACTAGGACCAGGATTAAGAAACACCAGGACCAGGATTAAGAAACATTAGGACCAGGATTAAGAAACACCAGGACCAGGATTAAGAAACACTAGGACCAGGATTAAGAAACATTAGGACCAGGATTAAGAAACATTAGGACCAGGATTAAGAAACATTAGGACCAGGATTAAGAAACACTAGGACCAGGATTAAGAAACATTAGGACCAGGATTAAGAAACATTAGGACCAGGATTAAGAAACACTAGGACCAGGATTAAGAAACATTAGGACCAGGATTAAGAAACACCAGGACCAGGATTAAGAAACATTAGGACCAGGATTCAGAAACACTAGGACCAGGATTAAGAGACATTAGGACCAGGATTAAGAAACATTAGGACCAGGATTAAGAAACACTGGGCTATAGTTTTAATATTCTATATTTGTAACATCTATAACATACGTTTGCATGCATGTGCTTCACCAAAGTTTGAATCGCAAAATCACTTCACAGCAGATGCTAGCTGCTTTTATCAACGCTAGTATTTACACACTAGTGTTGCTGGGAATTAGCTTGCAAAAAAAACAGAATAGTCCGCCAGAAGTTAAATAAAATTCAATTTAAATTGACTCTGTTGATTGTCTGTGGGTTTAGTCTTTATGCAGGGGGCATACAAAAAAATAAAAAATAAAATAACATCTAATGAAAAGTATAATTAAGCAGAATTTCCAAACATGGGTCTGTTGTCGACCAGGACATCCTGTGCAATTCTAAACGTTTGCCTAATTTCAGTTTATGTGACAAAACAAACAAGTGTAGAGAATCACTGTACCATCTAAACCGCTGTGAAATATATTTTCAGAAAACCGAAAATATTGTATTTTCAGCTGTTTGAAGCTGGTGTACAAAACCAATAGTAAAATACCAAAAAAATGTAAGAATGGGGAGCATGGAAATAGTGCACATAGAACAGATCTACCGAATGACAGATCTAGAACTCACATGTCTATGTGAATATGTTGGGGTCACCCAAACAGTTACATATTGCAGCTTTAATTTATGTTTTATTAGATGTTTTTTTCTCAATTTCCCTCCTGCATAAGGACCCAACCCTATGGACAATCGGCACAGTAAATTGAAATGGAATTGTATTTAACTACTGGCTTCTGGCGGACTATTCTGTTTCCTAGCAACGCTAGTGTGTAAATAGCGTTGCTAAAAACAGCTAAGCAGATGCCTGAGGCTCAATTATAGGCTTCTAACCATCTATTAAATATTGATATTTTTGGGAACACTTTGCAAAAACTCACGAAAGTTGTATAGTCTACGTATTTTGAGTGTCACTATTAGTGCGCTGTCCCCCACTACCTATTTTCACGGATGAAATGAATCTGTAGAGGACCTTACCTTCGGGTGTCTGACTATTGTATGGTTCTTGGTGGTCTTTGATAATGTCGCTATTCGTTCACCTGTTCTAAGCCACAACGATAGAAAACGCGCTCAACGTTGTCTCCAGGTACCCTATCCACTGCTTCAGCAAAAAAAAAAAAAATTGAATTCAGGGTTGGATCTCACAAAACTAGGCGACTAGTGCTGAAGTCCTGTGGCTGTGATGTGGACTGCTGAGCGATTGGTCCCTGGATAGCGCCTTCTCTCTCTCTCTCTCTCTCTCTCTCTCTCTCTCTCTCTCTCTCTCTCTCTCTCTCTCTCTCTCTCTCTCTCTCTCTCTCTCTCTCTCTCTCTCTCTCGCGCGCGCACACTCTCACACCATTTTCATGAGGGGAGGGGGGGACGGGGACTTCCTAATACATTTTGCACTAGGTGTCTGGTTCGAATAATTAAATAGTTTACACTGGAAATACAGCACACTGTGCGCTCTATATCCAAGCTGCTGCATTTGACCGAAGTGAGTCGAACATTCTGTATCTTTACCATTGGGTCATCAAGACTAGAAATATCTATTCGCGCCTCTCCTCCGAATATGTATAGCCTATAATGAAATATATAGAAACCCCGAATGTGTCAATAGCCTAGTTGTGCATCTGCACACACAATATTAGAGGGAAATATGTATTTCTTCAGAGAGGAGGTATGATACCTGGTGGCAGTGGAACGCTTACCAGGCGACTAGTCCGACTGTTGATCATTTTGACATCAGAGCCACAGGGTGGCGGCACACTCCATGTAGGCTACTACTTAACATGTTAAACATGGAAGGCTACTACTTAACATGTTAAACATGGAAGGCTGCTACTTAACATGTTAAACATGGAAGGCTACTACTTAACATGTTAAACATGGAAGGCTGCTACTTAACATGTTAAACATGGAAGGCTGCTACTTAACATGTTAAACATGGAAGGCTGCTACTTAACATGTTAAACATGGAAGGCTGCTACTTAACATGTTAAACATGGAAGGCTGCTACTTAACATGTTAAACATGGAAGGCTACTACTTAACATGTTAAACATGGAAGGCTGCTACTTAACATGTTAAACATGGAAGGCTGCTACTTAACATGTTAAACATGGTAGGCTGCTACTTAACATGTTAAACATGGAAGGCTACTACTTAACATGTTAAACATGGAAGGCTGCTACTTAACATGTTAAACATGGAAGGCTGCTACTTAACATGTTAAACATGGAAGGCTGCTACTTAACATGTTAAACATGGAAGGCTGCTACTTAACATGTTACACATGGAAGGCTACTACTTAACATGTTAAACATGGAAGGCTGCTACTTAACATGTTAAACATGGAAGGCTGCTACTTAACATGTTAAACATGGAAGGCTACTACTTAACATGTTAAACATGGAAGGCTACTACTTAACATGTTAAACATGGAAGGCTGCTACTTAACATGTTAAACATGGAAGGCTACTACTTAACATGTTAAACATGGAAGGCTGCTACTTAACATGTTAAACATGGAAGGCTTCTACTTAACATGTTAAACATGGAAGGCTGCTACTTAACATGTTAAACATGGAAGGCTACTACTTAACATGTTAAACATGGAAGGCTACTACTTAACATGTTAAACATGGAAGGCTACTACTTAACATGTTAAACATGGAAGGCTGCTACTTAACATGTTAAACAAGGAAGGCTGCTACTTAACATGTTAAACATGGAAGGCTACTACTTAACATGTTAAACATGGAAGGCTGCTACTTAACATGTTAAACATGGAAGGCTTCTACTTAACATGTTAAACATGGAAGGCTGCTACTTAACATGTTAAACATGGAAGGCTACTACTTAACATGTTAAACATGGAAGGCTACTACTTAACATGTTAAACATGGAAGGCTACTACTTAACATGTTAAACATGGAAGGCTGCTACTTAACATGTTAAACAAGGAAGGTTGCTACTTAACATGTTAAACATGGAAGGCTACTACTTAACATGTTAAACATGGAAGGCTACTACTTAACATGTTAAACATGGAAGGCTACTACTTAACATGTTAAACAAGGAAGGCTGCTACTTAACATGTTAAACATGGAAGGCTACTACTTAACATGTTAAACATGGAAGGCTACTACTTAACATGTTAAACATGGAAGGCTACTACTTAACATGTTAAACATGGAAGCCTACTAGTTAACATGTCAGACAAGGAAGGCTATTGCATGGCATTTTTTTACCCATTGGCTTTTGATTGTGATAATACCATTAGTTTGGTCTCGCTTTTAAACAGTCAATTGTCGACTTTATTATTGCCATTCGATTGTTCTAAAAACACCACTCCCATCCCGATGTCCACCGGTTCATGCCACAATGAAACACTAAAGGTGGCTGCTGAAAGACAACTATAAGAATATAAGTTTGACTTTGGTTTCTTTCCTCAGGGTGTTGTTGTTGCTGTTGCACATGTGACAAGGTCATTTAATCCAAATTTACAACACCTGGCAATACCTGATGTCAGTTGTGGGACAGGTAGGCCAACAGTAAATTCATGTATGTGACAAATGGTCAGGACTGGTGACAGACACCAATGGACATAGAGTTGTTTGGGATTAGGGATGGAACCCCAGAGTCAGTTTAGCTACAGACTTGAAATAACATATAATAATAGCATATAATAATAACATATAATAATAATAACATATAATAATAACATATAATAACATCATATAATAATAACATATAACAATAGCATATCATAATAGTATATAATAATAACATATAATAATAACATATAATATTAACATATAATAATAACATATAATAACATCATATAATAATAACATATAATAACAGCATATCATAATAGTATATAATAATAACATATAATAATAGCATATAATAATAGCATTTCATAATAGTATATAATAATAACATATAATAATAGCATATAATATTAATATTTAATAATAACATATAACAACATCATATAATAATAACATATAATAATAGCATATAATAATAGCATATAATAATAACATATAATAATAACATATAATAACAGCATATAATAATAACATATAATAATAACATATTATAATAACATATAATAATAATAACATATAATAACATCATATAATAATAACATATAATAATAACATATAATAATAGCATATCATAATAGCATATCATAATAGCATATCATAATAATATATAATAATATCATATAATAATATCATATAATAATAACATATAATACATCATTATAATAATATCATATAATAATATCATATAATAATAACATATAATAATAGCATATAATAATAGCATATCATAATAGTATATAGTAATAACATATAATATCATATAATAATATCATATAATAATAACATATAATAATAGCATATAATAGCATATAATAATAGCATATAATAATAGCATATCATAATAGTATATAATAATAACATATAATAATAGCATATAATAGCATATAATAATAGCGTATAATAATAACATATAATAATAACATATAATATTAATATATAATAGCATATAATAATAACATATAATAATAACATATAATAATAACATATAATAATAACATATAATAATAACATATAATGATATGTAATAATAATATACTGTAATCATATATATAATGTGTGAAAAAATAATTCAGACAATAATACATTTAAGCTTTTTTATCAGTGGGCAAAGCAAGGTGGGAAAAAACAGTGTTATATACAGCAATTTGATTTTGTGGTAGAAGTTTGGACTGGTACACTGTATACGTTCACAGTGCCTCAGCAGAATACTCTATTATCTAGTTGTCTATCTGCCTCCTTCATTAGCCTGGTACATTTCAAACATTGTATTACTAACACCACTGTGTGAGTTCAATAAGTCATGAAGTT
The DNA here is from genome assembly GCF_964263955.1 of Coregonus lavaretus. Lineage (NCBI taxonomy): Eukaryota > Metazoa > Chordata > Actinopteri > Salmoniformes > Salmonidae > Coregonus > Coregonus lavaretus. The sequence goes on from NC_140012.1 coordinate 41,075,005, forward strand.
GTTTCTAGTTTTAGTTTTTTAAATAACATATTACACTGTAGTATAGGTAAGAAAACTCATCACCCAGGCATTATTCCCCTCACATAGGGAAGAGCAGGAAGTCGCTGAAAGTGCTTTGGAGATTTAGATCACCAGAGTCTGTGATTTGAAGGAAGGCTCAGGGATAACTGGTCCCCCTCCTCCAACAGTAGAGAGACTGCATTGGATAAAAACAATACCTCACCATCACTTTTATATACACTACCAGTCAAAAGTTTGGACACACCTACTCATTCAAGGGTTTTTCTTTATTTTAAAAAAAAAATTACATTGTAGAATAATAGTGAAGACACCAAAACTATGAAATAACACATATGGAATCATGAAGTAACCAAAAAAGTGTTAAACAAATCAAAATATATTTTATATTTGAGATTCTTCAAATAGCCACCCTTTGCCTTGATGACAGCTTTGCACACTCTCTCAACCAGCTTCACCTGGAATGCTTTTCTAACATCTTCTGTGTATAAAGTGACGTGGGAGGGCAAAAAAGCATCTATTGACGCACTTAGCTGTTTTACGAGTGGTCTGAGGCAGGCAGGCTTTCGATTATGAGTGTTTTCAAGTGCAACGTTAATAACGGTTTTGGGAAACAGCTTGGAGATTTAATGATGATCCTACGAAGGTTCTAACGATGAACGTAAGCCTTAAGGTGGTTTTGGTAAACCGGGCCCAGGTCACACTGATGGGGGTGGGGTGTACGGCAGCTGGCCTAGACAGGTGTCTGAGCTCTGAGCAGGTACAGAACACGACAGGTGATAAGCAGGCAGGCAGGCAGACTGGGGATGTTTGACGAGAGGGGGAACACTTAGGCTGTGTTTCAAATGGCACCCTGTTCTCTACATAGTGCACTACTTTTTGAACAAGGACCATAGGGTTCTTGTCAAATGTAGTGCCCTATATAAGGGATGCACACTACCTCTTCCATGTCACCCCTCTCTCTCTCTCTCTCTCTCTCTCTCTCTCTCTCTCTCTCTCTCTCTCTCTCTCTCTCTCTCTCTCTCTCTCTCTCTCTCTCTCTCTCTCTCTCTCTCTCTCTCTCCTCCCTCCTCTCCCTCTTTCCCCTTCTCCTCCTGAAAGGAGCATAGTTATCATCACCAAAGCTGTGTCAACCCAGCAAGAATCCATTAAGATCCTAATCAGAGCCTGCCCTGAAATCTCACCAGCGCGTGAACGTCTAAACTCTAAACTGTTTTCTCCCATGATCCCTCATGATACCTCTGACGTCCCCGTAGTGTGCATGTCCCCCGTGGTCGCCGCAGTTACACGCTCTCTCATCCCCCTGGCTGTGTTGGTAAGACAGTGGGGGACGTCTTCAAAGAAACGTTCGCTAACATTACCGTCTGTACCCTGAGGCCCAGCCTCAGTCTGTGGGCTGGTCATAGGATGGGCACATAGTGACACTCAGAAGTAGGGTATGGTCGCTAGCAGGAAGTGATATCTGTGCCTCAGGCCGGGCCCCTCTCTTAGCTGGTCACATAGTGACCCGGAACTCAGCAAGGATTGAGAGACACACAGAGGGGATGGCTCTAATCATTAAAACAGAGGGGATGGCTCTAATCATTATCACACAGAGGTGATGGCTCTAATCACGATCATACATAGGAGATGGCTCTAATCATTATCATACATAGGAGATGGCTCTAATCACTATCATACAGAGGTGATGGCTGTAATCATTATCATACAGAGGTGATGGCTCTAATCATTATCATACAGAGGTGATGGCTCTAATCATTATCATACAGAGGTGATGGCTGTAATCATTATCATACAGAGGAGATGGCTCTAATCACTATCACACAGAGGTGATGGCTCTAATCATTAAAACAGAGGGGATGGCTCTAATCATTATCATACAGAGGTGATGGCTCTAATCATTATCACACAGAGGTGATGGCTCTAATCATTACCTCTATAGCTCAATTGGTAGAGCATGGCGCTTGTAACGGCAGGGTAGTGGGTTTGATCCCCGGGACCACCCATACGTAAAAATGTATGCACACATGACTGTATGTCGCTTCGGATAAAAGCGTCTGCTAAGTGGCATATTATATTATTATTATTATACAGAGGAGATGGCTCTAATCATTATCACACAGAGGAGATGGCTGTAAATACTATCACACAGAGGTGATGGCTCTAATCACTATCATACAGAGGAAATGGTTCTAATCATGATCACACTGTCACGATCGTCTGAAGGAGCGGACCAATACGCAGCGCGTGGAGTGAACATGATGACTTTATTAATAAAGCAACCACGAAGAAAACAACAAATGACGATACGTGAAGTTCAAAATACTGATACAGACTAACAGCAACACAGAAACAATAACCCACAACACAAAGGAGAAAACACACAGAATATATATGGCTCCCAATCAGAGATAACGAGCCGACAGCTGACACTCGTTACCTCCGATTGGGAGTCATCGACCAATCACCACATGACACAAACAAAATGAAACTCACCCATCCCCAACACCACCAAATGAAATACACCCAAACACATGAAAATGAACAACCCTGGCTCAATATAAACGTCCATAGAGCCAGAGTGTCACACACACAGAGGAGATGGCTGTAAATACTATCACACAGAGTATGTTAGAGTCTATTAGAGAGTGACTTGTCAAAGGATGGGGATGATATGGTGGCACATAGAGACATGAAACAGAACAACATAATTTATATGCTTCTCCTATGTAGGCATTGAACCATAAACTGTACGTATCAAACAACTACATTCACGTTAGTTGACTGAATTGCTTAACCCTATAGTACCATATCAAACATGTACTGTACATTCACATTAGCTGACTGTCATGCACAAGGAAGCTTACAGAGAACGGAATTTGGTTGGTTGGTCTTGTGCTCATGTATGATACTGTAGATATTACACTTTGAGTATAGTAAATCGAACACAATAGTATGTTGATTACTCATCCAACTGGTCATATACACACATTAGTTATTTACAAACACGAATCAGCTAGAAATGATCCAGTTACAGAGTGAAGGATTAGTATTTAGGCTGTCATTTGAAAGACAGGTTAAAACGATCATCATGACAGGTAGTCATTTTAGCGTGCATGTACATGATTTAAAATGCGAGATTACGTGCAGCTAATGTATTTTTTTAATAGTAGGCCTATTATAGTAAGTATTTTATAGTAAGTATTTTATAGTAATTATTTTATAGTAAGTATTTTATAGTAAGTATTTCATAGTAGTCTTTTATAGTAAGTATTTTATAGTAAATATTTTATGGTAGTCTTTTATAGTAAGTATTTTATAGTAAGTATTTTATAGTGAGTATTTTATAGTAAGTATTTTATAGTAGTCTTTTATAATAAGTATTTTATGGTACGTATTTTATAGTAGTCTTTTATAGTAGTCTTTTATAGTAAGTCTTTATAGTAGTCATTTATAAGTCTCTTATGGTACATATTTTATGGTACGTATTTTATAGTAGTATTTTATAGTAGTCTTTTATAATAAGTATCTTATGGTACGTATTTTATGGTATGTATTTTATAGTAGTATTTTATGGTACGTATTTTATAGTAGTATTTTATAATAAGTATTTTATGGGACGTATTTTATGTTATGTATTTTATAGTAGGATTTTATAGTAGGATTTTATGTCTTCTTTATAGTAGGATTTTATGTCTTCTTCTATAGACTATGCAATGGCTATGAGGACAAAAAGTACATCCTTATTTAAAAGCGTTTCACTGAGGAATTATTGATGAGCCAGAGCTGCATGATCAATCGATTAATTCCAGATAAAAGTCTAAACATGGTTCATCAACCCTTGGGGCTTATTGAATTCATTGCATTAAAAAGCAATACACCAACAGATTGCACTTGCCAAGTGTTGATTAACATATGAAATCATTAGTTAGAAGCAGCAATATTTCTAGAGAAGAGATATGGAGCTGGGTAGAACGCTCAGCTCCAAATAAATACTGAGGTCACAAAGTGCTTGTTTGTCTCATATTTAAAAACGGTAAGTATGGATGGTAAGTATGGATGTTTCTAGAGGACTGTTTCACCCCTTAGCCGTGTGTTAATCACAGTAAACCCCAGGTTCTCATGCCCTATTGCTGTAATAGCTCGTATTTTAAAAAACATTAACAGATGTTCATTTGAATTTGTCCGTATCATCTTATTGATGTTTCTAGGGTCTTGTACTGGAGCAGAGGGGGATGTACTGACTGGATGGATCCACGTCTGTCTGTCTGTCTGTCTGTCTGTGTGGGTGTGTGCCGACAGTCAGTCTGATGTTAGGTTTGTTTAGCTAGCTGAGCTGAAGCCCACAGGGGGGGGAGTGTGTTTGTAGAACAGGGTTTTCGCTCCTGTGGCTGTTAGACAGTCACTCACAGCCAGCATTTATGTAAACCTCCATCCAGTTGCCTTTTCATGAAAAATAAACACCAGAGCTAACAGCTGTTGTTTGACCTCACTCTCACTGCTGAAATTAAGTGCTTAGTGCCATTTCTTTGCTTGATTGGTTCGGGTGTGCTGCTCAGCAAGCCGGATGTTCTGTCACTTGGGCAAATAGGCATGCAGAGTGTCCTCTCCATAGTAAAGCATAATACACCGTATGAAAATAATGTCTTACTATTATTTAGCTTATGTTCTGTCCCTGTGCCTTGCATGTTCAACATCAAGAAAAGAAAGGAAGACATTTTGAATGACCTTCTATTGTAAGTCATTTCCATCAAACCAAGCTGTGTCCCTGTAGAGAACGGGGAGAAAATGATGAGGCTATGATCAATGTGTAAATAGATGAAGGATTCATTTGAAGTAGCATGCACATTAAAGCATCATCTCTTTTCAGTGTCTCTTCTCTCTGTTTTCTAACCAAAGCACTATGCGCAAGCACCTGCTGCAAAACAGACCGGAAAACAACAAAACAAACAAACAAACAAACAAAACAAATAAACAATGTCCATATGTCATTCTTTCTTTTTAAACAATAAAAACAATATCATGTTGCATAATAATGACTAGCTACCGTAAAATAAAAAATTGCTAAATGTCAGGCCAAGTGCTCATTATGTCACAAGCCTAATGTTCCCCTAAGGAAAAATAAATAGTTTGTGTGCCATTTTAATCTGATTCCCGCCGGGACATTATAAAATAATAAATAACATGTTAATCAGTACAAAAAACATGCTGCTTAGTTTTCAGTCCAACAACGGTTCAGTTAAAGGCCCTTTGAGACTGTTCAGCTCAGAGGGAGATTGACAGCTGTCCACAAAACATGGTTGGAATACACTCTGTGGTTCAGAGGTCATAAGTGCTTAGGGGGACCGTGGGAAGGAGGGATGGGGTTGGTCTCAATTAGGGCTGGTCTAAAGGGTCAAGGTCACATGGTCCGAGGGATGGGGTGATGGAGGGATAGAGGGATGGAGGCGTGTGGTGAGGGGAGGGTTGGTTCTCAATTAGGGATGGGGGGGTCTCACGGTCAAAGTCACATGGTCCGTGGGACGGGGTGTTGGGGGGGACCGTGAAGAGGGGTGTTTGGGGGGGGGGGGGGCAGTGGATGGATGGATGGAAGAGATGACGGACGGAAGAGTGTACTGGGTTGGTCTCAATTAGGAGGGACCCAGGGTTAAGGTCAAGGTTACATTGTCCGTGGGGTGGAGGGATGGAGGGGATGAGGGAATGGAGGGATGGGGGGGTAGAGGGAATGGAGGGATGGGGGGGGTAGAGGGATGGGGGGTAGAGGGATGGGGTGGACGAGGGAATGGAGGGATGGGGGGGTAGAGGGATGGGGTGGACGAGGGAATGGAGGGATGGGGGGGTAGAGGGATGGGGTGGACGAGGGAATGGAGGGATGGGGGGGGTAGAGGGATGGAGGGATGGGGGGTAGAGGGATGGAGGGATGGGGGGGTAGAGGGATGGGGGGGTAGGGGGTCTCTCTCATCCCATAGTCAAGGGCCAAGGTCAGGGTCACACCCTGCGGAGTGGTAGGGGGCCAAGGTCAGGGTCACACCCTGCGGAGTGGTAGGGGGCCCAGGTCAGGGTCACACCCTGCGGAGTGGTAGGGGGCCAAGGTCAGGGTCAGAACCCCCCCCCCCCCCCCCCCCCGAGCAACAGAACATCCCTTACGGCCACTCTGAATGGCTTACTGACGAAACTGTAGAGAAAGAAGTTGACCACAGTGTTGAGCATGGCCAGCATGTTAGACAGGTCGTAGGCCAGGTGGACTTGCCTGTCCTTGTGGACCGAGGACCCGTACAGTATAGATGATAGATGACCACTAGAGTCCCGGGCTCCCAGTGTCAGGTATGCTGATGTGGATGCGGTGGTGAAGTCAAGCGCAGGACACAGAGGATAAGTCAAGACGACTTTACTGAGGAACTCTATAATTACACAAAAATAAACGGCCTCGAAACACTAGAGGCGAACAAAATACGCGGGGTGCGTAAAACCAACAATAGATGCCAAGGTTCCGAACCAGTACGCATACGACAAGCGGACAATAACACACAAAATGCAAACATAACACAGGGGAACTTATAGGTGACATTATCAATACAGAATACGAAACAGGTGCACCAACTAGTAGCTAGTACTCCGGGGACGACGAACGCCGAAGCCTGCCCGAGCAAGGAGGAGGAGCAGCCTCGGCGGCATCCGTGACACCCAGAGTAGGACGAACGAGGAGGGGATGGCGAGCAGCATGGCGGTGCTCTTACCCGGGCACCGCAGCCGTACCAACTGGGGCCCACCGCCACCACACTCCTCCTGGCACGGTGCCTGTCTCTGCCGCACTCGCAGCCGGCGGAAGATTAGCATGTTCAGAACCAGGAAGATGCTACACGGCAGGAGGAATATTATCGTCATGTGCGTCCATATGAGGGCGGAGTCAAGGGTGGTCACATGTCAGACAACTAGAAGAACGGCACGCCCTACAACACCGCCAGGAATAAGACGATGGCGATGATCCACCGCACCCCAGCACCGGGTAGCCAATCTGGCGGAGGATGAGGGGGTGGCACAGTGCCACGTAGCAGTCCATGGTAAGGGGTACGGTGGACCAGATGGAGGCATGGTTGGCAGCAAACTCCGCCACACTGACTGAGTGCAGCAGGAGGGTGGGGACCTAGAAAATCAGTACAATACAACTTTATTGTCCATTCCTTAACCACTGGGATACCTACCTCCCGGTGGAACAAGGCTGTTTCCAGCAGGAAGCCCACGAAGATGGTGAAGCGCTGGGACAGGATGTCAGAGCTGGTTAGAGCCAGCAGGTACATGGACAGAGCTTTCTTAGTACCGTCTGCCAGCTGGGATAGAGCCACCGCAGTCAGGATGTTTACTGACAGATGGAGGGGGAGAGAGAGGGGGAGGGAGGGAGGGGGAAGAGAGAGGGGGAGGGTGGAGAAGAGGAGTGGGAAGCGGGAGAGAACATCTACTCAAACACCTTTTAGAGTCCATTAAACTTGGCTTGTGGCTGTATTGCGGTGGATATTCTGTGGAGGAGGAGGGAGATATTTGTTCTCAGCAAGCAGATAGTCCTTCTAAGAGACCCTGGCTGTAACAGTGTGTGTGTGTGTTCAGTGTGAAATACAGCAGCTACATTGTCACGCCCTGGCTCTGGGGACTCTAATATGTTGAGCCAGGGTGTGTAAAGTCTATGTGTTTTGTTCTAGGTTTCATTCTAGTATTGTTGTTCTATGTTGGCCAGTGTGGTTCTCAATCAGAGGCAACGTGATTCAGCTGTTGCTTGTTGTCTCTGATTGAGAACCATACTTTAGCAGCCTGTTTCCCCACAGAGTTTGTGGGATCTTGTTTCTAGTCTGTAGTGTTAGACCGTGAACTGTCACGTTTTCGTTTTGTCGTTTTTGATCGTGTCTCTAATAAAGAGTATGTTTGCCTGCAACGCTGCGCCTTGGTCCTCATCTCTGTTCGACGAGCGTGACAGAAGATCCCACCAAGACTGGACCAAGCAGCAAGTCCAGGAGCCAGCGCCTGAGAGATCTCTAGCGGATCTCCTTCACCTCCTCGACTGGGTCAAGCCATGTGAGGAAGAGAGGGGCTTGACGTGGAGGCAGAAGGGCGAAAGGCTGGCGAGAAGCATGGAGACCTGGTCCACGGGTAGGAGTGAAGCCCATAACATTTTTAGGGGGGGGGCTAACGCCGTGGACGACGGGGCAGCAGGAGGCCGCCAGGTTACGGGAGTCACTGGTCACCAGGGGGAAGGAGGATGTAGAGGCACGGCGAGAGGTACTGGCGTGTGTTGCCAGTCCGGTCCGGCCTGTTCCTGATCCCCACGTAGGGCCAGTGGTGTGTGTTCCCAGTACGGTCCGGCCTGTTCCTGCCACTCGCACCAAGTCTACGGTGCGCGTCGCCAGCTCGGACCGGCCTGTTCCTGCTCCCCGCACCAAGTCTGTGGTGCGCGTCGCCAGCCCAGTCCGGCCCATTCCTGCTCCCCGCACCAAGTCAGTGGTGCGTTTCGTCAGCCCTGTCCGGCCCATTCCTGCTCCCCGCACCAAGTCAGTGGTGCGTTTCGTCAGCCCAGCTCGGCCCGTTCCTGCTCCCCGCACCAAGTCAGTGGTGCGCTTCGTCAGCCCGGCACGGCCCGTTCCTGCTCCCCGCACCAAGTCAGTGGTGCGCTTCGTCAGCCCGGTCCGGCCCGCTCCTGCTCCCCGCACCAAGTCAGTGGTGCGTTTCGTCAGCCCGGCTCGGCCCGCTCCTGCTCCCCACACCAAGCCAGTGGTGTGCGTCGTCAGTCCGGCACGGCCTGTGCCTGTTCCACCGGTGGCTGGTCCGGCACCGGTCAGATGCTTCACGCCGGAGCTGGAGCAATCCGCTCCACCAGTGTGCAGTCCAGCTCCGGCCAGCGGGGCCAGACCGGACCAGGGGTACTTTGGGGGGTTGGAGAGGGAGCGGGGATCAGGCCCGGAGCCGGATCCGCCGCCTAAGCGGAGTGCCCACCCGGTCCCTCCCCTGTGGTATTTGGTGGGCACGGTTGGAGTCTGCGCATTTAGGGGGGGGTACTGTCACGCCCTGGCTCTGGGGACTCTAATATGTTGAGCCAGGGTGTGTAAAGTCTATGTGTTTTGTTCTAGGTTTCATTCTAGTATTGTTGTTCTACAGTGGGGAAAAAAAGTATTTAGTCAGCCACCAATTGTGCAAGTTCTCCCACTTAAAAAGATGAGAGAGGCCTGTAATTTTCATCATAGGTACACGTCAACTATGACAGACAAATTGAGAATTATTTTCTCCAGAAAATCACATTGTAGGATTTTTTATGAATTTATTTGCAAATTATGGTGGAAAATAAGTATTTGGTCACCTACAAACAAGCAAGATTTCTGGCTCTCACAGACCTGTAACTTCTTCTTTAAGAGGCTCCTCTGTCCTCCACTCGTTACCTGTATTAATGGCACCTGTTTGAACTTGTTATCAGTATAAAAGACACCTGTCCACAACCTCAAACAGTCACACTCCAAACTCCACTATGGCCAAGACCAAAGAGCTGTCAAAGGACACCAGAAACAAAATTGTAGACCTGCACCAGGCTGGGAAGACTGAATCTGCAATAGGTAAGCAGCTTGGTTTGAAGAAATCAACTGTGGGAGCAATTATTAGGAAATGGAAGACATACAAGACCACTGATAATCTCCCTCGATCTGGGGCTCCACGCAAGATCTCACCCCGTGGGGTCAAAATGATCACAAGAATGGTGAGCAACAATCCCAGAACCACACGGGGGGACCTAGTGAATGACCTGCAGAGAGCTGGGACCAAAGTAACAAAGCCTACCATCAGTAACACACTACGCCGCCAGGGACTCAAATCCTGCAGTGCCAGACGTGTCCCCCTGCTTAAGCCAGTACATGTCCAGGCCCGTCTGAAGTTTGCTAGAGTGCATTTGGATGATCCAGAAGAGGATTGGGAGAATGTCATATGGTCAGATGAAACGAAAATAGATCTTTTTGGTAAAAACTCAACTCGTCGTGTTTGGAGGACAAAGAATGCTGAGTTGCATCCAAAGAACACCATACCTACTGTGAAGCATGGGGGTGGAAACATCATGCTTTGGGGCTGTTTTTCTGCAAAGGGACCAGGACGACTGATCCGTGTAAAGGAAAGAATGAATGGGGCCATGTATCGTGATATTTTGAGTGAAAACCTCCTTCCATCAGCAAGGGCATTGAAGATGAAACGTGGCTGGGTCTTTCAGCATGACAATGATCCCAAACACACCGCCCGCGCAACGAAGGAGTGGCTTCGTAAGAAGCATTTCAAGGTCCTGGAGTGGCCTAGCTAGTCTCCAGATCTCAACCCCATAGAAAATCTTTGGAGGGAGTTGAAAGTCTGTGTTGCCCAGTGACAGCCCCAAAACATCACTGCTCTAGAGGAGATCTGCATGGAGGAATGGGCCAAAATACCAGCAACAGTGTGTGAAAACCTTGTGAAGACTTACAGAAAACATTTGACCTGTGTCATTGCCAACAAAGGGTATATAACAAAGTATTGAGAAACTTTTGTTATTGACCAAATACTTATTTTCCACCATAATTTGCAAATTAATTCATTAAAAATCCTACAATGTGATTTTCTGAATATTTTTTTCTCATTTTGTCTGTCATAGTTGACGTGTACCTATGATGAAAATTACAGGCCTCTCTCATCTTTTTAAGTGGGAGAACTTGCACAATTGGTGGCTGACTAAATACTTTTTTCCCCCACTGTATGTTGGCCAGTGTGGTTCTCAATCAGAGGCAACGTGATTCAGCTGTTGCTTGTTGTCTCTGATTGAGAACCATACTTTAGCAGCCTGTTTCCCCACAGAGTTTGTGGGATCTTGTTTCTAGTCTGTAGTGTTAGACCGTGAACTGTCACGTTTTCGTTTTGTCGTTTTTGATCGTGTCTCTAATAAAGAGTATGTTTGCCTGCAACGCTGCGCCTTGGTCCTCATCTCTGTTCGACGAGCGTGACATACATTGATGTATATTTCCTTCAGTATAAAGATCTCATCTATCCTCCAATGGACAATATCACCATCATAGCCTTGTCAACATCAGGATATTCCCACTAAAGCCAATTGGAGCACATTGTGAGCACAGTCAGTCTCAGACCTTAGACCTCAACACAGACCTCTCAAGGCCCACTGGGGGCAATTAGTACGCTGTGCCCTTTTTTTGGGGGGGGGGGGGGGTCTTGGTGTGTGTTTGTGTATGTCCTTGGTTAATTCCAAAAGGTCATCTAAAGGATTGAGAGTGAGCAACGCAGGCGGCTGACCTCAGATGACCCCCTCTCTCCCCCTCCCCTAATCCTGCCGGATCAATAGTGCATCCATGACAACACAGTTGAAAACAATGACAACACAGCTTACTGCCCTGAACACCATTCATGTGATATATTCTTTTTTTGTCCTTATCTCAGGATCTCTGGGGGGTTTCATATTGGTGGACTGGTCAGAATACTGCAAAGATATTTTCACCTTCAATTTCATATATCTGATCACTAGTTTTATCAGTTAGTCAATGAACTGCATAGTAAGGAGAGACTGTTCTTCCTTTGTATAGTTTCTTAATTTAAAGGCATCACCTCTACTGTAGTTTGAGAACAAATCCATTTTTTATTCTTTCACTTACAATTTTAAAGAAGATAGAATGATCAAACTATTTAAATAAAGTGTAAATTAAACTGTATGCTAGGAACTTGCGACTGTCAAACTGCTATTATGGAATGAAAGTCCTCCTTCAGTACTACTCCACATTGAACCACAGCCAGAGGATGGCTACATTACTACTCCACATTGAACCACAGCCAGAGGATGGCTAAATTACTACTCCACATTGAACCACAGCCAGAGGATGGCTACATTACTACTCCACATTGAACCACAGCCAGAGGATGGCTACATTACTACTCCACATTGAACCACAGCCAGAGGATGGCTACATTACTACTCCACATTGAACCACAGCCAGGGTATGGCTACATTACTACTCCACATTGAACCACAGCCAGAGGATGGCTACATTACTACTCCACATTGAACCACAGCCAGAGGATGGCTACATTACTACTCCACATTGAACCACAGCCAGGGTATGGCTACATTGCTACTCCACATTGAACCACAGCCAGAGGATGGCTACATTACTACTCCACATTGAACCACAGCCAGAGGATGGCTACATTACTACTCCACATTGAACCACCGCCAGAGGATGGCTACATTACTACTCCACATTGAACCACAGCCAGAGGATGGCTACATTACTACTCCACATTGAACCACAGCCAGAGGATGGCTACATTACTACTCCACATTGAACCACAGCCAGGGTATGGCTACATTACTACTCCACATTGAACCACAGCCAGAGGATGGCTACATTACTACTCCACATTGAACCACAGCCAGAGGATGGCTACATTACTACTCCACATTGAACCACAGCCAGAGGATGGCTACATTACTACTCTACATTGAACCACAGCCAGAGGATGGCTACATTACTACACATTGAACCACAGCCAGAGGATGGCTACATTACTACTCCACATTGAACCACAGCCAGGGTATGGCTACATTACTACTCCACATTGAACCACAGCTAGAGGACTGGTACATTACTACTCCACATTGAACCACAGCTAGAGGATGGCTACATTACTACTCCACATTGAACCACAGCCAGAGGATTGCTACATTACTACTCCACATTGAACCACCGCCAGAGGATGGCTCCATGTCTGGCTTCATCCTTGATGACCTCATTGTGTTTCACTGGGGGAAGTTTAGTTATCCATAAAAAGTGCTCTTACTCCTGTCTGGCCACACATTCATTTGAGTATTAATAAAGCATGATTCATAGGTCATGCTCATGATGTAGGCTACATTAGCCATAATTGGTCATGCGTTGGTGGGGGTGAGTGATGGTGATGACCAGGTAAAAGGCTCAGTGAAGTGATTAAGGATGTTTTCCAGATGGAAGCTGTGCTAATGATGGTGAGTGAGGTCATACTGAGGCCATGGAGCCCCTCCCCCCCATCTCTATCGCTCTCTTTCTGGAGTACCTCACTTTCCTTCCATCTCTCTCTCTCTCTCTCTGGAGTACCTCTCTCTTTCCTTGCTTCCTTCTCTCTCTCTCTCTGGAGTAGCTCGCTTTCCTTCCATCTCTCTCTCTCTCTGGAGTACCTCGCTTTCCTTCCATCTCTCTTTCTCTCTCTGGAGTACCTCTCTCTTTCCTTCCTTCCTTCCTTCTCTCTCTGGAGTATCTCTCTCTCTCATCAATTTCTTGTCTTTACCCTCTGCTCTGGGCTATATGGTATAGGAGTTATACACTTATACAGTTTATTAGGTACACCCATCTAATACTGGGTCGGACCCCCCTGTAGCCAAGAAGGGTTGCACCTGGTCAGCAACTATGCTCAGATACGCTGTGGCGTTCAAACGTTGCTCAATTGGAATCAAGGGACCTAACATGTGCCAGGAAAACATTTCCCACACCACTACTCCACCGCCACCAGCCTGTACCGTTGACACCAGGCAGGATGGGGCAATGGACTCGTGCTGCTTACGCCAAATCCTAACTCTGCAATCAGCATGACACAACAGGAACCGGGATTTGTCGGACCAGCCGATGTTTTTCAACTCCTCAGTTGTCCAGTGTTGGTGATCGCGTGCCCACTGGAGCCGCTTCTTCTTGTTTTTAGCTGATAGGAGTGGAACCCAGTGTGGTCGTCTGACGAGGACTGATGAGGACTGACGAGGACTGACGAGGACTGACGAGGACTGATGAGTTCTGCGTTCCGAGATACCGTTCTGCACACCACTGTTGTACTGCGCCGTTATTTGCCAGTTTTTGGCCCGGCTGTTAGCTTGCACAATCTAGCCCTTCTCCTTTGACCTCTCTCATAAACGAGCTGTTATCGCCCACAGGACCGCCACTGACTGGTTGTTTTATGTTCGTTGCACCATTCTTAGTAAACCCTGGACACCTGTCGTGCGTAAAAAAGCCCAGGAGGTCGGCCGTTTCTGAGATACTGGAATGATCATACCACGCTCAAAGTCGCTTAGGTCACTCGTTTTGCCCATTCTAACGTTCAATCGAACAGTAACTGAATGCCTCGATGTAAATGCTTCACAGAGTTCAAGTCACAGACAAATCTCAACATCAACTGTTCAGAGGGGACTGTGTGAATCAGGCCTTCATGGTAGAATTGCTGCAAAGAAACCACTAGTAAAGGACACCAATAAGAAGAAGAGACCAGCTTGGGCCAAGAAACACAAGCAATGGACATTAGACTGGTGGAAATATGTCCAAATTGAAGATTTTTGGTTCCAACCGCCGTGTCTTTGTGAGACGCGGTGTTGGTGAACGGATGATCTCCACATGTATATTTCCCACCGTAAAGCATGGAGAAGGAGGTGTTATAGTGTGGGGGTGCTTTGCTGGTGACACTGATTTATTTATAATTCAAGGCACACTTAACCAGCATGGCTACCACAGCATTCTGCAGCGATACGCCATCCCATCTGGTTTGGGCTTAGTGGGACTATCATTTGTTTTTCAACAGGACAATGACCCAACACACCTCCAGGCTGTGTAAGTGCTATTTTACCAAGAAGGAGAATGATGGAGTGCTGCACCAGATGACCTGGCCTCCACAATCCCCCGACCTCAACCCAACTGAGATGGTTTGGGCTGAGTCGGACAGCTGAATTTACATTTACATAATTTAGCAGACGCTCTTATCCAGAGTGACTTACAAATTGGAAGGAAAAGTGCTAAGCATATGTGGGAACTCCTTCAAGACTGTTGGAAAAGCATTCCAGGTGAAGCTGGTTGAGAGAATGCCAAGAGTGTGCAAAGCTGTCATCAAGGCAAAGGGTGGCTATTTGAAGAATCTTAAATATAAAATATATTTTGATTTGTTTAACACCTTTTTGGTAACTACATGATTCCACATGTGTTAATTCATAGTTTTGATGTCTTCACTATTATTCTACAATGTAAACATTTTTAAAAATAAAGAAAAACCCTTGAATGAGTAGGTGTCCAAACTTTTGACTGGTATTGTATATATATATATATATATATATATATATATATATACATACATACATGTGTGTGATGGGATGCATAGACATTATTGACAGTATGTTAATACAATATTTAGTATATTTGTGGAATACGTGGATAGAATAGTATATGTACAGCAATAGTTAGATAGGATAGGGCTTGACTAGAATACAGTACATACATTTGAAATGAGTAAAACAGTACGTAAACATTATTAATGTGACCGGTGTTCAATGACTATGTACATAAGGCAGCAACCTCTAAGGTGCAGGGTTGAGTAACAGGGTGGTGGCTGGCTAGTGACAGTGACTAAAGTTCAGGGCAGGGTAAAGTGCGGAGGCCGGCTAGAGTTGACTATTTAACACTCTGATGGCCCGGAGATAGAAGCTATTTTTCAGTCTCTCGGTTTCAGCTTTGATGCACCTGTACTGACCTTGGCTTCTCGATGGTAGCGGGGTGAACAGGCCGTGGCTCGGACGGCTGAGGTCCTTGATGATCTTCTTGGCCTCTTCTGTGACACCAGGTGCTGTAGATGTCCTGGAGGGCAGGCAGTGTGCCCCCCGGTGATGCGTTGGGCTGACCACACCACCCTCTGGAGAGAGCTGCGGTCATCATTTCGTTGTCTCCAATAATGTTGATGTAGTCATTGTGTCTTACACTAAAAATCATTTTGACTTCATTCAATCCTGTCAGGCTGCCTGTAACCCACTTGATAGAAATCCTTACATTTTTACCATTTATTACGTGCTTTACAGACAGGTATAATCAGGGAGCAGAAATGTATGCACGCATGACTGTAAGTCGCTTTGGATAAAAGCGTCTGCTAAATGGCATATTATTATTATTATTATATAATTGTACTCATCTTTGGCACTACTATATTACATTACATTACATTAAGCGCAAAAAAAACCATACAGGTCATCATTCCTGTAAGCCTGACGGTACCGTATTTGGAACAAATCTTTCTGTTTTAACAGTTATTCCTCTTCGTATTTAGTCTCCAGCCCTTATAATCTACTAGTGATATATGCTGTAATGAGTCATCATCTACTAGTGATATATGCTGTAATGAGTCATAATCTACTAGTGATATATGCTGTAATGAGTCATAATCTACTAGTGATATATGCTGCAATGAGTCATCATCTACTAGTGATATATGCTGTAATGAGTCATCATCTACTAGTGATATATGCTGTAATGAGTCATTTACTACACTGTCCTCTCCGCTCTTCAGCGCTCCGCTCCGCCAGTCTTGGCACGGAGGCAGCAGTGGTCCGCTCGAGGGCCATAAATTAACTCCTGGCTCTCAAGACATTACCACTAGCTATCTCTAGCTCACTCCAGAGGTGTACCCCTGAGTACCTATAAGTGCTTAAATCCCTGTCTGTCGTTATTCTGAAATATCTCGACAATTATCTCATAATCCATCCTCTCTCACAGCCCGCTTTGTTGAACAGATGTAAAAAATACTCTTATTTCAACCTTGTTATTTTATGTAAGAGGCACATGCTGAGATACGATGTCCTGGGACGTGTCCCAAACGCCACCCTATTCACCTATATAGTGCTGTGGGCCCTGGTCGAACGTAGTGCACTAGGTAGGGCATAGGGTGCTGTTTGGGGTGCGTCCCTGGTATCCAGGTGTTAATAGGAGAGCGTGGGGTCCCAGTGGGGCTGACAGGGATATAAACCCATATTTTTTCCTTCTAGCTATCGATCCGTTCGACCTGAGGAAGGTGGATAGGGCATGTTCTGGTTTGTGTGCTGAGTCCCGTGTAGCTCAGTTGGTAGAGCATGGTGCTTGCAACGCCAGGGTTGTGGGTTTGATTCCCACAGGGGGCCAGTATGAAAATGTATGCACTCACTAACTGTAAGTCGCTCTGGATAAGAGTGTCTGCTAAATGACTCAAAATGTAAATGTATAAAGAACCATTATCAATCTCAAAGGTTCTTTGTAGAATGATACAGCATTTTTATTCTGGTTTAATAGCCATATGATATTGTTAAAATTCCATAGGTTTTATTATTGTGTTTATTAACAAGTTGAATCAGGTCTGCTAGCTCTGGAACAGCTGGGGGTCCCTGATGAGAGATTTGAGAACTACTGACTTAGTCAACCGTCCTCAAGAGACACAAGGCCAACATGAGTCTATCACAAAACACCACCACTGGCCATAGTCATAAATAACATGTGATAGTATAACACAACAGATTAGATAAACTGGAATGACACTCTCACTCACAGTTGCACAGAAAGAGCTTGCGCAAACCACGCCTCAAAATGTTCTAATGAGCCACCGTCCATACATTTTAATTATTACTAAAAGAATAAAGAACCCTTTTTTGAACTGCAAAGAACCATGAAGGGCTTAAAGGGTTCTTTGGGTCAGTATGGTTCCACATAGAACCGTCACCCTTCCTAAAGAACTCTTGAGGAACCCTCATTTGTTGTGTATCGGTGATATCACCATTTCAGATGAAGCTCGGAGAAAGGAGAGAAGAATGCGTTTCGCTGTTTGTGATGGAGGTGGGGCTCCATGGTGTAAACCTTTCCAATCCAGTGCACATTAAGGATGAACAATAAAAGTAAAACAAATGCAGCAATGTCAGAAAAGGCAGCGTTGACGTTAACTGTAACTCAAAGAACAGTAAAACAGCCAGTAAGAATCCAGTATGTAAACATTAGAAAATATATCCAGTGTATATAACCATTTGAAGAGATATCCAGTGTATATCAACATTTGAAGAGATATCCAGTGTATATAACCATTTGAAGAGATATCCAGTGTATATAACCATTTGAAGAGATATCCAGTGTATATAACCATTTGAAGAGATATCCAGTGTATATAACCATTTGAAGAGATATCCAGTGTATATCAACATTTGAAGAGATATCCAGTGTATATAACCATTTGAAGAGATATCCAGTGTATATCAACATTTGAAGAGATATCCAGTGTATATAACCATTTGAAGAGATATCCAGTGTATATAACCATTTGAAGAGATATCCAGTGTATATAACCATTTGAAGAGATATCCAGTGTATATCAACATTTGAAGAGATATCCAGTGTATATAACCATTTGAAGAGATATCCAGTGTATATCAACATTTGAAGAGATATCCAGTGTATATAACAATTTGAAGAGATATCCAGTGTATATAACCATTTGAAGAGATATCCAGTGTATATAACCATTTGAAGAGATATCCAGTGTATATCAACATTTGAAGAGATATCCAGTGTATATAACCATTTGAAGAGATATCCAGTGTATATCAACATTTGAAGAGATATCCAGTGTATATAACCATTTGAAGAGATATCCAGTGTATATAACCATTTGAAGAGATATCCAGTGTATATAACCATTTGAAGAGATATCCAGTGTATATAACCATTTGAAGAGATATCCAGTGTATATAACCATTTGAAGAGATATCCAGTGTATATAACCATTTGAAGAGATATCCAGTGTATATAACCATTTAAAGAGATATCCAGTGTATATAACCATTTGATGATACAGACGTCTTTCCCTTGTACGGTCAGCATCTGTTGTACCTGGGATGCCAGACTAAACTAGTCATGTGTCATCAGGTAAAAGGAGAAGTAAGACTTGTACCTTTTATAGCTGTATCTCCCCACCTGTCTCATAGGTCCCCTTGTCTGTTGTCCTGCCAGGTCCCTACCACTGCTGCTGCCGGTGACAGTAACGACCCACACAGCTGCTGCCGGTGACAGTAACGACCCACACTGCTGCTGCCGGTGACAGTAACGACCCACACTGCTGCTGCCGGTGACTGTAACGATCCACACTGCTGCTGCCGGTGACAGTAACGACCAACGCTGCTGCCGGTGACTGTTACGACCCACACTGCTGCTACCGGTGACTGTTACGACCCACACTGCAGCTGCTGGTGACAGTAACGATCCACACTGCAGCTGCTGGTGACAGTAACGACCCACACTGCTGCTACCGGTGACTGTTACGACCCACACTGCTGCTGCCGGTGACAGTAACGACCCACACGGCTGCTGCCGGTGACAGCAACGACCCACACTGCTGCTGCCGGTGACAGTAACGACCCACACTGCTGCTGCCGGTGACAGTAACGACCCACACTGCTGCTGCCGGTGACAGTAACGACCCACACTGCTGCTGCCGGTGACAGTAACGACCAACGCTGCTGCCGGTGACTGTTACGACCCACACTGCTGCTACCGGTGACTGTTACGACCCACACTGCTGCTGCCGGTGACAGTAACGACCCACACGGCTGCTGCCGGTGACAGTAACGACCCACACTGCTGCTGCCGGTGACAGTAATGACCCACACAGCCACTGAGAGAAGGAAGAAGAGATCTCCCAGCAGCAGGCTCATCACTGCGGCGAGGGTAAGAGTGAGTGAAGGAGGAGAGGAGAGATGAGACAGAGAGGAGCGAGAGAGAGAGAGAGAGGGAGCGAGAGAGAGGGAGAGAGAGAGAGGGAGATGGACAGAGAGGAGCAAGGGAGAGAGAGAGCAGACGAGCAGATGAGCTCCCGCATTTTTCAGCATGTTTTGACAAAAATATAGATTTAGAGTTAGATAAACTTTGATTTTTCGGCAAGGACATATACAGGATAGTACCCTCCACAACATGACCTTCACTCCAAATCAAAACTCCAAACCTACAACCTGATTACTCCAAACCTACAAAATTACCTGGAAGGATTCCTACTACCAAAGATTCTTATTTCCAAACTATACAGCAAATGCTCTGGCAAACAAACAACAGAAACCTGAAAACACCATCCAACCTGGAACTGAGTGAGTAATATTTAGTCTGAAGCTATAAAAAATACATATATTTTACTTTATAAGGACTGAATGCTAAGTTAAGGCTACCAAGCTTGCTAGGACAGAACATATCTGACTGCAACTTCAATTAGCACTGAGGTGTGAAGTGAGAGGTGTCGAAGCCCTTGAGCCCAACAATGGCAGGAGAGTTCCACAGCCTACCCCACCCAAACGCAGAGGCCTTTAAAGCCCCCTCCCGCTCAGAGGTCATTACAATACAGTCTCCTCTGGATGTAAAGAATGACTGGGCACGAAAAGAGGACAGAAAGCTCAACAACAGAGAAACACACCCCACCCAGACAACAGTCCAGCACAACAACACCCCCTCAACCAGACCCAGAGCGCTGGAGGTGGAGAGAGACATGTCTGCACTCTGGACTGTGGTGAGACAACATCAACAGGAGAAAGAGCAGGAGCAGGAGAAGAACAGAGCACCTGAGGAGAGAATCAGAGAGCTGGAGGAGAAGGTGAGAACGATGACGTGTGACAGAGAACCACCCATTAGAGAGCTGGCCACCCCCGCAGAGAAGCCAGCAGAACAGCCCACCTCAGACCCTGACCATAGCCTCGACACCACAGCATAACAGTCCACCCTAGACCCTGACGAAAGCCTCGACGTCACAGCAGGACAGACAAATGAAGAACCCCAAGCCCAGGGGATCCCACCCCCTCTGAGCACCCCCCCTGTCAGCCACCCTGATAGCCCTCCTGACAACCACCCCACTGAGTACATACACAAGCCACAGAATGTACTCCTTATGGACTCAAATGGGAATTATATACAATAAAATTATATACACTTTTTCCCAAACACACAGTGTCTAAACTCTGGTGTCCAAACACCCAGCGCGCCCTAGACCTTAGGACCAACTAGAATCACCCAGCCACATAATAATACACACAGGCACATACGACCTGAGAACACAGCAGGAAAGTGTGGCCACAGCACTCAAGGGAGTGATTGAAAAAGCTTATTCTACTTTCCCCAACGCACAAGTGGTTATCTCCTCCCTGCTACCACGACAATACTTCCACCCTGCTACCATACAGCGGGTAAACGCAAGTATTTCCTGTGACTGTGCCTCAAAACCAAATGTCTACCTGGCCCACCACTCCACCCTGGACGTGAACAGCCTTTATGACCAGGTCCACCTATACAAGGCAGCAGTGCCCACCTTTGCCCGGACCCTAAAGGATATCGCCCTCAACCACAGCCCCAACACCTCACACAGGAGCAACAGATCAACTGACACCCCGCCCAGACCAGCGAGACACTCTCCCAGACCTGCGGGACCCCACCACCCCACGGGACCCCACCCCCCCAAGACCTACACATAGAGGACCCACGCCGAGAGGACCTACATCCAGACCACAGCACCACCAGCCACATCCACACCCCCACCCCAACCAATCAACACCCCCCCAAGTCAACCATGCCCACACCCCATTTAGGCCCCCTCAGATCAAACCTATGCCCCTCCTGCCCACCCCATGCCCCCCACTCCCGCAAAGAGGGCCTCAACATGAAAGTCACACATACGCATGTTTTTTTTTGTTGGTATTCTTTCTTAAAACTACATTGTTGGTTAAGGGCTTGTAAGTAAGCGTTTCACTGTAAGGTCTACAACTGTTGTATTCGGCGCATGTGACAAATACAAATTGATTTGATTTGATTTAACATCACCGTCTGTACCCTGAGGCCCAGCCCCTGTCTGTGGGCTGGTCATAGGATGGACACATAGTGACACTCAAAAGTAGGGTATGGTCACTAGCAGGAAGTGATATCTGTGCCTCAGGCCGGGCCCCTCTCTTAGCTGGTCACAAAGTGACCCGGAACTCAGCAAGGATGGAGAGACGCACAGAGGGGATGGCTCTAATCATTAAAACAGAGGGGATTGCTCTGATCATTAAAACAGAGGGGATGGCTCTAATCACTATCCCACAGAGGTGATGGCTCTTATCACTATCACACAGAGGGGATGGCTCTAATCACTATCACACAGAGGGGATGGCTCTAATCATTAAAACAGAGGGGATGGCTCTAATCACTATCACACAGAGGGGATGGCTCTAATCATTAAAACAGAGGGGATGGCTCTAATCACTATCACACAGAGGGGATGGCTCTAACTGCATTGTTGGTTAAGGGCTTGTAACTAAGCATTTCACTGTAAGGTCTACACCTGTTGTATTCGGCGCATGTGACAAATACAATTTGATTTGATTTGATTTTACTTACTGGTCTGAGGCCAAACCACACGACTAACAACATTGGACACTTTATGGAACACAAAGCCTTCACTTTCTAATCCTGGAACATCCAAGGCCTGAGGTCATCTGCCTTTGGCCTAAAGAACCTGGACTTCACCAAATAAATCAGAAATACAGACATTGTCATCCTACAAGAAACATGGTATAGAGGAGACGGACCCACTGGTTGCCCTCTAGGATACAAAGAGCTGGTAGTCCCATCCACCAAACTACCAGGTGTGAAACAGGGAAGGGACTCAGGGGGTATGCAAATTTGATATAGAGCAAACCTAACTCACTCTATTAAATTAATCAAAACAGGAATATTTTACATTTGGCTAGAAATTCAAAAGGAAATTATCTCAACAGAGAAAAATGTCCTCCTGTGTGCTACATATATTCCCCCACTAGAATCCCCATACTTTAACCTCTTAAGGATCGGACCCTTTCTTTCAATTTTCGCCTAAAATGACATACCCAAATTTAACTGCCTGTAGCTCAGAACCTGAAGCAAGGATATGCATATTATTGATACCATTTTAAAGGAAACACTTTGAAGTTTGTGGAAATGTGAAATTAATGTAGGAGAATATAACACATTAGATCTGGTAAAAGATAATACAAACAAAAAAAACATGCGTTTTATTTGTTTGTTTTTGTTCCATCATCTTTGAAATGCAAGAGAAAGGCCATCAATATGGCAGTGCCTTAGACCGAGTGGCGCTGTGCCGCTAGAGATCCTGGTTCGAATCCAGGCTCTGTCGTAGCCGGGAGACCCATGGGGCGGCGCACAATTGGCCCAGCGTCGTCCAGGGTAGGGAAGGGATGGCCGGCAGGGATGTAGCTCAGTTGGTAGAGCATAGCGTTTGCAACGCCAGGGTTGTGGGTTCGATTCCCATGGGGGGCCAGTATGAAAAATAAAAATGTATGCACTCACTAACTGTAAGTCGCTCTGGATAAAGCGTCTGCTAAATTACTAAAATGTAATATATTGCAGTTTAGAAGTAATTTAGATTTTGGCCACTAGTTGGCAGCAATGTGTGTGCAAAGTTTCAGATTGATCCAGTGAAGCGTTGCAATACTGGACTATTTTGTGTCAAGTCTGCCCAAATGTGCCGAATTTTGTCAACTGATACATTTTCAAGTACACAACTATAGTGAACATACAAAAATGATATGGTAATACAAAATGTAAGTTTACACACTCCCAGGAATGTCATAAATGATGGATCACTAGCTTATCCACTAACTTTCACACATCTAGATGGCCGGGCGGGGTGGGTGTGGAGCCAGAGACAGCAAGGGCTCAAACTGTAGAACACAGCTCCTACATTTGAATATAAAAATTGATTTTATCAAACAAAACTATGCTACATTTTATCTCTGGGACCCTTAGGATGACAAATCAGAGCAAAATTACTGAATGTAAGTACATTATTTACCTTCAGAGGTGAATGTATCAAACCAGTTGCCGTGATACGTTTTTTGTTGGTTGTGCACTCTCCTCAAACAATATCATGGTATTTTTTCACTGTAATAGCTACTGTAAATTGAACAGTGCAGTTAGATTAACAAGAATTTAAGCTTTCTGCCCATATAAGACATGTCTATGTCCTGGAAAGTTTGCTGTTACTTACAACAGTCATGCTAATCACGTTAGTGCACGTTTGCTCCACCGTCCCGTAAATGGGACACCGATAACGTTGTGGTTAATGAAGACAGCTTCTCCATCCTGGAGGGAGAAATCAATCATTTCCAGGCCCAGGGACATGTACTAGTCTGTGGTGACCTAAATGCCAGAACTGGACAAGAACCTGACACCCTCAGCACACAGGGGGACAAAAACCTACAGTTGAAGACGGAAGTGTACATACACCCTGGACAAATACATTTAAACTACGTTTTTCACAATTCCTGACATTTAATCCTAGTAAAAATTCCCTGTTTTAGGTCAGTTAGGATCACCACTTTATTTTAAGAATGTGAAATGTCAGAATAATAGTAGAGAGAATGATTTATTTCAGCTTTAATTTATTTCATCACATTCCCAGTGGGTCAGAAGTTTACATACACTCAAATAGTATTTGGTAGCATTGCCTTTAAAGTGTTTAACTTGGGTCAAACGTTTCGGGTAGCCTTCCACAAGCTTCCCACAATAAGTTGGGCACATTTTGGCCCATTCCTCCTGACAGAGCTGGTGTAACTGAGTCAGGTTTGTAGGCCTCCTTGCTTGCACATGCTTTTTCAGTTCTTCCCATACATTTTCTATAGGATTTGAGGTCAGGGCTTTGTGATGGCCACTCCAATACCTTGACTTTGTTGTCCTTAAGCGATTTTGCCACAACTTTGGAAGTATGCTTGGGGTCATTGTCCATTTGGAAGACCCATTTGCGACCAAGCTTTAACTTCCTGACTGATGTCTTGAGATGTTGCTTCAATATATCCACATAATTTTCCTTCCTCATGATGCCATCTATTTTGTGAAATGCACCAGTCCCTCCTGCAGCAATGCACCCCCACAACATGATGCTGCCACCCCCATGCTTCACGGTTGGGATGGTGTTCTTCGGCTTGCAAGCTTCCCCCTTTTTTCTCCAAACATAACGATGGTCATTATGGCCAAACAGTTCTATTTTTGTTTCATCAGACCAGAGGACATTTCTCCAAAAAGTATGATCTTTGTCCCCATGTGCAGTTGCAAACCGTAGTCTGGCTTTTTTATGGTGGTTTTGGAGCAGTGGCTTCTTCCTTGCTGAGCGGCCTTTCAGGTTATGTCGATATAGGACTCGTTTTATGGTGGATATAGATACTTTTGTACTTGTTTCCTCCAGCATCTTCACAAGGTCCTTTGCTGTTGTTCTGGGATTTATTTGCACTTTTCGCACCAAAGTACGTTCATCTCTAGGAGACAGAACGCGTCTCCTTCCTGAGTGGTATGACGGCTGCTTGGTCCCATGGTGTTTATACTTGCGTACTATTGTTTGTACAGATGAACGTGGTACCTTCAGGCATTTGGATATTGCTCCCAAGGATGAACCAGACTTGTGGAGTTCAACAAGTTTTTTGCTGAGGTCTTGGCTGATATTTTTTGATTTTCCCATGATGTCAAGCAAAGAGGCACTGAGTTTGAAGGTAGGCCTTGAATTACATCCACAGTTACACCTCCAATTGACTCAAATGATGTCAATCAGCCTATCAGAAGCTTCGAAAGCCATGACATCATTTTCGGGAATTTTCCAAACTGTTTAAAGGCACAGTCAACCTAGTGTATGTAAACTTCTGACCCACTGGAATTGTGATACAGTGGATTATAAGTGAAATAATCTGTCTGTAAACAATTGTTGGAAAGATTACTTGTGTCATGCACAAAGTAGATGTCCTAAATGACTTGCCAAAACAACAGTTTGTTAACAAGAAATTTGTGGAGTAGTTGAAAAACGAGTTTTAATGACTCCAACCTAAGTGTATGTAAACTTCCGACTTCAACTGTACCTGGAAGTGACAACATTCCATCCCAAATATGCCCCCCTAGACACAGCTATGACAAAACAACCAACAAAAACAGGTCACATCTCCTGCAGCTCTGTGTCTGTACATAGTCAGTGGTCAGCTTCGAGGGGACTCCTACGGTAGGTACAGTGCCTTGCAAAAGTATTCATCCCCTTGGCGTTTTTCCTATTTTGTTGCATTACAACATGTAATTTAAGTTGATTTTTATTTGGATTTCAAGTAATGGACATACACAAAATAGTCCAAATTGGTGAAGTGAAATGAAAAAAATACATCACGGAAAAGTGGTGCGTGCATATGTATTCACCCCCTTTGCTATGAAGCCCCTCAATAAGATCTGGTGCAACTAATTGCCTTCAGAAGTCACATAATTAGTTAAATATTTACATTTACATTTTAGTCATTTAGCAGACGCTCTTATCCAGAGCGACTTACAGTTAGTGAATACATATTTTTTATTTTTTTATACTGGCCCCCCGTGGGAATCGAACCCACAACCCTGGCGTTGCAAACGCCATGCTCTATCAACTGAGCTACATCCCTGCAGGCCATTCCCTCCCCTACCCTGGACGACGCTGGGCCAATTGTGCGCCGCCCATGAGTCTCCCGGTCGCGGCCGGCTGCGACAGAGCCTGGATAAATAAAGTCCACCTGTGTGCGATCTAAGTGTCTCATGATCTGTCACATGATCTCAGTATACAGTGGGGAAAAAAGTATTTAGTCAGCCACCAATTGTGCAAGTCCTCCCACTTAAAAAGATGAGAGAGGCCTGTAATTTTCATCATAGGTACACGTCAACTATGACAGACAAATTGAGAATTTTTTTTCCAGAAAATCACATTTTAGGATTTTTTATGAATTTATTTGCAAATTATGGTGGAAAATAAGTATTTGGTCACCTACAAACAAGCAAGATTTCTGGCTCTCACAGACCTGTAACTTCTTCTTTAAGAGGCTCCTCTGTCCTCCACTCGTTACCTGTATTAATGGCACCTGTTTGAACTTGTTATCAGTATAAAATACACCTGTCCACAACTTCAAACAGTCACACTCCAAACTCTACTATGGCCAAGACCAAAGAGCTGTCAAAGGACACCAGAAACAAAATTGTAGACCTGCACCAGGCCGGGAAGAGATGAATCTGCAATAGGTAAGCAGCTTGGTTTGAAGAAATCAACTGTGGGAGCAATTATTAGGAAATGGAAGACATACAAGACCACTGATAATCTCCCTCGATCTGGGGCTCCACGCAAGATCTCACCCCGTGGGGTCAAAATGATCACAAGAACGGTGAGCAAAAATCCCAGAACCACATGGGGGGACCTAGTCAATGACCTGCAGAGAGCTGGGACCAAAGTAACAAAGCCTACAATCAGTAACACACTACGCCGCCAGGGACTCAAATCCTGCAGTGCCAGACGTGTCCCCCTGCTTAAGCCAGTACATGTCCAGGCCCGTCTGAAGTTTGCTAGAGTGCATTTGGATGATCCAGAAGAGGATTGGGAGAATGTCATATGGTCAGATGAAACCAAAATATAACTTTTTGGTAAAAACTCAACTCGTCGTGTTTGGAGGACAAAGAATGCTGAGTTGCATCCAAAGAACACCATATCTACTGTGAAGCATGGGGGTGGAAACATCATGCTTTGGGGCTGTTTTTCTGCAAAGGGACCAGGACGACTGATCCGTGTAAAGGAAAGAATGAATGGGGCCATGTATCGTGAGATTTTGAATGAAAACCTCCTTCCATCAGCAAGGGCATTGAAGATGAAACGTGGCTGGGTCTTTCAGCATGACAATGATCCCAAACACACCGCCCGGGCAACGAAGGAGTGGCTTCGTAAGAAGCATTTCAAGGTCCTGGAGTGGCCTAGCCAGTCTCCAGATCTCAACCCCATAGAAAATCTTTGGAGGGAGTTGAAAGTCTGTGTTGCCCAGCGACAGCCCTAAAAACATCACTGCTCTAGAGGAGATCTGCATGGAGGAATGGGCCAAAATACCAGCAACAGTGTGTGAAAACCTTGTGAAGACTTACAGAAAACGTTTGACCTGTGTCATTGCCAACAAAGGGTATATAACAAAGTATTGAGAAACTTTTGTTATTGACCAAATACTTATTTTCCACCATAATTTGCAAATAAATTCATAAAAAATTCTACAATGTGATTTTCTGGATTTTCTTCCCTCATTTTGTCTGTCATAGTTGACGTGTACCTATGATGAAAATTACAGGCCTCTCTCATCTTTTTAAGTGGGAGGACTTGCACAATTGGTGGCTGACTAAATACTTTTTTCCCCACTGTATATGCACCTGTTCTGAAAGTTATGGAGAAGTACAGATCAGGGTGGGTTATAAAAAAATATCAGAAACTTTGAACATCCCACGGAGCACCATTAAATCCATTATTAAAAAATGGAAAGAATATGGCACCACAACAAACCTGCCAAGAGAGGGCCACCCACCAAAAGTAATGGACCAGGCAAGGAGGCCATTAATCAGAGAGGCAACAAAGAGACCAAAGATAACCCTGAAGGAGCTGCAAAGCTCCACAGCGGAGATTGGAGTATCTGTCCATAGGACAACTTTAAGCCGTACACTCCACATAGCTGGGCTTTACGGAAGAGTGGCCAGAGAAAGCCATTGTTTAAAGAAATAAATAAGCAAACACGTTTGGTGTTCGCCGAAAGCAATGTGGGAGACTCCCCAAACATATGGAAGAAGGTACTCTGGTCAGATGAGACTAAAATTGAGCTTTTTGGCCATCAAGGAAAACGATATGTATGGTGCAAACCCAACACCTCTCATCACCCCGAGAACACAATCCCCACAGTGAAGCATGGTGGTGGCAGCATCATGCTGTGGGGATGTTTCTCATCGGCAGGGACTGGGAAACTGGTCAGAATTGAAGGAATGATGGATGGCACTAAATACATGGAAATTCTTGAGGGAAACCTGTTTCAGTCTTCCAGAGATTTGAGACTGGGACGGAGGTTTACCTTCCAGCAGGACAATGACCCTAAGCATACTGCTTATGCAACACTTGAGTGGTTTAAGGGAAAACATTTAAATGTCTTGGAATGTCCTAGTCAAAGCCCAGACCTCAATTCAATTGAGAATCTGTGGTATGACTTATAGATTGCTGTACACCAGCGGAACCCATCCAACTTGAAGGAGCTGGAGCAGTTTTGCATTGAATAATGGGCAAAAATCCCAGTGGCTAGATGTGCCAAGCTTATAGAGACATACCCCAAGATACTTGCAGCTGTAATTGCTGCAAAGGTGACTCTACAAAGTATTGACTTTGGGGGGGGGTGGGTGGGGGGGGGGGGAATAGTTATGCACGCTCAGGTTCAGTTTTTTTTTGTCTTATTTCTTGTTTGTTTCACCCCAAAAAAAATGTGTATCTTCAAAGTGGTAGGCATGTTGTGTAAATCAAATGATACAAATCCCCCAACCACTGCACGTCTGCTCTACTCTGCTTTAATGAGGTCTCAGACCCTTTCACAGGTTGTGATCCGAATGCAAATAACCCTACAGTCCAAATTTAGCTGCACACTCCCCAGACTGACACCAGGACGTGAGACAGACCAAATAACACACAGGCAAATCAAGGTGACATAACCAAATGACAATATTATTTAGCTGGATTCAGTATGAATACATTGACATACAGTAGCACCACTAATACAGTGACATACGGTGGGACCACTAATACAGTGACATACGGTAGGACCACTAATACAGTGACATACGGTGGGACCACTAATACAGTGACATACGGTGGGACCACTAATACAGTGACATACGGTGGGACCACTAATACAGTGACATACGGTGGGACCACTAATACAGTGACATACGGTGGGACCACTAATATAGTTAAATACAGTAATACCACTAATACATTGACATACAGTAGCACCACTAATACAGTGACATACGGTGGGACCACTAATACAGTGACATACAGTGGGACCACTAATACAGTGACATACGGTAGGACCACTAATATAGTGACATACGGTAGGACCACTAATATAGTGACATACAGTGGGACCACTAATACAGTGACATACGGTAGGACCACTAATACAGTGACATACGGTAGGACCACTAATATAGTGACATACGGTAGGACCACTAATACAGTGACATACGGTGGGACCACTAATACAGTGACATACGGTGGGACCACTAATACAGTGACATACGGTGGGACCACTAATACAGTGACATACGGTGGGACCACTAATACATTGACATACGGTGGGACCACTAATACATTGACATACGGTGGGACCACTAATACAGTGACATACAGTGGGACCACTAATACAGTGACATACGGTAGGACCACTAATACAGTAACATACAGTAGGACCACTAATATAGTTACATACAGTGCCCTCTGTAATTATTGGGACAGTGAATAATTTTTTCTTCTTTTGGCTCTATACTACAAAGGTTTGGATTGAACTCAAACAATGACTACGAGGTTAAAGTGAGGGTATTTTCATCCATTTAGAAATTACAACACTTTTTGTACGTAGTCCCAACATTAGGGGACCAAAAGTATTGGGCCAAATTCACTTACACTACCAGTCAAAGTTTGGACACACCTACTCATTCAAGTAGTGGCGTCTCCCGAGTGGCGCAGTGGTCTAAGGCACTGCATCGCAGTGCTAGCTGTGCCACTAGCGATCCTGGTTCGAATCCGGGCTCTGTCGTAGCCGGCCGCGACCGGGAGACCCATGCGACGGCGCACAATTGGCCCAGGGTAGGGGAGGGAATGGCCGGCAGGGATGTAGCTCAGTTGGTAGAGCATGGCGTTTGCAACGCCAGGGTTGTGGGTTTGATTCCCACGGGGGGCAGTATGGAAAAAAAAATATATATATATAAAAAAATATTAAAAATAATGAATGCACTCACTAAATGTAAGTCGCTCTGAGTAAGAGCGTCTGCTAAATGACTAAAATGTAAGGGTTTTTCTTTATTTTTACTATTTTCTACATTGTAGAATAATAGTGAAGACATCAAAACTATGAAATAACACATATGGAATCATGTAGTAACCAACAAAGTGTTAAACAAATCAAGATATATTATATATTTGAGATTCTTCAAATAGCCACCCTTTGCCTTGATGACAGCTTTGCACAGTCTTGGCATTCTCTCAACCAGCTTCAGCTAGAATGCTTTTCTAACAGTCTTGAAGGAGTTCCCACATATGCTGAGCACTTGTTGGCTGCTTTTCCTTCACTCTGCCGTCCGACTCAGCCCAAACCATCTCAACTGGGTTAAGGTCGGGGGATTGTGGAGGCCAGGTCATCTGATGCAGCACTCCATCACTCTCTTTCTTGGTAAAATATCCCTTACACAGCCTGGAGGTGTGTTGGGTCATTGTCCTGTTGAAAAACAAATGATAGTGCCACTAAGCCCAAACCAGATGGGATGGCGTATCGCTGCAGCATGCTGTGGTATCTATGCTGATTAACTGTGCCATGAATTCTAAATAAATCACAGACAGTGTCACCAGCAAAGTACCCCCTCACTATAACACCTCCTCCTCCATGCTTTATGGTGGGAACTACACATGCGGAGATCATCCGTTCACCAACACCGCGTCTCACAAAGACACGGCTGTTGGAACTAAAAATCTCAAATTTGGACTCCAGACCAAATTACAAATTTGCACAGGTCTAATGTCTATTGCTCGTGTTTCTTGGCCTAAACAGGTCTCTTCTTCTTATTGGTGTCCTTTAGTAGTGGTTTCTTTGCAGCGATTCGACCATGAAGGCCTGATTCACACAGTCCCCTCTGAACAGTTGATTTTGAGATGTGTCTGTGACTTGAACTCTGTGAAGCATTTATTTGGGCTGCAATTTCCGAGGCTGGTAACTTGCTTATTTGAGCTGTTCTTGCCATAATATGGACTTGGTCTTTACCAAATAGGGCTATCTTCTGTATTCTCCCCCCTACCTTGTCACAACACAACTGATTGGCTCAAACGCATTAAGAAGGAAAGAAATTCAACAAATTAACTTTTAAGAAGGCAACCCTGTTAATTGAAATGCATTCCAGGTGACTACCTCATGAAGCTGGTTGAAAGAATGCCAAGAGTGTGCAAAGCTGTCATCAAGGCAAAGGGTGGTTATTTGAAGAATCTCAAATATAAAATATATTTGATTTGATTAGCACTTTTTTGGTTACTACATGATTCCATATGTGTTATTTCATAGTTTTGATGTCTTCACTATTATTCTACAATGTAAAAAACTGTAAAAATAAAGAAAAACCCTTGAATGAGTAGGTGTGTCCAAACTTTTGACTGGTACTATATATGTGTATTAAAGTAGTAAACATTGAAGTATTTGGTCCTATATTCACTCAACGACTACATCAAGCTTGTGACTCTACAAATTTGTTCGATGCATTTGCTGTTTGTTTTGGTTGTGTTTCAGATTATTTTGTGCCCAATAAAATGAATGGTAAATAATGTATCGTCATTTTGTCACTTTTATTGTAAATAAGAATATAATAAATTATAATGCTAAACATTTCTACATTAATGTGGATGCTACCATTAATATGGAACCAAATACTTTACTTTCTATTACTTGAATACACATTCGTGGATTTGTCCCAATACTTTTAGTCCCCTATAATTAAAGCTGACAGTCTGCACTTTAGCCTCACAGTCATTGTTTGATTTCAAATCCAAACTTTTGGAGTATAGAGCCAAAATAATAAAAAAATGCTTCACTGTCCAAATAATTATGGAGTGCACTGTATTAGCATCTTACATACATTATGCATCTCATTATGCAAAGTAGGTCATTCGTTTGGCACACTCCTCTTGTGTAAACTGCTCCCGTTCTCCCAGATTTGAAGGGTGCCTTCTCCCAACTGTTGTTTTTCAGATGTCTCCACAAGTTTTCAATGGGATTTAGATATGGACTCATTGCTGGCCACTACAGAACAGTCCAGCGTTTTGCCTTGAACCATTCCTGGGTACTTTTTGAAGTGTATTTGAGGTCATTGTCCTGCTGGAAGACCCATGACCTTCGACGGAGGCCCAGCTTTCTGACACTGGGTCCGACATTGCGCTCCAAAATGCCTTGGTATTCTCCTGATTTCATGATGCCACGCACACGTTCATGGCACCCAGTGCCATAGGCAGCAAAGCCCCAAAACATCACTGAACCTCCTCCATGTTTGAATTGTAGGGAAGGTGTTCTTTTCTTTGAAGGCTTCATTTTGTTTTCTGTAAACATAGAGATGGTGTGCTTGATCAAAAAGCTATAATTTGGTCTCGTCTGTTCACAGGACATTCTCCCAGAAGGATGTTGGCATGTTCAGGTGTGTTTTGGCAAATTGCAGTCAGGCTTTATTATGTCTCTCTCACAGCAGTGGGGTCCTCCTGGGTCTCCTACCATATAACCCCCTTTCATTGAGTTGGTGACGGATGGTGCGAGTTGAAACTGTCGTACCTTGTGTCTGAAGGTCAGCTGAATCTGTGTGGCAGTTGATCGAGGTGCTTTCTCCACCATTCGAACAATCCTTTGCTGCAATCTTCCATCAGGTTTTCTCTTGCGGACACATCCAGGGCGGTTGGCTACAGTGGCATGGGCCTTAAACTTCTTGATAACATTACGTACGGTGGAAACAGGAACATCAAGGTCTCTGGAGATGTACTTATACATTTACATTTTAGTCATTTAGCAGACACTCTTATCCAGAGCGACTTACAGGAGCAATTAGGGTTAAGTGCCTTGCTCAAGGGCACATCAACAGATTTTTCACCTAGTCGGCTCGGGGATTAGAACCAGCGACCTTTCGGTTACTGGCACAATGCTCTTAACCACTAAACTACCTGCCGCCCAGATTGTAGCCTTGAGATTATAGCCTTGAGATTGTCCATGCTTGGCTACAATCCTGTGTCTGACCTCCTCAGATAATTCTCTGGTTTTCTTTATTTTCTCCATGCTCATTGCGGTACACACAGTGACACAAAACAGGATAATTAGTATTTTTCTCTATTCAAACTGGTTAGATTAGTGATTTTTACATTGAGGCACCTGCAACTCACCACAGGTGAGTTCAATTCCAAAGTAAAGGAGAATCACCTGCTTGAAATTTAATTATTTCTAACTACTTCTAGAAGGTGCCAATAATATTGTCTGGGCCATTTTAGGATTTCTTTGTGAAATAAGCTAAGATTTAGTAAATTATTCAGGGATACAGTGGCTTGTGAAAGTATTCATCCCCTTGGCATTTTTCCTATTTTGTTGCCTTACAACCTGGGGAGTGTGCAGCTATATTTGGACTGTAGGTTTATTTGCATTCGGATCACAACCTGTGAAAGGGTCTGAGACCTCATTAAAGCAGAGTAGAGCAGACGTGCAGTGGTTGGGGGGTTTGTATCATTTGATTTACACAACATGCCTACCACTTTGAAGATACTATTTTTTTTGTGCGTGAAACAAACAAGAAATAAGACAAAAAAACAGAACTTGAGCGTGCATAACCGTTCACCCACCCAAAGTCAATACTCTGTAGAGCTGGGTTCTTCAATTCCGGTCCTGGAGGGCCGAAACACTTCTGTTTTTTATTTCTACCTGGTAGTTAATTGCACTCACCTGGTGTCCCAGGTCTGACTTAGCCCCTGATTAGAAGGAGAGGATGAAAAACAGAGGTGTTTCGGCCCTCCAGGACCGGAATTGAAGAACTCTGCTGTAGAGTCTTCTTTTGCAGAAATTACAGCTGCAGGTCTCTTGGGGTATGTCTCTATAAGCTTGGCACATCTAGCCACTGGGATTTTTGTCCATTCTTCAAGGGAAAACTGCTCCAGCTCCTTCAAGTTGGATCACTCAAGTGTTGCTTTAGCAGTATGCTTAGGGTCATTGTCCTGCTGGAAGGTGAACCTCTGTCCAAGTCTCAAATCTCTGGAAGACTGAAACAGGTTTCCCTCAAGAATTTCCCTGCCATCCATCATTCCTTCAATTCTGACCAGTTTCCCAGTCCCTGCCGATGAAAAACATCCCCACAGCATGATGCTGCCACCACCATGCTTCACTGTGGGGATGGTTTTCTCGGGGTGATGAGAGGTGTTGGGTTTGTGCCAGACATATCGTTTTCCTTGATGGCCAAAAAGCTCAATTTTAGTCTCATCTGACCAGAGTACCTTCTTCCATATGTTTGGGGAGTCTCCCACATTGCTTTTGGCAAACACCAAACGTGTTTACTTATTTTTTCTTTCCGGAACTGCGACCTACTCCTGTAACAGTGTCACCCCCGATGAACGGCCCCAGCCGTTCACCTCGGCGCCTCCGAGTGGATGCGACGGATTGCTGTATCAGCCCTGGGTCCAGAATGTCCCTCCTGGGCACCCCTTGACCGCTCCACCAGCCCATAACCCCAGAATTGGAGACCCCTCCCCACCCGCTGGCAGTCCAGGATCCGGTCCACCGTAAAAGCCGGCTGCCCTCCGATGATGCGCAGCGGGGGAACAGGACGAGGAGGGGGAGCCAGCGGAGAGTTGGCGACGGGCTTGAGGAGAGACACATGGAACATGGTATGCACCTGCATGGTGGGGGGACGTTGCAGGCGGTAGGTCACTTGGTTGACTCTCCGGACCACTCTTAATGGCCCGACGGAACCGCCGCCTCCTTCTCTTTCTCGGGGAATAGGGGAGCTTGGGGATAGGCAGGGGTCGGAGCAGCCCTGCCGCGTATCCACCTCAACCCCTCGTGTGGGCATGGTGCCGGGCAGGAGATCGATAGCGCAGTCATAAGGCCTGTGAGGAGGTAGGCCCTTGGCACGCCTCTTACTAAACACCTCCCCCAGATCTGGTAGGTGGTCTGGGACGGTGGTTTGGGCTGATGAGTGGTTGGTGGCGAGCCGCCCCGTCCCGATACCAGCGAGCCCTCCCGTTTTCCCGGCTTCTCCGTTCATGAGTCGCCGTGGTGACCTGCATGGCCGCAGTACCGGCAACGTCCCTGGGGCAGACGCCTCTGCCTCTCCATCTGGGACAAGCACGCCGCACCCAGCTATCCCACGGAGTAGTCCGCCACCGAACGGTCACCCTGCCGACAAGCCGTGAGCCGCCTACCGGCCTCGTGCCCCGACACCACCCGAGAGGTGTCGAACACATTGCGTATCTCCCGGGTGAATTGGTAGGAGTTCGGAGCACGCCGGAGTTTGGCTCTCCCACTCCGTGGTAGCCCAGGAAAGGGCTTGACCTGTCAACAGAGTGATAATGTAGGCCACCCGGCACTGCTCCGTCGGAAAGGAGGAGGGTTGTAGGCTTAACATCAGGGAACACTGGGTGAGGAATTCCCTGCAGCCCTCTGGATGTCCGTCGTACCTCTCCGGAGGTGGTAGGCGGGGTTCCCGCGATGTCGTAGGCGAGACTGGAGATGCCGCTGCCGTGGCTTCCGCTCCGACGGCTGCCGGTGCTGGTCGGCGTCCACCCGGCTTTGCACGGCGATTGTCAGCTGGCGGAGATGCTCAATGATCTGCTGCAGGCTGCGGTCGTGCTGATCCAGCATGGCTCCCTGCGATGCCAATGCGCTATGATACTGTGCTGTCTCCGCCCTGGTCCATATTGGCTCAGTTTTCTGAAAGGGTTGGTGCGAGGTGTGACCCAGGTGCGGTGTAGGATAGACAGTAGGCAGTAGGCAAGGATGGTGAAACAAGGATCTTTACTGGTGGTCCAAAAACCAAGATACAAAACAAATGAGGAGCACATAGGTCTCCAAAAAACAGGCTGACAGCAAACAATACGAAATACTAACTCTGACTGGAAAAACACAATGACACAGGGAGAACACTTCTCGAGTACCTGTAACTCTGTCAAGTGATCCGACACTGATATGTACTGCTTGACATCAAGGAACTAGCAGAGAAAACTGAGCGAGGGAACACAGGGAAGTGAGGGCATAAATACACAGGTGAATCAGATAGCCACAGGTGACACCAATAGGCAGATAATTAGTCCTGACTGTGAGTGAGGAGGTGCCTAAGGTTGTCAGAGGATGACACCTAGTGGGTCACTCCGGAACTGCGACCCACTCCTGTAACACATATGCATGTACCACTTTTCCGTTATTTATTTTGTATAATTTTTTGAAACAAGTTATTTTTTTCATTTCACTTCACCAATTTGGATTATTTTGTGTATGTCCATTACATGAAATCCAAATAAAAATCCATTTAAATTACAGGTTGTAATGCAACAAAATAGGAAAAACGGCAAGGGGGATGAATACTTTTGCAAGGCACTGCAGATGGGGGTCGTCATAGCGAAGCGGGGGTCTCCTCATAATCACTATATGCACTATGACTCGACGTACCACCCCCTCACCTCTCCCCTCACACTGCACCACAGGCTCAGTCAAGCACGTAATGAACTCCAGAGCCAATGATCGTGCACAGGCATGGGTCGCTATCAATCAGGCAGGGCCGATGGGCCGGGGCTGGGTGGGTGGTGCAAGAAGAGGCGTTAGGGGGGTCTTGACACACACACACACACACACACAGGGAGGATGCTGATTCTGAACGTACAGTTTTATAATTACTACTAATGTGGTCCTCTGTAGCTCAGCTGGTAGAGCACGGCGCTTGTAACGCCAAGGTAGTGGGTTCGATCCCCGGAACCACCCATACACAAAAAAAAAATGTATGCACGCATGACTGTAAGTTGCTTTGGATAAAAGCATCTGCTAAATATTATTACTAATCTCTCTGCAGTTATGCTTTATCACAGCCAATTGTTTAAAAAAAATCCTGGTTGAAGGATTTCCTGCTTATTCCCTGCCGTTTCCAAGAATCTTCCAACTACGATTTCTGGAAAACCTAGGAAAATTACCAGAATTTTGCAACCTTACCTGCAATCACATTATGCTGGCTTGCAAAGTGGTTTGTAATTCCTATTGGTATCCAGCCAGAGTTAGGATATCCAACAGTTGGAATTGTTATTCACCCACAACCTGCATTCATAATGTGTAGCCAGGTTTCCATCCAATTGGCAGCAGATTTATGTGAATATAAAAAAATCTGCATAAAGAGAATATGTGCATTTTCCCACCAGTGTTGTGTTTCCACCAAATAGACTTAAAATCGGTGCTATTCGGAATTGGAAATAGTGCACACATTTTTTTTATTTCTTAGCCAACAGCTCACAGATACAGTGCGGGTAGGCTGTGCGGGTAGGCTGTGCGGGTAGGCAGTGCGGGTAGGCTGTGCGGGTATGCTAGACTACGTGAGATTATTATGGATATTATGGAAATATTATGGATATTTTTTTTACACAAAAAAGTTCCCATCATCTAACAAATTATCCGTCAGCATTTATAACATTTTACAAAAAAAAATATGTTTCCATCACAGCTGTCGTGATTTTCTTTTCTATATGGTATGACTTTACTCGCATAACAAAACGTGGTTACAGTCAGGATTAGGAACATTGTGATGAGACTACCTAAACCATATAAACTGGTACAACATTTTCAGAAATAGGTGCAAAACATTTTTTTGTATTATTTATCTTCGTGTAGCATAAGATTAAAAAATCACTTTTTTAAATATTTGTTTTATTTAAAACCTGAGTCGAACTATAAAAAGCATATGCATGACTATGGTAGCAGTTGAAAGAACAACCTGTGGAAATGATCAGACCAAAGGTGAGGACACAACAGTTCACACGAGACTGTTAGGCTTTCAAAAGTGCACTTCAGACAAACAGATTGTAATTTTGGTGTACATAGAATCGAGTCACGATGTTCAAGTGCGTGTTCCGCTGCTTATTTTCTTCACAATACAACAAAACAGGCTCATTATGTTCAGGACAACCCAGGGTATAACTCATGTCATACTTGTAACTGTGGATCAAACATAGCGATCATAAACATTGATTCTGTACTGTAGCGACCCGCACAGACAGCTGTGTGTTATGTGTTAGGCTAGTAGATGGTTGTGTTGTACCTACCAGTACCCAGTGTTCCCGGGGTCCGACATGTCAATCAACCTGCTATCTGCCAATCACGGGAATGCCTGGAATGTTCTGATGCCGGGCATCCTGGCGGTTGGCGGAGTGGCGTGGAGGGGGGTTGGGCAGGGGGATGGAGCATTGGAAGTTAAGACCAGGTTTAGCCTTTGTTCTCTCTCTTTACGTCTGGGCTTCACAAGAGAAGGTCACGATTGGCTTGTGGGTTATCTTTCATTTATTTGGTGTGGGCTACGGCCAAACAGTAGCCTGTGTAAAGTTGGTTTATAAAACCGTCCATTCGTAAACTCAATCCTCTGTCTGGACAGTTGTTCTTTTATGATCTAGTCAGGTCATTACATTGGTGTCAGAAGTAAAAACGTTGATAGAAGTTAGCCAGCTAGCTAGCTGACTTCTGTGGCTAGCTACCGTAGGTGAGAACGGGGGTTGAAAATGCTTCAAGGGAATCCGAAAGTGAAGGTGGAGGTAGGGGACGATTATGGCCAAGGAGGTGCGTGTGCATGGACGTCGGGGGTTCTGGCTGAGGAGATCGCCAGGGCATCGGAGCCCAGAGGCCGCTTGAGGGAGGACGTTAGAGTGATGGCGGCTGAAGCGGGCATGAGTGCTTCGTCGACTGTGTTTCGCGCGGATTCTGGTGGGCGGACCGAAGGGGTGACGTCGACGCGGCGGGACGAAGAATCTGGGGCTCAGGATGTAAACAAACATGGCGGCGCCCAGTTCCCGGCTGCGTCCGTATCTGTTAAGACCCCGAAGTATTCCGGTAAGGCGGATTGGGAAGCTTTTCATGCTCAGTTTGAACTGTTAGCTCATTTTAGGGGGTGGTCGGATGAAGATAGGGCACTGCAGTTGGCTTTATGCCTCACGGATGAAGCTCTGGCCTGTTTGATATTGATTAGCCCCGAGGACAGACGTGATTATGGTGCTTTAGTGGGAGCACTGAGGAGGCGCTATGGACAGTGTGTACAGCCCGGGCTACTGCGCTCCGAACTGAGTAATAGACGCAGGCAGCCTGGAGAGCCTCTACGGGTGCTAGCTAATGACATTGAGAGCCTCTCTCGGTGGGCATATGCTCACATGCCCCCCTCCGTGCAGAGCGAGCTAGCACGGGACCAGTTCATACAGGCGCTCTCTCCTACGGAGCTGCGCATACAGACCCAGCTGGCTCATCCTGAGTCATTGCAGGTAGCCTTGGAGATGGCTTTGGAGAGGGAGCTGGTGTGGGCTGGGGCTTCAGCTGGGGCTTTGGTGGGGGTGCAGGGAGACAGACCCTCTGTGCGAGCTGGGGGGCAGAGCAGCCCGGAGCCGGAAAAGCCTGCATGGGTGGCTGAAATGACAGAACTCATTCGTGCTGTGTCGCTACAGGCGGCACGAAACACACGCCCTGGTCCCAGGGTCTGCTGGGGTTGTGGCCAGCCAGGCCATCGGCGCCGAGATTGCCCCATGTCCCCCAGAGCTCAGGGAAACGGCTCGGGGTCCGCATAGACCGGGTAGTGCGG
The DNA here is from genome assembly GCF_964263955.1 of Coregonus lavaretus. Taxonomy (NCBI): domain Eukaryota; kingdom Metazoa; phylum Chordata; class Actinopteri; order Salmoniformes; family Salmonidae; genus Coregonus; species Coregonus lavaretus. Next base: position 41,115,231 of record NC_140012.1, read on the forward strand.
ACCCCTGGCTTTCTATCCCAACCACCATCTTCTTCAGGAGGAGCCCACCGGCACAGACGGGGAAGCAAGGCTCCACTTCCCCCAGAAGCAGACGAGGGCAAGCGGATGGAGCCTGTTGTTGTGGTGGGCCGGACCTGTGTTGGGGACTTTTGTCATGTCCCTGTCACTGTGGAGGGGGTGCCCTGCTCTGCCCTGGTGGACACTGGGTCCACAGTAACCCTGGTGAGGCCAGATATTGTGCCAGGTTGGACTCAGTGTGAGCCTACAACTGTGCAGCTCCGCACAGTCACAGGTGAGCTGGCACCCATGAAAGGGAAGGGAATAATGACTCTGACAGTAGGGGGCAGGACTGTGCGTCATCCTGTGTGGGTGGCGGCTGTGCAGGACCCTTGTATCCTGGGGTTGGACTTTCTTAGGAGCACAGGCTGCCAGTTAGACCTAAATAGGGGCACACTGAGCTTCCAGGGAGGGCCGGAGGTCACCATGGCCCCTAATGTCACATTCACTCAACCCAACAAACCCTTTACTCCAACAGTTAAAGCAGCAGAGACTCATGGCTGCCCCCCCTCCCCCACATCTGGGTGTGACTTTTCCCCAGCTCCCCTGTCACCTACGGCATTGTGTTACATTCCCCCAGCTACCTCCACGACACAGCCCTCTGTGAGCCCGGGCCGCGCCCCCCCAGCCCAGCTACCCCAGATGGGAGGGGAGAGGACACTGTCTGCAGTGAGGGAGATATGGGGGAGGAACTGTGTTGGTCTTGACCCCGAGCAGCAGGAACGGTTGTGGCAGTTGCTGTTTGAATTCAGAGACAGCTTTGCGCTGAGTGAGGAAGAGGTGGGTCAGACTCATCTGGTGCAGCATGAGATCGACACAGGTGATGCTCGACCTATCAAGATGCGTTCCCGCCGTATCCCGCTGGCACGCCAGGAGGCGGCAGACAAGGCTGTGTTGGAGATGCAGCGGGCAGACTTCATTGAGCCCTCAGACAGCCCCTGGGCGGCGCCAGTCGTCATGGTTCCGAAGAAGGGGGGCAAGCTGAGGTTCTGTGCGGACTACAGGCGGCTGAATGAGGTAACCAGGAAGGACTCATACCCCATACCACGTATCGATGAGTCGCTGGACCTGGTTAGGGGGTCCTCCTGGTTCTCCTCACTAGACCTCCGCAGTGGCTACTGGCAGGTGCCCCTCTCCCCAGAGGCCAGAGCCAAAACTGCGTTCTCCACTAACAGAGGACACTGGCAGTTCAAGGTCCTGTGTTTTGGCCTGTGCAACGCTCCAGCTACTTTTGAGCGTTTGATGGACAGGGTGCTGGATGGCATCCCCCGACAGCAGTGTCTGGTATACCTCGATGACATCCTGGCCCATGGCAGCTCCTTCCAGTCAGCCCTGGGGGCGCTACGGTGTGTGCTGGAGAGGGTGGCTGCCGCAGGTCTGAAGCTCCACCCCGAGAAGTGCCACTTCATGAGGAGAGAGGTGTCCTTCTTGGGCCACCGAGTGGGGAAGGAGGGGATCAGCACCATGGAGGACAAGGTAGCGGCTGTCAGAGACTGGCCCACCCCCACCGACCAGCGTCAGCTGAAGAGCTTCCTGGGCCTGGCCTCGTACTACAGGAGGTTTGTACGGGGCTTCTCAAGCGTTGCTGCTCCACTGAACCGCCTGCTGCCGAAGGACAAGGCTTTCACTTGGACAGTGGAGTGTGAGGAGGCGTTCAACACCCTCAAACGTGCACTGATCGAGGCCCCCGTGCTCGCCCCCCCTGACCTCACATTGCCCTTTATCCTGGACACAGACGCGAGCAATGTGGGCATGGGTGGGGTGCTGGCCCAGGTGGGGCCAGAGGGGGAGAGAGCGGTGGCGTACTTCAGCAAAACATTTGACAAACATGAGCGCCGCTACTGTGTCACCCGGCGGGAGCTCTTGGCTGTTGTGGCTTCCGTCAAACACTTCAAGTACTACCTGGGTGGTCTGCCCTTTACTGTAAGGACTGACCACTCTGCTCTCCAGTGGCTCATGTCTTTCAGAGAGCCAGAGGGGCAGGTGGCACGCTGGTTGGAGGAGCTTCAGCCGTATGACTTCACGGTGGTGCACAGGGCAGGGGCACGCCACTCCAACGCCGACGCCATGTCCCGTCGGCCCTGTACTGCAGACGGCTGCCGCCACTGTGAACGGAGAGAGGGACGGGAGAGAGAGCTGTGTGCAGAGGAGGGGGTCTGTGCCACAGTGTGTCGGGCGAGCGGGCCTGTCTGCTGTGAGCTGCAGACTGTCGACGTGGCTGAATGGGGGCAGCAGCAGGGACGGGACACAGACCTACAGCCAGTGCTACAGTGGGTAGAGGCGCAGGTGAGGCCACCATGGGAAGAGGTGACAGCGCTCTCACTCGCGACCAAAGGGTTGTGGTCAAAGTTTGAGCGACTGCGGCTGGCTGATGGCGTGTTACAGCGGGCATGGAAGGAGTCAGCTACGGGGGAGGAAAGGTGGCAGGTGGTGGTCCCAAAAGCATTGCGGGAGGCTGTGCTCCAGAGTACTCATGGGGGGGTGGGGACTGGACACTTTGGGGTCACAAAAACACTGCGCCGCCTCCGTCAGGGCTTTTACTGGGGGCAGCACAAGAGGGATGTGGAAGACTTTTGCCGCCGCTGTGACAACTGCACAGCGAGAAAGGGCCCCCCAGGCCGCTCTCATGCTCAGCTCCAACAGTTCCCAGTGGGGGCTCCCATGGAGAGGGTGGGAGTGGATGTAGTTGGGCCGTTCCCCACCACAGACAGTGGAAACCGCTGGGTGCTCACGGCCATGGACTATTTCACAAAATGGCCCGAGGCCTATGCTCTGCCTGACCAGGAGGCAGAGACCATTGTCGACGCCCTGACAGCGGGGATGTTCAGCAGGTTTGGAGCTGCAGAGTCCATCCACAGCGACCAAGGCAGAAACTTTGAGTCCCGTGTGTTTGCCACCATGTGTGAGAGGCTGGGTATGCACAAGACCCGCACTACTCCTCCCCATCCTCAAAGTGATGGCCTTGTGGAGCGCTTCAACAAAACGCTTGGACAGCAGCTGGCCATCGTCTCTTCCAAACACCAGCGGGACTGGGACAAGCACCTGCCTATGGTCCTCATGGCATGCCGCTCCGCTGTCCAAGACTCCACCTCCTGCACGCCTGCCCTCCTCATGCTGGGGAGAGAGATCCGTACCCCTGCGGAGATGGCGTTTGGTCGGCCCCTGGATAGCCCTCATGTTTCCCCGGGGCCGGAGTATGCCCGGAGACTCCAGGACCGCCTGGAGACAGCCCACACCTTCGCCAGAGAGCAGCTGCTGAATGCAGGTGTGAGGCAGAAGAGGAACTATGACGTGCACACCCGGGGAAGGCACTTTGTGGCTGGGGAGCTGGTCTGGGTCTACAGCCCGCTAAGGAAAAAGGGCAGATGCCCCAAGTTGGACAGTCACTGGGTGGGACCCTGCAGTGTCCTGGAGAGGGTAGGGGAGGTTGTTTACCGGGTGCAGCTTCCTCCCAGGGGGAGAAAGGTGACACTGCACCGGGACAGGTTAGCCCCATATAGAGGGGCCTCTTCTCCCCAAACCCCAGGAACCCCCACAATTCCCCTCTCTGGCAATGACATTCTCCAGGCACCCACCCCCAGGTGCCGCAGACAAGGCTCCAGACAGCCCACTCCCCCTGTGTCACCGCGTGGTTCCCCAGAGCCACGGACTGTATTACCCGTTCCCGCTTCCTTGTCCCCCATGTCCTTGCCTTCATCCCCTGGTTCTCAGAGGGGTACTCTGCGGCCATCACAGCCACGCAGGCAAAGGAGACCTCCGGGTCGCTTCAGAGACTTTGTTTGTTCCTTCGGGGACGAGGGACTTTGTGGTGGGGGGGCTGTGTAGCGACCCGCACAGACAGCTGTGTGTTATGTGTTAGGCTAGTAGATGGTTGTGTTGTACCTACCAGTACCCAGTGTTCGCGGGGTCCGACATGTCAATCAACCTGCTATCTGCCAATCACGGGAATGCCTGGAATGTTCTGATGCCGGGCATCCTGGCGGTTGGCGGAGTGGCGTGGAGGGGGGTTGGGCAGGGGGATGGAGCATTGGAAGTTAAGACCAGGTTTAGCCTTTGTTCTCTCTCTTTACGTCTGGGCTTCACAAGAGAAGGTCACGATTGGCTTGTGGGTTATCTTTCATTTATTTGGCGTGGGCTACGGCCAAACAGTAGCCTGTGTAAAGTTGGTTTAATAAACCGTCCATTCGTAAACTCAATCCTCTGTCTGGACAGTTGTTATTTTATGATCTAGTCAGGTCATTACAGTACATTTCATCAGTTACTTATGGGTGTGTGGTGGCTTGTATGACATCGAAGCGGTATTTATTATAATTCTCAACTTCAAATTTTTGTCAGAACACATAAACTCCTCTCGATTTACAGAATTTCCCTCACTCAGGCAACAACAAATTTGCACAAGTAGCCTAATTAGTGGGAGGGATCGGGGTGCCCAAGTTCACAACAGCTGTCAGTCAAAACCCACACAGAGCTGTGAAGTGGAGACCCTGAGCTATGACATCATGTATAGCATGTTACTGTACAGCCACTGCGTTCCAATTAAAGGTGCTTGTCAATGACAAAATCTGCCATTTTCAACCCGCATTCAGGATGACAAGGGCATTGAGTGGAAAGGGCTAAGAAAGGCAGACATAGTGTGAAATAGTGCAGTCCCCATAATTAGTTTTTAGGCCTTAATTTTCTGCAAAAACATTCCCTCATCACATTCTAGGCTAAGCAAGCTAGAATGACAACCGGGCTGGGCTGTCAGCTGGTCATTTGAATGCAGATGAATCAGCCAGTTAGCTATGCTGTCAAAACAAGCTAACCAGACCTTACTTGATTTGAGAATGGTTTAAGATTATTTTGCCCATTTATATCCACATCCTCCTGTGTGAGTTCTTGAGAAAGATGATCTGAAAATGCATAAAATAAGTCCCAGCTCTGGTCCAGGGGGTTACGTGCGGCTTGTTGATGCTGAGTTTCAGCCACACATAAAGCCCTGGACCAGAGCTACATAAAGCCTAACTTCCCCCTCTTGAGCTGAAGAATGAAGAACCACCAAGACTCTTCCTGAAGCTGGCCACCCGGCCAAACTGAGCAATCGAGAGAGAAGGGCCTTGGTCAGGGAGGTGACAAAGAACCCGATGGTCACTCCAGATTTTCTCTGTGGAGATGAGAGAACCTTCCAGAAGGACGACCATCTCTGCAGCACTCCACCAATCAGGCCTTTATGTTAGAGTGGCCAGACGGAAGCCACTCCTCAGTAAAAGGCACATGACAGTCCGCTTGAAGTTTGCCAAAAGGCACCTAAATGACTCTCAGACCATGAGAAACAAGATTCTCTGCTCTGATGAAACCAAGATTGAACTCTTTGGCCTGATTGACAAGTGTCACGTCTGGAGGAAACCTAGCACCATCCCTACGGTGAAGCATGGTGGTGGCAGTATCATGCTGTGGGGATGTGTTTCAGTGGCAGGGACTGGGAGACTAGTCAGGATCGAGGGAAAGATTAATGGAGCAAAGTACAGAGAGATCCTTGATGAAAACCTGCTCCAGAGCGCTCATGACCTCAGACTGGGGTGAAAGTTCACCTTCCAACAGGACAACGACCCTAAGCACACAGCCAAGACAACGCAGGAGTGGCTTCGGACAAGTCTCTGAATTTCCTTGAATGGCCCAGCCAGAGCCCGGACTTGAACCCGATCGAACATCTCTGGAGAGACCTGAAAATTGCTGTGCAGCAACGCTCCCCATCCAACCTGACAGAGCTTGAGAGGATCTGCAGAGAAGAATGGCAGAAACTCCCCAAATACACGTGTGCCAAGCTTGTAGCATCATACCCAAGAAGACTCGAGGCTTTAATCGCTGCCAAAGGTGCTTCAACAAAGTACTGAGTAAAGGGTCTGAATACTTATGTAAACGTTTTTTTATACATTTGCAAACATTTCTAAAAACCTTGTTTTTGCTTTGTCATTATGGGATATTGTGTGTACACTGGCCTCCCGAGTGGCGCAGTGGTCTAAGGCACTGCATCGCAATGCTAGCTGTGCCACTAGAGATCCTGGTTCGAATCCAGGCTCTGTCGTAGCCGGCCGCGACCGGGAGACCCATGGGGCGGCGCATAATTGGCCCTGCGTCGTCCAGGGTAGGGGAGGGAATGGCCGGCAGGGATGTAGCTCAGTTGGTAGAGCATGGCGTTTGCAACGTGAGGGTTGTGGGTTCATTTCCCACGGGGGACCAGTATGAAAAATACAATTATGTATGCACTCACTAACTGTAAGTCGCTCTGGATTAGAGCGTTTGCTAAATGACTTAAATGTAGATTGATGAGGGGGTATAAACTATTTAATCAATTTTAGAATAAGGCTGTAATGTAACAAAATGTGGAAAAAGTCAAGGGGGGGTGGTGATCACTGCGCCCCCCCCCCCCTGCTGACCCTCGCCCCAGTGTTTGGAACCACCACTCTAAAGTACAGTATAGACTCTTAAGGTACGAACTGCAATTGGACAATAATGTACAGTGGGGTCCGAAATTATTGACACACTTGATAAAGATCAGCAAAATTGACTTTATAAAATAATGTCAGTGGTGGGTTTGGCGTCGAAATGAGAATACATACACGAGCAGAAAAGTATTGTGATGAGAATCAGTAGCTTGAAGAAGTGAGTTTGGTGGAAAAGACAGATCCACTGGCTTTGTCACGTCCGCTTGTTGAGGAGCGGTTCACAGTTCCTGCAGCATGTAGGCCTAGTGTGTCTTCTGGTATGGTGGAGGAAAGTGAGGGGGAGATAGCTAACGGTTCCCCTACAATGAGTGCTCAGGGCTGGAGAAAAGAGGCGTTTGGGAACATGGATGGTCTTCGTGAGTTGGCTGAAGTTGTGGTCGATGTTCACTTGTCCCTGGTGGTATGTTACGAAACCAATAACTAGCCTACTGATTTTGCTGCACTCGTTATGTCTAGGGGTCTTAGGCCTAGTTACATGGTCTGTAACCTGACTCGTTATGTCTAGGGGTCTGTTATGATGAGTTTCTGGTATCGAGAGGTTCAGGATGCAAGAGAGTAGTCGACACTCATATGGGGAGTTGATTCAGTCATTATTTAATGGTTACAGTAATGGATTCAATGACAGGCGGTACGGACGTAGCCTCTTGTCATATGAATGACTTCCATACAAAATCTCTCAGTTTATATAATGCTCTCTGAGCTGCTTCTGTCCAACATCTGCCAACCATCATTGAGTGTCACTCATCTACCACAATAGCATCCCCATACTTGGAATTGGCCCTAGACAGGACATTCCATCACATACACCTTCTAAGATTAGCACAAGTGGCCCCCAATCTATCTTGGCACGCAGACCTTCTGTCCCTCACCAGTGACCTGTGTAACACATGGCGTGTCCTTGTCCTCTCTCCCTCACATACATCTTATGAGTTGTACATACATTAATGACTCTTTTATCACAAATGATCATAACAGGGTCTTAGTCCTGGCTACATGGTCTGTAACCTGACTCATTATGTCTAGGGGTCTTAGGCCTAGTTACATGGTCTGGAACCTGACTTGATGTGTGCATTGTGGGAAGTAAACGTGTGCACTTAGGTGTTGAACGTACATGTGCCCAAGGAGACAGCAACCTTTCCTTGGCCCAGGGCCAGCTCTGTCTCTCTTGGTCGGCCAGTCCAAGTGTATTATTATTTGTTAATATGGTGATGAAACATAAATATGTACAAAAAGGAAAAATACCAAAGGCATGCCCAAACTAAATAATCAAAAACAAACAAAAGGCCTCATGGCCACCAAACAAAACCAGCAGCACCTGATATGCTTATCAAGCCTTGGCTCAGCACATCCCTTGACCCGGTTGCTGCCACCTGTGGGATAGAGTGTGGAAGTCCTGGATAGTGTGTTTGCATATGGCATTTTCTCGTTTGGGCAAAAGCTCCATCCTCTGCCCTCTCTTCTCCATCATGACCTGGAAACCGACAACATTTACATTTCAGTCATTTAGCAAATCAAATCAAATCAAATCAAATTGTATTGGTCACATGCGCCGAATACAACAGGTGCAGACATTACAGTGAAATGCTTACTTACAGCCCTTAACCAACAGTGCATTTATTTTAAACAAAAAAGTAAGAATAAAACAACAACAAAAAAAGTGTTGAGAAAAAAAGAGCAGAAGTAAAATAAAGTGACAGTAGGGAGGCTATATATACAGGGGGGTACCGTTGCAGAGTCAATGTGCGGGGGCACCGGCTAGTTGAGGTAGTTGAGGTAATATGTACATGTGGGTAGAGTTAAAGTGACTATGCATAAATATTTAACAGAGTAGCAGCAGCGTAAAAAGGATGGGGTGGGGGGGCAGTGCAAATAGTCCGGGTAGCCATGATTAGCTGTTCAGGAGTCTTATGGCTTGGGGGTAGAAGCTGTTGAGAAGTCTTTTGGACCTAGACTTGGCACTCCGGTACCGCTTGCCGTGCGGTAGCAGAGAGAACAGTCTATGACTAGGGTGGCTGGAGTCTTTGACAATTTTGAGGGCCTTCCTCTGACACCGCCTGGTATAGAGGTCCTGGATGGCAGGAAGCTTTGCCCCAGTGATGTACTGGGCCGTACGCACTACCCTCTGTAGTGCCTTGCGGTCAGAGGCCAAGCAGTTGCCATACCAGGCGGTGATGCAACCAGTCAGGATGCTCTCGATGGTGCAGCTGTAGAATTTTTTGAGGATCTGAGGACCCATGCCAAATCTTTTTAGTCTCCTGAGGGGGAATAGGCTTTGTCGTGCCCTCTTCACGACTGTCTTGGTGTGTTTGGACCATGATAGTTCGTTGTTGATGTGGACACCAAGGAACTTGAAGCTCTCAACCTGTTCCACTACAGCCCCGTCGATGAGAATGGGGGCGTGCTCAGTCCTCTTTTTTTTCCTGTAGTCCACAATCATCTCCTTTGTCTTGGTCACGTTGAGGGAGAGGTTGTTGTCCTGGCACCACACGGCCAGATCTCTGACCTCCTCCCTATAGGCTGTCTCATCGTTGTCGGTGATCAGGCCTACCACTGTTGTGTCGTCGGCAAACTTAATGATGGTGTTGGAGTCGTGCCTGGCCATGCAGTCATGGGTGAACAGAGAGTACAGGAGGGGACTGAGCACGCACCCCTGAGGGGCCCCCGTGTTGAGGATCAGTGTGGCAGATGTGTTGTTACCTACCCTTACCACCTGGGGGCGGCCCGTCAGGAAGTCCAGGATCCAGTTGCAGAGGGAGGTGTTTAGTCCCAGGATCCTTAGCTTAGTGATGAGCTTAGAGGGCACTATGGTGTTGAATGCTGAGCTGTAGTCAATGAATAGCATTCTCACGTAGGTGTTCCTCTTGTCCAGGTGGGAAAGGGCAGTGTGGAGTGCGATAGAGATTGCATCATCTGTGGATCTGTTGGGGCGGTATGCAAATTGGAGTGGGTCTAGGGTTTCTGGGATTATGCTGTTGATGTGAGCCATGACCAGTCTTTCAAAGCACTTCATGGCTACAGACGTCAGTGCTACGGGTCGGTAGTCATTTAGGCAGGTTATCTTAGAGTTCTTGGGCACGGGGACTATGGTGGTCTGCTTGAAACATGTTGGTATTACAGACTCAGTCAGGGACATGTTGAAAATGTCAGTGAAGACACTTGCCAGTTGGTCAGCACATGATCGGAGTACACGTCCTGGTAATCCGTCTGGCCCTGCGGCCTTGTGAATGTTGACCTGCTTAAAAGTCTTACTCACATCGGCTACGGAGAGCGTGATCACATAGTCATCCGGAACAGCTGGTGCTCTCATGCATGCTTCAGTGTTGCTTGCCTCGAAGCGAGCATAGAAGTGGTTTAGCTCGTCTGGTAGGCTTGTGTCACTGGGCAGCTCGCGGCTGTGCTTCCCTTTGTAGTCTGTAATAGTTTTCAAGCCCTGCCACATCCGACGAGCGTCAGAGCCAGTGTAGTATGATTCAATCTTAGACCTGTATTGACTCTTTGCCTGTTTGATGGTTCGTCGGAGGTCATAGCGGGATTTCTTATAAGCGTCCGGGTTAGAGTCCCGTTCCTTGAAAGCGGCAGCTCTACCCTTTAGCTCAGTGCGGATGTTTCCTGTAATCCATGGCTTCTGGTTGGGGTATGTACGTACGGTCACTGTGGGGACGACATCATCGATGCACTTATTGATGAAGCCAGTGACTGATGTGGTGTACTCCTCAATGCTGTCTGAAGAATCCCGGAACATGTTCCAGTCTGTGCTAGCAAAACAGTCCTGTAGCTTAGCATCTGCGTCATCTGACCACTTTTTTATTAACCGAATCACTGGTGCTTCCTGCTTCAGTTTTTGCTTATAAGCAGGAATCAGGAGGATAGAGTTATGGTCAGATTTGCCAAATGGAGGGCGAGGGAGAGCTTTGTATGCGTCTCTGTGTGTGGAGTAAAGGTGGTCTAGAGTTTTTTTCCCTCTGGTTGCACATTTAACATGCTGGTAGAAATTAGGTAGAACGGATTTAAGTTTCCCTGCATTAAAGTCCCCGGCCACTAGGAGCGCTGAATCTGGATGAGCGTTTTCCTGTTGATTAATGGCCTTGTACAACACATTCAGTGCAATCTTAATGCCAGCATTGGTTTGTGGTGGTAAATAGACAGCTATGAAAAATATAGATGAAAACTCTCTTGGTAAATAGTGTGGTCTACAGCTTATCATAAGATACTCTACCTCAGGCGAGCAAAACCTCGAGACTTCCTTAGTATTTGATTTTGTGCACCAGCTGTTGTTTACAAATATACACAGACCGCCACCCATTTTAACCCCGTCTCTGATGTCCTGCCAAATAACATGGGTAAAAGTGACTAGGCAATCAGGAAAGATAATAAACAGAGTAGCAGCAGCGTATGTAAAGAGTTTTAGAGTGTGAAAGGTTTTCTACGTGTGTGTGTGTGTGTGTGTGTGTGTGTGTGTGTGTGTGTGTGTGTGTGTGTGTGTGTGTGTGTGTGTGTGTGTGTGTGTGTGTGTGTGTGTGTGTGTTGGAGAGTCAGTGTAGGATGTGTTAGAGTGTGTGTGTGAATATGTGTATGTGTGTGTGTGTGTGTGTGTGGGTAGAGTCCAGTGAGTGTGCGTAGAGTCAGTGCAAGAGAGTCAATGCAAATAGTCTGGGTAGCTATTTGATTATCTGTTCAGCAGTCTTATGGCATGTATTTATTAGGGATCCCCAGCTGCTGCCAAGGCAGCAGCTACTCTTCCTGGGGTCCAAACATATTAAAGCACTTACATTAAATACAAAACAAAATATAAAACAGTACATCATATTACATTATTACACCACTACCTATATACAATACAAAATGTTTAATACCACCATACAACAATATCACAATGTGTGCATATGCATGTGTCTATACCCTTGTGTGTGTCTCTTCACAGTCCCGTTGTTCCATAAGATGTATTTTTACCTGTTTTTAAAAATCTGATTCTACTGCTTGCATCAGTTACCTGATGTTGAATAGAGTTCCATGTAGTCATGGCTCTATGTAGTACTGTGCGCCTCCCATAGTCTGTTCTGGACTTGGGGACTGTGAAGAGACCTCTGGTGGCATGTCTTGTGGGGTATGCATGGGTTTCCGAGCTGTGTGATAGTAGTTTAAACAGACAGCTCGGTACATTCAGCTTGTCAACACCTCTTACAAAAACAAGCAGTGATGAAGTCAATCTCTTTTCCACTCTGAGCCAGGAGAGACTGACATGCATGTCATTAATGTCAGCTTTCCGTGTACTTTTAAGGGCCAGCCGTGCTGCCCTGTTCTGAGCCAACTGCAATTTTCCCAAGTCCCTCTTTGTGGCACCTGACCACACTACTGAACAGTAGTCTAGGTGCGACAAAACTAGGGCCTGTAGGACCTGCCTTGTTGATAGTGTTGTTAAGAAGGCAGAACAGCGCTTAATTATGGACATACTTCTCCCCATCTTAGCTACTGTTGTATCAATATGCTTTGACCATGACAGTCTACAGTCCAGGGTTACTCCAAGCAGTTTAGTCTCCTGAACTTGCTCAATTTCCATATTATTCATTACGAGATGTAGTTGAGGTTTAGGGTTTAGTGAATGATTTGACCCAAATACAATGCTTTTAGTTTTGGAAATATTCAGGACTAACTTATTCCTTGCCACCCATTCCAAAACTAACTGCAACTCTTTGTTAAGTGTTGCAGTTATTTCAGTTGCTGTAGTAGCTGACGTGTATAGTGTTGAGTCATCCGCATACATAGACACACTGGCTTTACTCAAAGCCAGTGGCATGTCATTAGTAAAGATAAGCAAGGGGCCTAAACAGCTACCCTGGGAGATTCTACCTGGATTATGTTGGAGAGGCTTCCATTAAAGAACACACTCTGTGTTCTGTTAGACAAGTAACTCTTTATCCACAATATAGCAGGGGGTGTAAAGCCATAACACATACGTTTTTCCAGCAGCAGACTATAATCGATAATGTCAAAAGCCGCACTGAAGTCTAACAAAACAGCCCCCACAATATTTTTATCATCAATTTCTCTCAGCCAATCATCAGTCATTTGTGTAAGTGCTGTGCTTGTTGAATGTCCTTCTTTATAAGCATGCTGAAAGTTTGTTGTCAATTTGTTTACAGTAAAATAGCATTGTATCTGGTCAAACACAATTTCTTCCAAAACTTTACTAAGGGTTGGTAACAGGCTGGTTGGTCGGCTATTTGAGCCAGTAAAGGGGGCTTTACTATTCTTAGGTAGCGGAATTACTTTTGCTTCCCTCCAGGCCTGAGGGCACACACTTTCTAGTAGGCTTAAATTGAAAATATGGCAAATAGGAGTGGCAATATCGTCCGCTATTATCCTCAGCAATTTTCCATCCAAGTTGTCAGACCCCGGTGGCTTGTCATTGTTAATAGACAACAATAATTTGTTCACCTCTTCCACACTCACTTTACGGAATTCAAAATTACAATGCTTGTCTTTCATAATTTGGTCAGATATACTTGAATGTGTAGTGTCAGCAATTGTTGCTGGCATGACATGCCTAAATTTGCTAATCTTGACAATGAAAAAATGTATAAAGTACTTGGCAATATCAGTTGGTTTTGTGATGAATGAGCCATCTGATTCAATGAATGATGGAGCTGCGTTTGCCTTTTATCCCAAAATTTCATTTAAGGTGTTCCAAAGCTTTTTACTATCATTCTTTATGTCATTTATCCTTGTTCCATAGTGTTGTTTCTTCTTATTTTTATTCAGTTTAGTCACATGATTTCTCAATTTGCAACACGTTTGCCAATCGGTTGTGCAGCCAGACCAATTTGCCATTCCTTTTGCCTCATCCCTCTCAACCATACAATTTTTCAATTCCTCATCAATCCACGGGGATTTATCCGTTTTTACAGTCATTGTCTTAATGGGTGCATGCTTATTAGTAACTGGAATGAGACATTTCATAAATGTGTCAAGTGCCGTGTCTGTTTGCTCCTCATTACACACCACGGACCAACATTTATTATTTACATCAACAACATAGGAATCATTACAAAATTATTGTATGACCTCTTATACACAATATTAGGCCCAGCCTTTGGAACTTTGGTTTTCCTAGATATGGCTACTATATTGTGATCACTACATCCAATGGATTTCGATACTGCTTTCAAACAAATCTCTGCAGCATTAGTAAAGATATGATCAATACATGTTGATTATTTAATTCCTGTACTGTTTGTAACCACCCTGGTAGGTTGACTGATAACCTGAAATAGGTTGCAGGCACTGGTTAAAGTTTTAAGCTTTCTCTTGAGTGGGCAGCCTGATGAAAGCCAGTCAATATTTAAATCACCCAGAAAGTATACCTCTCTATTGATATCTCATACACTACCGTTCAGAAGTTTGGGGTCACTTAGAAATGTCCTTGTTTTCGACAGAAAAGCCATTTTTTAAACCATTAAAATAACAGCAAATTGATCAGAAATACAGTGTAGACATTGTTAATGTTGTAAATGGCTATTGTAGCTGGAAATGGCTGATTTTTTATGGAAAATCTACATAGTCGTACAGAGGCCCATTATCAGCAACCATCAGTCCTGTGTTCCAATGGCACGTTGTGTTTGCTAATCCAAGTTTATAATTTTAAAAGGCTAATTGATCATTAGAAAATCCTTTTGCAATTATGTTAGCACAGCTGAAAACTGTTGTGCTGATTAAAGAAGCAATAAAACTGGCCTTCTTGAGACTGGTTGAGTGTCTGGAGCATCAGCAATTGTGGGTTCGATTACAGGATCAAAATGACCAGAAACAAATAACTTTCTTCTGAAACTTGTCAGTCTATTATTGTTCTGAGATGTGTATGCACAACGTGTACATACACTAATGTGATTGGTTATACACAGAATACGTTTAGTTTTTAATTAATTAAAATGGATTGAGTTACCAGGGGTTTAAAAATGTACTCAGCCAAACATTCTTGCATGCAAACACACATTTTTACATTTTAGCAGACGCTCTTATCCAGAGGGACTCACAGTTAGTGAGTGCATATATTTTCATACTGGCCCCCCGTGGGAAACGAACCCACAACCCTGGCGTTGCAAGCACCATGCTCTACCAACTGAGCTACAGGGGACCCTTACAGTGCCTTGCATTTTTCCTATTTTGTTGCATTACAACCTGTAATTTAAATGGATTGTTATTTGGATTTCATGTAATGGACATACACAAAATAGTCCAAATTGGTGAAGTGAAATGAAAAAAATAACTTGTTTCATTGAATTCAAAAATATATATATGGAAATGTGGTGCGTGCATACAGTGGGGAAAAAAAGTATTTAGTCAGCCACCAATTGTGCAAGTTCTCCCACTTAAAAAGATGAGAGAGGCCTGTAATTTTCATCAAAGGTACACGTCAACTATGAGAGACAAAATGAGAAATAATATCCAGAAAATCACATTGTAGGATTTTTTATGAATTTATTTGCAAATTATGGTGGAAAATAAGTATTTGGTCAATAACAAAAGTTTCTCAATACTTTGTTATATACCCTTTGTTGGCAATGACACAGGTCAAATGTTTTCTGTAAGTCTTCACAAGGTTTTCACACACTGTTGCTGGTATTTTGGCCCATTCCTCCATGCAGATCTCCTCTAGAGCAGTGATGTTTTGGGGCTGTCGCTGGGCAACACAGACTTTCAACTCCCTCCAAAGATTTTCTATGGGGTTGAGATCTGGAGACTGGCTAGGCCACTCCAGGACCTTGAAAGGATTCTTACGAAGCCACTCCTTCGTTGCCCGGGCGGTGTGTTTGGGATCATTGTCATGCTGAAAGACCCAGCCACGTTTCATCTTCAATGCCCTTGCTGATGGAAGGAGGTTTTCACTCAAAATCTCACGATACATGGCCCCATTCATTCTTTCCTTTACACGGATCAGTCGTCCTGGTCCCTTTGCAGAAAAACAGCCCCAAAGCATGATGTTTCCACCCCCATGCTTCACAGTAGGTATGGTGTTCTTTGGATGCAACTCAGCATTCTTTGTCCTCCAAACACGACGAGTTGAGTTTTGACCAAAAAGTTCTATTTTGGTTTCATCTGACCATATGATATTCTCCCAATCCTCTTCTGGATCATCCAAATGCACTCTAGCAAACTTCAGACGGGCCTGGACATGTACTGGCTTAAGCAGGGGGACATGTCTGGCACTGCAGGATTTGAGTCACGGGCGACGTAGTGTGTTACTGATGGTAGGCTTTGTTACTTTGGTCCCAGCTCTCTGCAGGTCATTCACTAGGTCCCCCCGTGTGGTTCTGGGATTTTTGCTCACCGTTCTTGTGATCATTTTGACCCCACGGGGTGAGATCTTGCGTGGAGCCCCAGATCGAGGGAGATTATCAGTGGTCTTGTATGTCTTCTATTTCCTAATAATTGCTCCCACAGTTGATTTCTTCAAACCAAGCTGCTTACCTATTGCAGATTCAGTCTTCCCAGCCTGGTGCAGGTCTTCAATTCTGTTTCTGGTGTCCTTTGACAGCTCTTTGGTCTTGGCCATAGTGGAGTTTGGAGTGTGACTGTTTGAGGTTGTGGACAGGTGTCTTTTATACTGATAACAAGTTCAAACAGGTGCCATTAATACAGGTAACGAGTGGAGGACAGAGGAGCCTCTTAAAGAAGAAGTTACAGGTGTGTGAGAGCCAGAAATCTTGCTTATTTGTAGGTGACCAAATACTTATTTTCCACCATAATTTGCAAATAATCCATAAAAAATCCTACAATGTGATTTTCTGGATTTTTTCTCTCTCAATTTGTCTGTCATAGTTGATGTGTACCTATGATGAAAATTACAGGCCTCTCTCATCTTTTTAAGTGGGAGAACTTGCACAATTGGTGGCTGACTAAATACTTTTTTTCCCCACTGTATGTATTCACCTCCTTTGCTATGAAGCCCCTAAATAAGATGTGGTGCAACCAATTACCTTCAGAGGTCACATAATTAGTTAAATAAAGTCCACCTGTGTGCAATCTAAGTGTCACATGATCTGTCACATGATCTCAGTATATATACACCTGTTCTGAAAGGACCCAGAGTCTGCAACACCACTAAGCAAAGGGGCACCACCAAGCAAGCGGCACCATGAAGACCAAGGAGCTCTCCAAACAGGTCAGGGACAAAGTTGTGGAGAAGTAGAGATCAGGGTTGGTTTATAAAAAAATATCTGAAACATTGAACATCCCACGGAGCACCATTAAATCCATTATAAAAAAATGGAAAGAATATGGCACCACAACAAACCTGCCAAGAGAGGGCCGCCCACCAAAACTCATGGACCAGGCAAGAAGGGCATTAATCAGAGAGGCAACAAAGAGACCAAAGACAACCCTGAAAGAGCTGCAAAGCTCCACAGCAGAGATTGGAGTATCTGTCCATAGGACCACTTTAAGCCGTACACTCCACAGAGCTGGGCTTTACGGAAGAGTGGCCAGAAAAAAGCCATTGTTTAAAGAAAAAAATAAGCAAACACGTTTGGTGTTCGCCAAAAGCAATGTGGGAGACTCACAAACATATGGAAGAAGGTACTCTGGTCAGATGAGACTAAAATTGAGCTTTTTGGCCATCAAGGAAAATGTCTGGCGCAAACCCAACACCTCTCATCACCCCTAGAACACCATCCGCACAGTGAAGCATGGTGGTGGCAGCATCATGCTGTGGGGGTGTTTTTCATCGGCAGGGACTGGGAAACTGGTCAGAATTGAAGGAATGTTGGATGGCGCTAAATACAGGGAAATTCTTGAGGGAAATCTGTTTCAGTCTTCCAGAGATTTGAGACTGGGACGAGGTTCACCTTTCAGCACGACAATGATCCTAAGCATACTGCTAATGCAACACTCGAGTGGTTTAAGGGGAAACATTTAAATGTCTTGGAATGGCCTAGTCAAAGCCCAGACCTCAATCCAATTGAGAATCTGTGGTTTGACTTAAAGATTGCTGTACACCAGCGGAAACCATCCAACTTGAAGGAGCTGGAGCAGTTTTGCCTTGAAGAATGGGCAAAAATCCCAGTGGCTAGATGTGCCAAGCTTATAGAGACATACCCCAAGATACTTGCAGCTGTAATTGCTGCAAAAGGTGGCTCTACAAAGTATTGACTTTGGGGGGGGTGAATAGTTATGCTCACTCAAGTTTTCAGTTTTTTTGTCTTATTTCTTGTTTGTTTCACCCCAAAAAATATTTTGCATCTTCAAAGTGGTAGACATGTTGTGTAAATGAAATGATACAAACCCCCCAAAAATCAATTTTAATTCCAGGTTGTAAGGCAACAAAATAGGAAAAATGCCAAGGGGGGTGAATACTTTCGCAAGCCACTGTACGTACACACACGCACACGCACGCACGCATGCGTGCACGCACACACGCACACACACACACACACACACACACACACACACACACACACAGCCAAAACAAGATACAGAGCATGACTACGGGCAGAGAGAAGGGAGCTCAGATAAAGAGGTGTTCATCATTTTACGTATGGGTGGTCCTCTGTAGCTCAGCTGGTAGAGCATGGCGCTTGTAACGCCAGGGTAGTAGGTTCGATCCCCGGGACCACCCATATGTAAAAATGTGTGCGCACGTGACTGTAAGTTGCTTTGGATAAAAGCGTCTGCTAAATGGCATATTATTATTATCATTATCTTCATACTGTTTCGATGGCAAACCGGTGCATTGCCCACAGTTAGATAGCCCTGTAGCCTACTCTCTATCATACAGGCGGTTTGTGTTATATTTACACAGCGGTTTGTATTATATATGAAGTGAGCCTGTCCTCTTGTGGCAATGGGATGCTAGTGTTCATGATTGGCCAGTTTCAAGACTCCCCATGCAAAATGTGTAATCAAAACCAATGGGATTATTGAGTATTTTCTGTTTAGGAAAATAGGGAATAAAATAGAAGAGGGAACCCAAGGAGAGATGTCTTCTGGGCTTCTTGCCCAGGTTATAAAAGTCCACAATGCACTCTCTGTCCACCAGGCATTTGTTCTTTGGGATCCCAGCCAGACAAGGTTACCCTCTCTCATATCTCCTCTCCCAAAAACAGATGGAGGCAAATAAAACCCCAATAGACAACGTAACTTCCTGCTGGGCTGGTCATTGACTTTGACTGGTTCATCACGCGTGATCAATAATAATCACCCCAGGACAGACAGAATAGACTAGCGTCAACATTGACATGATACTGAACCACTGACTGCTACTCCTTCTTCGGCTTCTACTACTTTAGCAGCCAGCCATTTTCTTTTATAAGTTTTGAATCTGGCGTCGTTTTGCGTATCAGTTCATAAACACTATGCTATGGAATCGGTACGTCAAAAATCTCTTCCCAACTATTTTGCAATCTATATGGGACGGCTGTCAATCCTTTGGTCCTTAAATGAAACTGGTATACTTTTTTATTTATCACTATTATCTTTAACCAATTTTGGTCTTTAATGTAGGACCGACATACAAGTTCCTTACTTTTTCCCTCTTCCACTTTCCTCTTCCATTTCTGCAGTAATGCTGCAATTATTTGGTTGTAATTTTGGGTAGAGCAGACATTTCCATATGTTTTTGTTAGCTGCATGTGTGACATAACTTCACCAGTCCTACCTATGATATCATTTATGAAGATTATACTTTAAAAAATGTTTTACAAAAATGTTTTTTTATCAATTAGTATATTTCAGTTTAACCACAATATTTGTTGCATTATTTGTTCTGTAGTTTCTGGAGGATTAAATTGAAATTACAACCAACTTTCTATGGCTTGTTTTAGAAATAGTGATTTTTGGGAGATGATTTCCTTTTCAAATAACTGAAAGTGAGAGGTTGTAATCTGAATAAAGGGGAAAAGGCCATTCTTGAACATTGGGTGACTAATTCTTGAACAATCTTACTAATTTGCTAGAGAACCAGTTCGGATTTAAGTATAACCTTTGTATGACTGAAGCTTTTAGTGATAGGTCTAATGCTTTAATATTTAATAATTTATGTCCTCCGAATTCATGTTCATTATATAAAGTTTGTTTACTTGTTTAATTTTGTCTGGCTTGCCGTTCCAAATAAAATGGAATATTTTTTTCTCATATCATTTAAAAAACTGTTCGCTAGGCGTAGGCAAGACCATAAGCAAATAGGTAAACAGGGATAATACTAAAGAGTTAATCAGGGTGATTTTTCCACAAATTGACAGGTATTTACCTTTCCATGGTAGCAATATCTTATCTATTTTTGCTAACTTTCTATTAAAATGTATTGGAGTGAGATCATTTATTTCATTTGGGATATGTATTCCGAGTATATCCACATCACCATCAGTCCATTTTATTGGTAAACTACATGGTAATGTAAAATAATTATTTTTTAGTGATCCAATACGTATCATAGTACATTTATCATCATTTGGTTGTAATCCAGAGAGGTTGTAATCCAGAGAGGTTGTAATCCAGAGAGGTTGTAATCCAGAGAGGTTGTAATCCAGAGAGCAGCCAGCCATTGATTATATTCTGTCTCAGTCTCTGCCTGGACTCTGTTCCGTTTGAGTCATTGTGGGATCTTGGGGTAAATTAAAGCCAGTGTATATTTAAATGGGAGAAAATCAATGGCGGCAGACGGCACTAAGCTAACCAAATGTTAATTTTGATGCCTTTTCCTAACCCTAACCTTAACCTCACTGAAACTACATAACCTTAACCTAAACCTAAACCTAAACCTAAACCTAAACTTAATTTTAACTCTCACCTTCATTAGTTTCGACCCCTATGCCTTACATTTTTGTTCTGTAGTGGGGTCACAAGACCTGTGTTTAAATCACGTTCCAGAGATGTTTGCGAGACACAAACAGATGGAATAATTGGTCATTGATCATCGCATTTATTTTGCATCTAATTAATTAAACGTGCTGTCTCTTGTTGCCTGCAGCAGCACATACATTAATAGCTTGGGTCGCTGTGTCACGCATGTAGACTGAACTCGCTGGTCACACTGACACACAATTGCATTTGCCAACAATCAAATGTGCAGACTAACACTACCACAACTAATCAATACATTCTAGGTCCCCTGTAGCTCAGTTGGTAGAGCATGGTGCTTGCAACGCCAGGGTTGTGGGTTCTTTTCCCATGGGGGGCCAGTATGAAAAATGTATGCACTCACTAACTGTAAGTCTCTCTGGATAAGAGTGTCTGCTAAATGACTAAAATGTATGGCCCTCAATTGTCCACTTTTGTAGGCCTAAGCACCTGATGTCGCCAGCATACTAGCTTTAATCCGCTTTAATCAATCAGATGCACAGTATTTAGTTGGGTTCATAATATGCCTACACTGTAACAAATTGCTGTAAATTTACAGCAAAAACTTTCACAGTTAGCTACTGTAATTCTATATTACAGTACAGTACTGTAAAGAGCAATGCATTAATGGGGGCTCAATGGCGTTCCGCTACACTGCTACACTACCATTTTACACTAAAATACTGTATTATCTGTTTTGCTGTATATTTACAGCAGCATACTGTGAATTATGGTGCATTGGGGGAAAATGTCATGGGCAGTGAAATAATCTCTGGCTCATTAACGTATTTTGAGGCAGGCCTTGTGTCACGTTCGTTTAATGACGGGTCAGACCAAGGCGCAGCTTGATATACGTACATGTTTATTCCACTTAATAAACACACGACAAAACAATAAATGAAACGAAACGTGAAGTCCAAGGTAGCGCACACACACAACATACCTTACACGGAACAAGATCCCACAACCCACTAGTGCCAATAGGCTGCCTAAATATGAGCCCCAATCAGAGACAACGAGCTACAGCTGCCTCTGATTGGGAACCACACCGGCCAACATAGAACTACACATACTATAATACAAACATAGAAAAAGCACAACAAGGAATATACACACCCTGACTCAACATATAAGCGTCCCCTGAGTCAGGGCGTGACATCTTGTAAGAGGCTATATTTGTTGCAGCCATTAGTGAGAATGCTGTACCCCTACGGAATACAGTAGCATACCGTTTTATTTAAATATTTGTCCTGTAAATCTACACTAACTTACTAGCTCCTGTGCTGCCATTAATGTACTGTAATTTAGTACCGTTCTGTATTTCTCTAATCTAAAAACCTTTTTCTGTAAATCTACAGTAATTTACTGGCTACTGTGCTGCCTGTAATTTACTGTAATTCAGTACCACCCCCACAGAATACAGTACCATACTGTAATTTTGGAGCACCCAAAACCTTTTGTGGGTGCATGGTATTGTTGTGGCTCGTTAACAAATGTTGAGGCGTGCCTTGTAATTGGCTATACTTGTTGCAGCCGTTAGTGAGAGTGCTGTACCAATTTAAGTGATGTGTGGTAGTGGTTCCCTAACAATTAAATGTATATGGGGAACAGATCAGAGTGGCAGCAAGTCTCAAACCTTTGATTGTTGAGTGTTTAGCCATGTCCCTTTTGGTCTGCTTTGCCCTGTAGTCACTACCAGTTCAGAAGCCTTTGTTCAACGTTCTGAACAGTCGTTCAGGAAAATAACTACCAGGAAGGTTGAAAGGACAGGATGATTGGGCGGGGATCTTAAATTCATGAGCTCTCCTTGACTGACACCTCTTTGAAATGCCTGTGTTAAGCAACTTGGATGCAGTGAGCAGTGTTGCAGTAAAATCTCTAGCCGTGCCATCAGAGCATGTGCAGACCAGCTGACTGTTGTGTTCTCTGACATTTTCAATCCCTCCCTAGCTCAGGCCTCTACATCCACCTGCTTCACGATGTCCACTATCATCCCTGTGCAAAAGAAAGCCATAGTGCCCTATAAGCTCATTACAAAGCTCACAGCCCTGGGTCTGAACTCCTCCCTATGCAACTGGATCCTGGACTTCCGGACGGGCCAACTCCAGGTGGTGAAGGTAAACAACATTACCTCCTCGACACGGATTCTCAACATGGGGGCCCCACAAGGGTGAGTCCTCAGTCCCCTCTTGTATTCTCTGCAGGGGCGGCCTGTTCAATAGGGCGATATGGGCGACGCACTGCCAAATGGGAAAAGGAAGGGATTTTTTTTCTAATCAATTATATCACGGCAACAGTAGTTATCAGTGTTGTAATCTATACGTCTGATCTGCCACAGTGCCACACTGCCACTAAATGTCGAATCAGGCTAAAGTCGTGCTTCAAATGGCTCCCCCTCCCTTTTGGGGCGATTTCAGTCAGGTTGAAAATCGCCCAGAAGTCTCTCATAGCCTCTAATGTAAAATCTATTTTTTTCAAATTTCAGAGCCTTCAATACAATCTCTATGGGTGTCTGAGGGCTTGCACTTACGCGCTTTCGTCATACGTAACGTAACGTAACCATGAACGTAACTGAGAAAAGAGCGGATTGTGTCTTTGAAAGAAGTTCCTTTTTGTCGGCGAACAAATGAAGATAAATTGGCAACGAAACAATTAGGACCTCCCAGACCAAATTTAATAATTCAACAGGTTTCTACTAAAGGCGGAAAGTCCTACACCCGAGGATTTTCCAAAAATTGGTACGAACGGAAAAATAACATTGCCACTCAACTTGATGAGGGATACAGGCTAGCTGTCCGCCGCCACAACGATGAGGTTAGTGTTGATAATCACAAGTTTACTGGAGAACTGAGACCAAGTAGAGACTTTGGACAGGGTGGATATGGTATAATAAAGGCAGTTTATTCAGAGGTAAAGATATCTGGAATCGCGTGCACGGACCCGTTCGTCAAACTCTTAGGGAGCTATAAATTAAGCCCCATTACTTACCATATCAGATAAGAGAAATTGCTGCAGCTACATATATTTTACATCCTGGCCCTACATAGTTCACTATTTGCATCACTTACCAAAATATTACATGTGGTCATATAAGCTTGGAAAGTGGAGATGCCATAGAACGTCAAAAAAGTAAACATTGCTGGAGACACATTGCCGTTTTGGAGAAGACATCGCGTTTGCTAGCGAAGAGATTTGTTGTGGCAAATGAACTTGGGCTGGGAATTGCCAGGAACCTCACGATAAGATATATGCATCAGCATTGCGAGTCTCATGATTCTATACGTATTGCGATTTGATACTGTGATTTTATTGCGCACCATATGTCTGTTGCAGAGGGATCAGAAAGCCATGAGAACGAGTTTTGATCAGTCATGGAAATAAAAGTGCTGAAAACAAATTGGCTCCCAATGTGAAAAGATTGAGAACAAGCTATGAAGGAACAATAATGGTGTTTTGGTGCAGGTACAGCCAACTAGCGCTAAAATATTGCGATATTGTCAATACAGTATATCGTAAAGTATCACTATGTAACTCGATTTCTTTCACCCCAATCCCTCAAATTAACGGTAAATAACTGAATTGTTTGCCCCACATTTAGCTAAGATGATTAGCTAGCCAGCTAAAATGTTTTATTTAGTTAGCAGTCGCATCTACAATAGTTTACTGTCAATAACATGTCTCCAAAAATGACGTGGTGTCTCCAATTGTGTTGACATTTTACAATTGCGATGCGCATCCATGAGTATCCACTTTCTGTAGCTCAGCTGGTAGAGCACGGCGCTTGTAACGCCAAGGTAGTGGGTTCGATCCCCGGGACCACCCATACACAAAAATGTATGCACGCATGACTGTAAGTCGCTTTGGATAAAAGCGTCTGCTAAATGGCATATTATTATTATTATTATTATTATCTGAAGAGAGCCCCGAAACATTGTGTGCTGACATTTTATGCAATAAATGAAGTAGGTTGAATCTAGTAGTTCTGATCTTCTGATTGGTCCTGATGAGTTGGGCGAGGTCCCCTCCAGGCTACTGTCACTGTTGCATTGGCTCTGAGTCGGGTTCTCTGTCTTCAAATGTTCAGCCTAAGAGAGGGGATTTTTGTGTGTGTGTGTGTGTGTGTGTGTGTGTGTTTAACAGTGATGATGTGTGTGTGTGTGTGTGTGTGTGTGTGTGTTTAACAGTGATGATGTGTGTGTGTGTGTGTTTGTGTGTGTGTGTGTGTGTGTCCTCAGAGCAAGAACTCGTGAGTTGGAAGAACTGAGAGGCCTATGGCGTGGGTGTTGTCCTTGGCCACCTGCTGACAAGGCTGACAAGATAGGACCCTTTTGTCCATTGTTATTGGATAGGAACAGAACTTATAACCAGCTCCTGACCTAAATAGATCTTAGCACAACATTTTACTCAACATATCATATTCCATATTCACTATAACAAATATATTTACTACGACATTAGCAAGAACCGCCACATCCTCAGCCGGCTAATCCAGTGTGTGAAGTTTTGCGGAGTGTTTGAGTTAGCTTTGCGAGGCAAAGATGAAACTGAGGGCTCCACCAACCCTGGTAAGCCAACACTTTTGAGATCAGTCAATAAATGCTTCTGGTATTGACTTATATTCTGCCCCTGTCTTCATGTTGTTGCTGGACATATCTTTTTTTAAATGTGTGTAGGTCACCTAAATCATCAGAAAAATTGCCCCCCCTGAGAATTTTTTCAGGAGCCGCCACTGATTCTCTGTATACCCACGACTGCGTGGCCTCACGCAGTTCCAACTCTATCATCAAGTTCACTGATGACACGACAGTAGTAGGCCTGATTACCAACAAGACGGCCTACAGGGAGGAGGTAGGCACTCTGACAGCGTGGTGCCTGGTAAACAACCTCTGTGTTGTGTATTGATATTCTAGTTTTGTCCCTTTAGGGCACCTGTAACCCCCCCCCCCTTGCTTACCTACGTTGAAATGCTTGGAATGTTCTTCCTGTGAAACGCATTAAATCAATGCCCACGTTAATTTCTACTCCCGTCTCATGTCCTGTCCTTATGTTAGTTGTATAAGTAATACAGTGTGCTATACAACAAAACTGCCGATGAGGAAGAAACGTTCTCACGTTTGTGCTCATCGTCTTCGGCAGAGAGTCTTGAGTTGAAATTCGTATTTGTTTATAATTTTTTTCTCGCTGTAGAAAGACGCAAACATAACGTGGAGCTAGCCAGTCGAGTGATGCTAGCTAACCTTTGATGTCACGGCAACGAGAGCCTCGAGGGATAGGAAGAGTTTAGCTGCAGGAGAAAGTGAAGTCATCGTGAGTTAAAAGAAAGAAAAATAAACCGAAAATGTCTGCATTGATTGGAAATATAGGAACATTTGATGAATCTGTGGAACAATGGAGTTCTTACACAGAACGTTTTGAGTACTTTGTGTTGGCAAATGGAATTAAAGCAGAAGTCGATGTGCCAACATTTTTGACTGTTATGGGAGGAAAAACATTCAATCTACTGCGCAGCCTAGTAACGCCTGAAAAACCTGGTGATAAATCATATGATGAAATTGTGGCTACCTTAAAAGGACATTATTCTCCCAAACCACTGATAATCGCAGAGAGATTCCGGTTTCATAAGAGAAATCAAGAGCAGGGGGAATCAATCTCACAGTTTGTGGCTGTATTGAAACACAAACAAAATTTGGGCGATCAATGAGTGACACTGTACGTGATAGGTTAGTGTGTGGCATGCGCAGCGAGGCAATTCAGAAACGCCTTTTGACTGAGAGTAACTTAACATTGCAGAGAGCAATAGAAGTGAGTACGTCAATGGAAATGGCAAATAAAGACGCACAACAGCTAAGTGCATCGACCAAAGTGCATAAGGTGTCTATGGAGTTAAAAACCAAGGCAGGAGGTGGGAAGCCATGCTATCGCTATGGAAACCAGGTCACCAAGCAGAGGAGTGTTGGTGCAAAGACTTAGACTGCAGAAGTTGTGGTGAAATGGGTCACATCGAACGTGCATGTAAAAACAAAAAGACACAATCAAACAAAAGTACTGAACAAAGGAAAAGCGACATCAGGAAGTACAAAAAGAAAGTGCATAAAATGGAGCACACAGAGGATGAACAAAGTGATACCCTGTCTGAAGGGGAAGAATCTCTGCATGTTATGTCAATTTCAGACAATGGTTACGGGTACTGGGTGACACCGCTACTGGATGGAAACGCAGTACGGATGCAAGTGGACACTGGAGCAGCCATATCTTTGCTGTCTGAGGCTGTATACAAGGAGAAACTACATCACCTCACACCACAGCCCACAAAGACGACGCTGAAAACATACACCGGTGAGATTGTTCCAGTGAGAGGAAGCGTAATTGTTACAGTGGAGCTCAATAAACAGAAGGTAAAGATACCACTCTACATCGTGAAAGGCAACCATCCAGCTTTGCTAGGACGCACGTGGCTGGAAAAGATCAAACTAAACTGGCAGGAAATTCACATGGTTGCAAAAGAGGACACAAACCTACAAGGGATATTGAGGAAACGCGCGGATGTGTTCAAAGGAGAACTTGGCAGTATGAAGGACATAACAGTTAAACTGACCGTGAAACCAGACAGCAAGCCAAAATGCTTCAAAGCTAGACCTGTCCCATACGCCATAAAACCAAAAGTTGAAATTGAGCTAAACAGACTAGTCGAGAGTGGAGTATTGGATCCAGTGAATGTTAATGAATGGGCTACAGCCATTGTTCCAGTCATAAAAAAAGATGGATCACTCAGACTCTGTGGTGATTTCAAAGTCACCATTAACCCAGTCTTGACTGCTGAAAAATATCCACTACCCCTCATTGACGACCTCTTTTCTGGTTTAGCTGGAGGACAAAAATTCAGTAAGATAGACTTATGTCAAGGCCTATCTACAGATGCATGTGGACCAAGAGTCACAGGAACTGTTGACCATAGTGACTCACAAAGGACTGTACAGGAACTGTTGACCATAGTGACTCACAAAGGACTGTACAGGTACCGGAGGCTTCCTTTTGGAATCACCTCAGCTCCGGCCTTGTTTCAGAGAGCTATGGACCAGATACTGAGCGGGCTCACTGGGGACCAATGTTACCTTGGTGATCTACTCATCACCGGCAAAGACGAGCAGGAGCACCTGAGAAACCTGAACGCTACACTACAGAGATTGGAGGAGTACGGTCTGAGTGTCCGGAAGGACAAATGCGAGTTTTTCCAGCCCTCTGTTGAGTACCTAGGCCACGTCATCGACAGTTCGGGGTTCCACAAGGCGCCATCGAAGGTGAAGGCCGTTGCAGAAGGTCCATCCCCACAGAACGTGAGTCAGCTGAGATCATTCTTAGGACTACTGACATACTATGCAATGTTTGTGCCAAACCTAGCTAACATGTTAAAGCCACTGCATGAACTTTTGAACAAAAACAAACAGTGGAAGTGGACTGACAGATGTGAGGAGGCCTTCAAGAAAGTGAAAACAGCCTTAGCTCAGTCAGAGGCCCTAACCCACTTCAACCCCAACTTGCCATTACAGTTGGCATGAGATGCATCGCCTTATGGCATTGGTGCGGTTGTCTCAGACATCATGCCATCAGGTGAAGAAAGGCCAATTAGTTTCGCATCACGGACCTTAAGTAATGCCGAGAGCAATTATGCACAGATAGAGCATGAAGCACTAGCCATTGTGTTTGGAGTTAAGACATTTCATCAGTTTCTGTTTGGCCGACGATTCACACTGCTGACAGACCATAGACCCCTCACCTCCATCTTTGGTCCCCACACCGGCATTCCGTCGCTTGCAGCCAGCCCCATGCAGCGATGGGCGTTATTGTTATCTGCTCACCAGTACGATATCAAGTACAGAAGGTCTGAGCAGCATTGCAATGCAGATGGCCCCTCAAGGCTTCCCTTTTACATCTGTCCAAGTGAAAAAGTTCACCCACACTGATCCAGTGATGTCTGAGGTCGTGGACATTGTCACTCGTGGAAAAGAAGGAGAGATGTCGGACAGCCTAAAACCTTACCTAGTGAGGAGAAACAAGCTCACCGTTCAGTTTGGATGCTTGCTATGGGGTTTTCGAGTCATCATACCGCCGCCACTGAGAAGGCAGGTGCTTGAAGAACTCCATTCAGGGCACTGCGGCATGGTGCGAATGAAGGAGATTGAACGCAGCTACTTTTGGTGGCCAGGTCTGGATGCAGCTATCGAAGACAAGGTCAAGTCATGTTCTGCATGTCAAAACAAAAGATGAGGAACATGCCTCAGCTAGTGCCACTACACCCATGGGACTTCCCAGAGACTACGCAGGCCCACTGGAGGATCGTATGTTCTTAGTCGTAGTTGACGCACACAGCAAATGGCCTGAGGTCACAGTGACGAAGAGCACCTCAGCGGAGAGAACCATCGAAGAGTTACGGTCAATTTTCAGTTGCTTCGGCTTGCCAACGCAACTCGTTAGTGATAATGGCCCCCAACTGGTGTCTAAAGAGTTTCAGTCATTCATGGAAGCAAATGGAATTCTGCACATCAAGTCAGCGCCGTATCACCCTGCAACGAACGGCCTCGCTGAAAGGTTTGTCCAAACGATGAAGCAAGCTTTAAAATCATCACAAGGGAACGGCTCCCTCAATAGGTGTCTAAAAACCTTCCTGTTAACCTACAGAAACACTCCCCACGCTACAACCAAAGTGGCACCCGCGTCAGCCATGATGAAAAGACAGCTTCGCACGCGACTCGACCTCCTGAGACCTCCAAAGACGAGACAGATTGTACAGACGCAACAGAGAGCACAGGTGGAGAGACGGAGCAAAGCAAAAGACAGAAGCTTCATAGCTGGAGAGAGAGTTCTTGTTCGGAACTACTGCAAAGGTCCAAAGTGGATACCAGACAGTGGTTGCAGAAACAGGGCCTCTGTTCTACACAGTTCACACACCGGAAAACATCATCTGGAGGAGACACGTGGATCAACTGTTGCCAGGAACCAACCTCAGAGATGACTCCTGTCAAGTGACAAACCAAGATCAGCTACTGGAGACCTACCATGACTACGAACTATCACCTGAACATCCACTGCAGCAACCTACCATCTGTGGAAAGTGCTCCAGACTCACCTGAACCAGCCAGAGTGCTCCAGACTCACCTGAACCAGCCAGAGTGCTCCAGACTCACCTGAACCAGCCAGAGTGCTCCAGACTCAGCTGAACCAGCCAGAGTGCTCCAGACTCAGCTGAACCAGCCAGAGTGCTCCAGACTCACCTGAACCAGCCAGAGTGCTCCAGACTCACCTGAACCAGCCAGAGTGCTCCAGACTCAGCTGAACCAGCCAGAGTGCTCCAGACTCACCTGAACCAGCCAGAGTGCTCCAGACTCAGCTGAACCAGCCAGAGTGCTCCAGACTCAGCTGAACCAGCCAGAGTGCTCCAGACTCACCTGAACCAGCCAGAGTGCTCCAGACTCACCTGAACCAGCCAGAGTGCTCCAGACTCACCTGAACCAGCCAGAGTGCTCCAGACTCACCTGAACCAGCCAGAGTGCTCCAGACACACCTGAACCAGCCAGAGTGCCTACTCAGGGTACTGTTGCACCCCAGTCTGGGCATACACCATCACCACTCAGACTCAGAGATAATGTGACTAGACTCACCTGTACGTCGTCATTACCCTGCAAGAGAAAGACGACCCCCTGACAGGTTGACTATTTAGTTCAGACTAACCTCCGACATTGGGGCAGAATACACCCCAGGGTTAAGTCTGGGGACTGAGGCAGTCTACCCTCTATCCCTAGTTTAGAAAAGGTTATTCTGAAAAGTTCATTTATTTACATTAAGAAAACAATAGGCAAAACAGTGAATATTTGATTTTTCCTTATGAATCATCAAAGGTAAAGGGGGAGGAATATGTTGTGTATTGAAATTCTAGTTTTGTCCCTTTAGGGCACCTGTAACCCCCCCCCTTGCTTACCTATATTGAAATGCTTGGAATGTTCTTCCTGTGAAACGCATTAAAACAATGCCCACGTTAATTTCTACTCCCGTCTCATGTCCTGCCCTTCTATTAGTTGTATAAATAATACAGTGTGCTATACAACAGTTAGCAAAACAAAGGAGCTGATTGTGGACTTCAGGAGGAACCAGGCTGGACACGCCCCCATCCTCATCAACAGGGCCGCCGTGGAGATGGTCAATAAACTTCTAATTCCTCGGCATACACATCTCAGAGAAGCTGAAATGGTCTAACCACACGGACACTGCAGTGAAGAAGGCACGACAGCGACTCTTCAACCTCAGGATGGTGAAGAAATTTGGCCTTGTCACGCCCTGACTCAGGGGACGCTTAAATGTTGAGTCAGGGTGTGTATATTCCTTGTTGTGCGTTTTCTATGTTTGTGTTCTATTATGTGTAGATCTATGTTGGCCGGTGTGGTTCCCAATCAGAGGCAGCTGTCGCTCGTTGTCTCTGATTGGGGATCATACTTAGGCAGCCTATTGGCACTAGTGGGTTGTGGGATCTTGTTCCGTGTGAGGTTTGTTGTGTGTTACCTTAGGACTTCACGTGTCGTTGGTTTATTGTTTTGTCGTTGTTTTTTCGTTATAATAAACATGTATGCATATCACGCTGCGCCTTGGTCCATCCCGTCAATCAACGAACGTGACAGGCCTGTCCCCGAGGGCCCTCACAGTGTTCTACAGGAGCACCATCGAGAGCATACTGTCGGGCTGCATCACAGCCTGGTACGGCAACTCCACCGCCGCGGACCGCAAGGCTCTTCAGAGGATGATATGTGCAGCCGAACGCACCATTGGGTGCACACTGCCTGCCCTAAAGGACACCTACAACACCAGGTGTCGCAGGAAGGCTAGGAAGATCATCAGGGACCCCAGTCACGCCCGTCTTCAATCACTCAGACACGGGAAGTACAGGAGCGTCATGGCAAAAACTTTGATCTGGTTTCCTTAAAATATCTTCCAATTTCGTAAAAAAAACTTTCTTTTGACTGTTCATTACCTTTAAGCCGTGTCCTTTTGGTCTGTTTTGCCCTGTAATCGCAGCCAGCTTGGAAGCCTTTGTTTCGGCCTCTATAGGTGCTATTGATATAAAACACCAAATATTCATTGGTATGCTGTAATATATAATTACTATTCACTGTTAGCAATTGCTCTAGTTTTATTGAAATACAACTTAACAATAAAGTATTGTATTGCTGTTTTGCTGTATATTTACTTTGTTTAGGCAAGTGATATAAAACACAAAATATTCATAAACATGCTGTAATATTCAAATACCTAGCAGCCAACCTGCTTGCACTAATCCTATGTAATTACAATAAAATACCAACATGATTACAGTAGCATTTACTTTCATACAGTATAGTAAGCTAATTTTACAGTATTGTAGTGTCATTGCACTGAATTCTACAGTAACTTACAGGAACCTGGTGGCACGTTACTGTGAATATTACAGTAACGTACTTTACACTAGCCAAAGGTGGGCAAAGATGCATACAAAAGGTATCTTGTTACAAATGCAGGATAATTTGAAGACCAATGTATCCTTAACAACAATAACATTCCAGGTAACGGTTACATAAACATTTTACTTTCTATGACAGTGAAATGTGGTCGCTCTGGACAAGAGCGTCTGCTAAATGACCAAAATGTGAATGTTAAGAATGTGCATTTACAACGCACACTGCTGGGTATTATTTTTAATGAGTTCTGCCCTCAAACTATTTGTATTTTGATCAAATTTGGCCTTGTTTGGGGGCGGAGCTCATTAGAATAATACCCAGCAGTGTGCTTTGTAAGTGTTCATTTTTACATTTACATTTTGGTCATTTAGCAGACGTTCTTATCCAGAGCGACTTACAGTCAGTGTAACTAAGGTAAACAAGAATATATCACAGTCATAGCAAGTAAAAAGATTATGTTACCGTTACCGAGAATGTTGTAGATAAGTGGGCTACTTGCAAGTATATATTTGCATTAGAAAATACAAAATAAATGTATTCTAATTAAACTGTTACAAAATAGGCTACATGAATTGTAGTTCAGGCCAGTGAAATACAAAATTACAAAATAGGTATTGAAAGGATTGAAATACCTATATCAAATATATGTAACAGAAATACTGTCCGTTGTTGGCACTAGCTACTTGCACTGTAAATCTGCAACAGTTAACTAACCACTGTGCTTCCAGTAATGCACTGTAAATTCTAGAAATACAGCATGTTACTGTAGTCAGGTGTTCCATTAAAATGCTGTACATTTGTGATACAGTAAAGGTCCTGTAAATATACAGTAATTTACTGGTTACTGTGCTGCCAGTCATTTACTGTGAAAATTACAGGATTTGTTTTCAACATGCCACCAATATGTTCTGTTCAACTTTGACAATTCTGTCCTGCTTGAACTTGAGAATGGGCTGCTCAACTTGTGAATGCCCCCCCCCCCATAGCCTGCTCTGACATGCCCCGAGCAGTACTACAAAATTCAAAGTGGTTGTCATGGCAATGGCCTACCGGCAGATTCATTCTACTAATCGATGGGGGTGGGGGGTTCTATTCTATTCTATCTGTGCATCATGTGCAGCATCCGTTGGTCTGAATGAGAGGATGTGTCTATAGACCTAGAAGAACCAGTGTCCCACATACAGACCCTTCTTTCCTCTTTCAGCATCAGGCCAGACAGACAGAGCAGAACACGACAGGATACCACATGCCCAGCTGAGGTCAAGGGGAGAGGAGAGGAGAGAGAGACGGAGACAGAGACGGAGAGAATAGACAGAGAGAGAGAGAGGCGGAGAGGAGGAGAGAGGGGGAGAGAATAGACGGAGAGGGGGAGAGAGGGGGAGAGAACGGAGAGAGAGAGAGAGAGCGAGAGAGAGAGAGATGAGAGAGAGAGAGAGAGATAGAGAGACGGAGAGAATAGAGAGAGAGAGAGAGAGAGAGAGAGAGAGAGAGAGAGAGATAGAGAGACGGAGAGAATAGAGAGAGAGAGAGAGAGAGATAGAGAGACGGAGAGAATAGAGACAGAGAGAGAGAGAGAGAGACAGTGGGATTGAGAGAGGAGAAAAGTACTTTCTGTAAGAGAAGAAGAAGAGAAGAGAAGAGGAAGAGAAGTAAGAGGAGAGATGTCTGTGGCCCTTCCCAGACCCAGAGGGCCCCTGGCCCAGATCAACCTCATGGGGATGCTGTTGTTGTCTCTCTGTCTCCACACCGGCCCCGTCACTGGAGGTAAGGCCACCCAACACCACCACTGTCTGTCTGTTCCCATTGACAACTCACCTTGCCGGGCAGGATGACCCAGAAGCACAGGGGGTAGAATTGAGATAACAAAACACTTCAGTGTAATGTATTGTAGAGGGTCATTTTAGGTGCACATAAACCTTTGGGGTATAGAAAATGTAACAGTTGGAGTGTTTGATTTGTAGTTTGCATTTGTTTGATCATTTATACAGGGGGACTTATTTTTCATTTCTTTGATACAGTAGTATGACTATGAACCCTCCTGCTGTTTAGCTTGAGCTATTATTTACTTTGAACACAATACTGCAAATGAGGGCAGTTTACAATATATTTAGGAACTGATACATTCAACTTTAAAACCAGGTTTAAGATAATTAGTCTAGTGTTACAGTAATTTATACTGTCAACCTCATGCCTGTGTGAATCACTACTGGTGGAGACTTTGCAGTGCACTTTGCAGTGCATTAAAGCTGTGACCGAGAGAATGAAAAACAGCTTCTATCTCAAGGCCATCAGACTGTTAAATAGCCATCACGAGCACATTAGAGGCTGCTGCTGCCTATTGAAATCACTGGCCACTTTAAGAAATGGAACACTAGTCACTTTATTCATGTTTACATATCTTGCACTACTCATCTCATATGTATATACTGCATTCTATTCTATAATATTCTACTGTATCTTAGTCCATGCCACTCTGTCATTGCTTGTCCATATATACAGTGGGGAGAACAAGTATTTGATACACTGCCGATTTTGCAGGTTTTCCTACTTACAAAGCATGTAGAGGTCTGTAATTTTTATCATAGGTACTCTTCAACTGTGAGAGACGGAATCTAAAACACAAATCCAGAAAATCACATTGCATGATTTTTAAGTAATTAATTTGCATTTTATTGCATGACATAAGTATTTGATCACCTACCAACCAGTAAGAATTCCGGCTCTCACAGACCTGTTAGTTTTTCTTTAAGAAGCCCTCCTGTTCTCCACTCATTACCTGTATTAACTGCACCTGTTTGAACTCGTTACCTTTATAAAAGACACATGTCCACACACTCAATCAAACAGACTCCAACCTCTTCACAATGGCCAAGACCAGAGAGCTGTGTAAGGACATCAGGGATAAAATTGTAGACCTGCACAAGGCTGGGATGGGCTACAGGACAATAGGCAAGCAGCTTGGTGAGAAGGCAACAACTGTTGGCGCAATTATTAGAAAATGGAAGAAGTTCAAGATGACGGTCAATCACCCTCGGTCTGGGGCTCCATGCAAGATCTCACCTCGTGGGGCATCAATGATCATGAGAAAGGTGAGGGATCAGCCCAGAACTACACGGCAGGACCTGGTCAATGACCTGAAGAGAGCTGGGACCACAGTCTCAAAGAAAACCATTAGTAACACACTACGCTGTCATGGATTAAAATCCTGCAGCGCACGCAAGGTCCCCCTGCTCAAGCCAGCGCATGTCCAGGCCCGTCTGAAGTTTGCCAATGCCCATCTGGATGATCCAGAGGAGGAATGGGAGAAGGTCATGTGGTCTGATGAGACAAAAATAGAGCTTTTTGGTCTAAACTCCACTCGCCGTGTTTGGAGGAAGAAGAAGGATGAGTACAACCCCAAGAACACCATCCCAACCGTGAAACATGGAGGTGGAAACATCATTCTTTGGGGATGCTTTTCTGCAAATGGGACAGGACGACTGCACCGTATTGAGGGGAGGATGGATGGGGCCATGTATCGCGAGATCTTGGCCAACAACCTCCTTCCCTCAGTAAGAGCATTGAAGATGGGTCGTGGCTGGGTCTTCCAGCATGACATCGACCCAAAACACACAGCCAGGGCAACTAAGGAGTGGCTCCGTAAGAAGCATCTCAAGGTCCTGGAGTGGCCTAACCAGTCTCCAGACCTGAACCCAATAGAAAATCTTTGGAGGGAACTGAAAGTCCGTATTGCCCAGCGACAGCCCCATAACCTGAAGGATCTGGAGAAGGTCTGTATGGAGTAGTGGGCCAAAATCCTTCCTGCAGTGTGTGCAAACCTGGTCAAGACCTACAGGAAATGTATGATCTCTGTAATTGCAAACAAAGGTTTCTGTACCAAATATTAAGTTCTGCTTTTCTGATGTATCAAATACTTATGTCATGCAATAAAATGCAAATGAATTACTTAAAAATCATACAATGTGATTTTCTGGATTTTTGTTTTAGATTCCGTCTCTCACAGTTGAAGTGTACCTATGATAAAAAGTACAGACCTCTACATGCTTTGTAAGTAGGAAAACCTGCAAAATCGGCAGTGTATCAAATACTTGTTCTCCCCACTGTATATATATATATATATATATATATATATATATATATTCTTAAATTCCATTCCTTACTAGTTTTGTGTGTATTGGGTATATGTTGTGAAATTGTTAGATATTACTTGTTAGATATTACTGCACTGTCGTAGCTAGAAGCAGAAGCATTTCGCTACACCCGCTATAACATCTGCTAAACACGTGTATGTGACAAATAAAATGTGATTTGAGTTAAAGTGTACGCTGACATAATTGTTCATCACAACTGGTGGAGATGTAAAGTGTATGTTGACATAATAGTTCTGTGTTTTTTGTTCCTTTTTCTTCCGGAAAAGGAAGTTTGACCAACAGACTTAGAAGAAAAAGAGGAACTCACTCTGACAAATTAATAAAAAGCTCAAATAGATCCTCAATTCAAATCATATACAGTCTCTGAGTCCCATTTGAATCTGGTCAGGGCATGTACCATAGCCTATATTAGCAGTACATGAATCAAAGTTGAATTAAAAGCTGACCTACAATCACCCACACAGTGTGCACAGCTACAATGATTGATCCCATGGATTGGGACTCTACCCCCTCCTGCCAATAGCCATGGTGAAGGTTGAGGGGCCATAGATTGTCCTGTGTCTGTATTTAACGACCACCCCTACCCCCTCCTCCTCCCTTCCCTATTCATGGTGAGGGGGCCCATGCCATCTCCTGCGGCTCTATCTCAAGGGCAATAGCACCACTTTTCAACCTCATATTCATTATCTCCAGCACCATACCAGTGTCTACAATTGTGAAAATGGCACATTTGTTAGGTTTTGTAGCAAAAATAGTTAAACCATAGAAACGTAGAAACACACCATTTTCATTTCCCTTTAAACCCTAAAACTGTACAATAAAGTGTTGTTCCTCTTTTGGGCCCAATGAAGGCTGAGGAGATCCAGAATGATGGCGGTGACACCATGAGCCACTCCCTGGCCCTGGTGCAGCGTCTCGAGGCCCTGGTGACTCAGGGGAACGGCAGCGACGTGTCCCTCAGGGTTCAGATAGGCAGCTATCCTAGAGGGTTTAGCAAAGTGGGCCAGAAAAATGACAAATCGCAGTGTCTCTGTGACATTTGAAACCCCCCAAAAAAAAGTAATCTCCCTCCAGACGGTGGAGGTGATGAAGGTGATCCAGGCCCACTCCCCTGGTGCTGTCCCTGCAGAGCCCTGTGTTTGAGGAGCTGCTGCTCGGGCGTAACGGCACCACCCTGGTCCTACTGGAGACCGCTGAGTGTGCTGAGGTCTTCGACAAGTTCATCAGGTAACGATTCACTTACAAAGCACGTTTCTGGTATCTAAGGCGCCATGTTGAGGGAGAGCGTTGAGTGTGCTGCCGTCTTTGATAAGTTCATCAGGTGAAAAGGGAGACATAAACACAGTGTGCTGCCGTCTTCAACAGGTTCATTAACAATAATAATCATTTGGTGGGTGCTTATATTTGTCCTATTTCACAGGTGTGTATTAATACACATGTGAATTGGAAAATGTGTTTTTTTGCATATCCCAACACCCTGAGACACCCTCGGAGAGTGGGGACACGGCCAGGGTCAGCCATTATCAACGGTGACCCTGGAGCAATTAGGGTTATGTGTCTTGCTCAAGGGCACATCAACAGATTTGTCACCTTGTCGGCTCGGGGATTTAAACCAGCGACCTTTCGAGGAAGTAGGTAATAAGTCAGAGGGAATTATATTCTGAGGAATTCCCCTCCTGACAAGTAATACACAGTTCAGGGTTCATGGGGGGGGGGGGGAGTTTAACTGTAGATGTCACTCTATTATTTTAGACTGTATACTGTATATGTACAAACAGTTTTACTGTATATTTATATATAGCCATCTAGTGTGTGTACTTGGTAACTGCAACCTCGTGACTGATTCAGTACTTGTCTCGGAAATCCCAGACCTACAGTCAATGCTGTATTCCAGTGGAGGCTGGTGGGAGGAGCTATAGGAGGACGCACGGTCGGTGGGTGTGTTACTATATCCATGAGTAAGTAATGAAAACCCTAATGGTCTATGGAGGTGTCAGCACACTGATCACAATCTACTGTAGAGGGTTACTCTAGCTGGCTACTGCAACCATAGAAATATAATTCCTGCATAATTCTACTCATTGACTTGAATGAGAAAACCCGTTCTAGGAATTATATCTCTATGACTGCAACACTAGACAGCAGAAGTCTCTCTAGCTGTGCTGTATATTGTGCAGATCCTACATGGTATAGGATATTCTACGCGGCAGGGTTTCTCAAACTCGGTCCTCGGGACCCCAAGGGGTGCACATTTGGGATTACACTACACAGCTGATTCAAATCATCAACCAATCATCAAGCTTTGATCATTTGAATCAGCTGTGTAGTGATAGGGAAAAAAATCAAAACGTGCACCCCTTGGTGGTTCCGAGGACCGAGTTTGGGA
This sequence comes from Coregonus lavaretus, assembly GCF_964263955.1. NCBI lineage: Eukaryota > Metazoa > Chordata > Actinopteri > Salmoniformes > Salmonidae > Coregonus > Coregonus lavaretus. The sequence continues at coordinate 41,153,620 of NC_140012.1, forward strand.
AACGCTGCTGTAGGGTGTGTAGGTCAGGGGTATTAAACTCTTACCCTACGAGGTCCGGCGCCTGATGGTTTTCTGTTCTATCTGATAATGAATTACACCCACCTGGTGTCCAGGTCTAAATCAGTGCCTGATTAGAGGGGAAGAATTAAGAAAAGCAGTGGAACTGGCGTCGAGGTTCGGAGTTGAGTTTGAGGGTTATAGTCTTGACTGTGGAGGCTTATTCTGGATGGCTAACAATAGACGACACCAGACAGCAGAACATACTCTCTTGGCTATTGTATGCCAGGTACAGCCTACTACCATAAATAGCTTTGATCTGTTGCCATTTTTGTTGGGGGTCGAGTTTCCGTCTGGGCTGGAGATACCCACGATGAAGTCAAACTTCGAAAGATAATAATAGCAACACCGTAAAATGAACTAAGACTATTCTGTGGACTCAATGGAGGTTGGATGTACTGTATTTGGGTCAAGCACAACATGATTTTCTTCAGTAAAACATTACATGTATTTGAATGATCAAAGGCTAAATGTGAGGGCATCCAACCTCCATCAAAGGCTAAATGTGAGCGCATCCAACCTCCATCAAAGGCTAAATGTGAGCGCATGTGTGGGCCCTCCTGTAGCTCAGTTGGAAGAGCATGGCGCTTGCAATGCCAGGGTTGTGGGTTCGATTCCCACGGGGAGCCAGCATGAAAAATGTATGCACTCACTAACTGTAAGTCGCTCTGGATAAGAGCGTCTGGTAAATGTTTAGAGAGGAGTCATTACTGTACAGAATAATGACCCCCTTCTCATCTCCAGTGGTGTAAAAATTATTTAAAGTGCTACTTAAGTCGTTTTTGGGGGTATCTGTACTTTATTTTACTATTTATATTTTGGATCACTTTTACTTTTACTTCCCTACATTCCTAAAGAAAACAATGTACATTTATTTTCTCTGACACCCAAAAGTTGCATTTTCAATGCTTGTCAGGACAGGAAAATCGTCCAATTCACATACTTATCAAGAGATCATCCCTGGTCATCCCTAATGCCTCTGATCTGGTGGACTCACTTAACACAAATGCTTCATCTGTAAAGTGAAGTGTGCACCTGGACATCTGTAAATTAAAAGAACATGAAAATGTTGCGGTTTGATTTGCTTAATATTAGACATTTGAAATGATTTATACTTTTACTTTTACTTTTGATACTTACAGTTAAAGTCGGAAGTTTACATACACCTTAGCCAAATACATTTAAACTCAGTTTTTCACAATTCCTGACATTTAATCCTAGTAAAAATTCCCTGTCTTAGGTCAGTTAGGATCACCACTTTATTTTAAGAATGTGAAATGTCAGAATAATAGTAGAGAGAATGATTTATTTCAGCTTTTATTTCTTTCATCACATTCCCAGTGGGTCAGAAGTTTACATACACTCAATTCGTATTTGGTAGCATTGCCTTTAAATTGTTTAACTTGGGTGAAACGTTTTGGGTAGCCTTCCACAAGCTTCCCACAAAAAGTTGGGTGAATTTTGGCCCATTCCTCCTGACAGAGCTGGTGTAACTGAGTCAGGTTTGTGGGCCTCCTTGCTCTCACATGCTTGTTCAGTTCTGCCCAGAAATTTTCTATAGGATGGAGGTCAGGGCTTTGTGATGGCCACCCCAATACCTTGACTTTGTTGTCCTTAAGCCATTTTTCCACAACTTTGGAAGTATGCTTGGGGTCATTGTCCATTTGGAAGACCCATTTGCGACCAAGCTTTAACTTCCTGACTGATGTCTTGAGATGTTGCTTCAATATATCCACATAATTTTCCTTCCTCATGATGCCATCTATTTTGTGAAGTGCACCAGTCCCTCCTGCAGCAAAGCACCCCCACAGCATGATGCTGCCACCCCCGTTCTTCACGGTTGGGATGGTGTTCTTCGGCTTGCAAGCGTCCCCCAATTTCCTCCAAACATAACGATGGTCATTATGGCCAAACAGTTCTATTTTTGTTTCATCAGACCAAAAATACCATCTTTGTCCCCATGTGCAGTTGCAAACCGTAGTCTGGCTTTTTTATGGCGGTTTTGGAGCAGTGGCTTCTTCCTTGCTGAGCAGCCTTTCAGGTTATGTTGATATAGGACTCGTTTTACTGTGGATATAGATACTTTTGTACCTGTTTCCTCCAGCATCTTCACAAGGTCCTTTGCTGTTGTTCTGGGATTGATTTGCACTTTTCGCACCAAAGTACGTTAATCTCTAGGAGACAGAACGCGTCTCCTTCCTGAGCGGTATGACGGCTGCGTGGTCCCAAGGTGTTTATACTTGCGTACTATTGTTTGTACAGATGAACGTGGTACCTTCAGGCATTTGGAAATTGCTCCCAAGGATAAACCAGACTCGTGGAGGTCTACAATTGTTTTTCAGAGGTCTTGGCTGATTTCTTTTGATTTTCCCATGATGTCAAGCAAAGAGGCACTGAGTTTGAAGGTAGGCCTTGAAATACATCCACAGGTACACCTCCAATTGACTCAAATGATGTCAATTAGCCTATCAGAAGCTTCTAAAGCCATGACATCATTTTCTGGAATTTTCAAAGCTTTTTAAAGGCACAGTCAACTTAGTGTATGTAATGTTCTGACCCACTGGAATTGTGATACAGTGAATTATAAGTGAAATAATCTGTCTGTAAACAATTGTTGGAAAAATTACTTGTGTCATGCACAAAGTAGATGTCCTAACCGACTTGCCAAAATCATAATTTGTTGACAAGAAATTTGTGGAGTGGGTGAAAAACAAGTTTTAATGACTCCAACCTAAGTGTATGTAAACTTCCGACTTCAACTGTATCTTTACTTTTACTCAAGTATGACTATTGGGTACTTTTTCCACCACTGCTTCTTCCTCTCCTCCTCTCCTCCACTCCTCTCACCTGTCTCCCTCTCAATTAAATTAAATTGAAGGGCTTTATTGGCATGGGAAACGTATGTTAACATTGCCAAAGCAAGTGATGTAGATAATAAACAAAAGTGAAATAAACAACAACAAAAAAATTAACAGTAAACATTACACTCACAAAAGTTCCAAAAGAATAAAGACATTTCAAATGTCATATTATGTCTATTTACAGTGTTATAAGAATGTGCAAATAGTTAATGTACAAAAGAGAAAATAAATCAACATAAATAAATCAACATAAATTTGTTCTTCACTGGTTGCCCTTTTCTTGTGGCAACAGGTCACACATATTGCTGCTGTGATGGCACACTGTGGTTTTTCACCATGTAGATAAGGGAGTTTATCAAAATTGGGTTTGTTTTAGAATTCTTTGTGGATCTGTGTAATCTGAGGGAAATATGTGTCTCTAATATGGTCATACATTTGGCAGGAGGTTAGGAAGTGCAGCTCAGTTTCCACCTCATTTTGAGGGCAGTGTGCACATAGCCTGTCTTCTCTTGAGAGCCAGGTCTGCCTATGGCGGCCTTTCTCAATAGCAAGGCTATGCTCACTAAGTCTGTACATAGTCAAAGCTTTCCTTAAGTTTGGGTCAGTCACAGTGGTCAGGTATTCTGCCACTGTGTACTCTCTGTTTAGGGCCAAATAGAATTCTAATTTGCTCTGTTTTTTTTGATTAATTCTTTCCAATGTGTCAGGTAATTCTCTTTTTGTTTTCTCATGATTTGGTTGGGTCGAATTGTGTTGCTGTCCTGTGGCTCTGTTTATGTTTGTGAACAGAGCCCCAGGACCAGCTTGTTTAGGGGACTCTTCTCCAGGTTCATCTCTCTGTAGGTGATGGCTTTGTTATGGAAGGTTTGGGAATCGCTTCCTTTTAGGTGGTTGTAGAATTTAACAGCTCTTTTCTGGATTTTGATAATTAGCGGGTATAGGCCTAATTCTGCTTTGCATGCATTATTTGGTGTTTTACGTTGCACACTGAGGATATTTTTGGAGAATTCTGCATGCAGAGTTTCAATTTGGTGTTTGTCCCATTTTGTGAACCCCAGACCTCACAACCATAAAGTGGCGCCGGAGAAGATGGCTGCCGTTTTAAAGCCCTCTAACCAATTGTACTATTATGTGTGTTTTTTCGCGTTATTTGTAATTTATTCTGTACATAATGTTTCTGCCACCATCTCTTATGACCAAAAATATGTTCTGGATATCAGGACAGCGATTACTCACCTCGTATTGGATGGAAAAAATGTATTCAACGAGCCGGACGCGAAGGATATCCTACAGACAACCGACAAGGCCCAAATCCCTGTCATTCGCATGAGAAAGAGACAGATATATCGTGGACGTAGGTCGGGGTGCCTTGTAAGGATCCGACGGCGAGTGAGTAAACTGCCTCTTCCATCAATCCTATTAGCCAATGTTCAATCATTTGAGAACAAATTGAACGACCTGAGATTTAGGTTATCCTACCAACGGGACATTAAAAACTGTAATATCTTATGTTTCACCGAGTCATGGCTCAACGACAACATGGACAACATACAGCTGACGGGATATACGCTACATCGGCAGGATAGAATGGCTGACTCCGGTAAGACAAGGGGTGGCGGTCTGTGTATATTTGTAAACAACAGCTGGCCTCCCGAGTGGCGCAGTGGTCTAAGGCACTGCATAGCAGTGCTAGCTGTGCCACTAGAGATCCTGGTTCAAATCCAGGCTCTGTTGTAGCTGGCTGCCACCAGGAGACCCATGGGGCGGCGCACAATTGGCCCAGGGTATGGGAGGGAATGGCCGGCAGGGATGTAGCTCAGTTGATAGAGCATGGTGTTTGCAATGCCAGGGTTGTGGGTTCGATTCCCACGGGGGGTCAGTATGAAAAAAAAAAAAAAAAAAAAATCTATGCACTCACTAACTGTAAGTCGCTCTGGATAAGAGCGTCTGCTAAATGACTAAAATGTAAAATCTAATACTAAGGAAGTCTCAAGGTTTTGCTCGCCTGAGGTAGAGTATCTTATGATAAGCTGTAGACCACACTATTTACCAAGAGACTTTTCATCTATATTTTTCGTAGCTGTCTATATACCACCACAAACCGATGCTGGCATTAAGATTGCACTCAATGAGCTGTATAAGGACATAAGTAAACAGGAAAACGCTCATGCAGAGGCAGCGCTCCTAGTGGCCGGGGACTTTAATGCAGGGAAACTTAATTCCGTTCTACCTAATTTCTACCAGCATGTTAAATGTGCAACCAGAGGGAAAAAAACTCTAGACCACCTTTACTCTACACACAGAGACGCATACAAAGCTCTCCCTAGCCCTCCATTTGGCAAATCTGACCATAACTCTATCCTCCTGATTCCTGCTTATAAGCAAAAACTAAAGCAGGAAGCACCAGTGACTCGGTTAATAAAAAAGTGGTCAGATGATGCAAATGCTAAGCTACAGGACTGTTTTGCTAGCACAGACTGGAATATGTTCTGGGATTCTTCAGATAGCATTGATGAGTACACCACATCAGTCACTGGCTTCATCAATAAGTGCATCAATGACATCATCCCCACAGTGACCGTACGTACATTCCCCAACCAGAAGCCATGGATTATAGGCAACATCCACACTGAGCTAAAGGGTAGAGCTGTCGCTTTCAAGGAGCGAGCGGGACTCTAACCCAGATGCTTATAAGAAATCCCGCTATACCCTCCGACGAACCATCAAACAGGCAAAGAGTCAATACCTGACAAAGATTGAATCGTACTACACCGGCTCTGACACTCGTTGGATATGGCAGGGCTTGAAAACTTTTACAGACTACAAAGGGAAGCACAACCGCGAGCTGCCCAGTGACACAAGCCTACCAGACGAGCTAAATCACTTCTATGCTCGCTTCGAGGCAAGCAACATTGAAGCATGCATGAGAGCACCAGCTGTTCTGGATGACTATGTGATCACGCTCTCCGTAGCCGATGTGAGTAAGACTTTTAAGCAGGTCAACATTCACAAGGCCGCAGGGCCAGATGGATTACCAGGACGTGTACTCCGAGCATGTGCTGACCAACTGGCAAGTATCTTCACTGACATTTTCAACATGTCCCTGACTGAGTCTGTAATACCAACATGTTTCAAGCAGACCACCATAGTGCCTGTGCCCAAGGACATTAAGATAACCTGCCTAAATGACTACCGACCCATAGCACTCACGTCTGTAGCCATGAAGTGCTTTGAAAGGCTGGTCATGGCTCACATCAACACCATTATCCCAGAAACCCTAGACCCACTCTAATTTGCATATCGCCCCAGCAGATACACAGATGATGCAAACTCTATTGCCCTCCACACTGCCCTTTCCCAACTGGACAAGAGGAACACCTATGTGAGAATGCTGTTCATTGTCTACAGCTCAGCGTTCAACACCATAGTGCCCTCAAAGCTCATCAGTAAGCTAAGGACCCTGGGACTAAACACCTCCCTCTGCAACTGGATCCTGGACTTCCTGACGGGCCGCCCCCAGGTGGTAAGGGTAGGTAACAATACATCTGCCATGCTGATCCTCAACACGGGGGCCCCTCAGGGGTGCGTGCTCAGTCCCCTCCTGTACTCCCTGTTCACCCATGACTGCATGGCCAGACATGACTCCAACACCATCATTAAGTTTGCTGACGACACAACAGTGGTAAGCCTGATCACCGACAACGATGAGACAGCCTATAGGGAGGAGGTCCGAGACCTGGCTGTGGGGTGCCAGGATAACAACCTCACCCTCAACGTGATCAATACAAAGGAGATGATTGTGGACTACAGGAAAAAAAAGAGGACGAGAACGCCCCCATTCTCATTGACAGGGCTGTAGTGGAACAGGTTGAGAGCTTCAAGTTCCTTGGTGTTCACATCACCAACGAACTATCATGGTCCAAACACACCAAGACAGTCGTGAAGAGGGCACGACAAAGCTTATTCCCCCTCAGGAGACTGAAAAGATTTGGCATGGGTCCTCAGATCCTCAAAAAGATATACAGCTGCACCATCGAGAGCATCATGACTGGTTGCATCACCGCCTGGTATGGCAACTGCTCGGCCTCAGACCGCAAGGCACTACAGAGGGTAGTGCGTACGGCCCAGTACATCACTGGGACCAAGCTTCCTGCCATCCAGGACCTCTATACCAGGCGATGTCAGAGGAAGGCCTTCAAAATGGTCAAAGACTCCAGCCACCCTAGTCATAGACTGTTTTCTCTGCTACCGCACGACAAGCGGTACCGGAGCGCCAAGTCTAGGTCCAAAAGGCTTCTCAACAGCTTCTACCCCCAAGCCATAAGACTCCTGAACAGCTAATCTTGGCCACCCGGACTATTTGCATGAGATGTGAGATGCGGTGTGGATGAACGGATGATCTCTGCATGTATATTTCCCACAGTAAAGCATGGAGGAGGAGGTGTTATGGTGTGGGGGTGCTTTGTTGGTGACATTGTCTGTGATATATTTAGAATTCAAGGCACACTTAACCAGCATGGCTACCACAGCATTCTGCAGCGATACGCCATCCCATCTGGTTTGGGCTTAGTGGGACTATCATTTGTTTTTCAACAGGACAATGACCCAACACACCTCCAGGCTACCAAGGAGGAGAGTGATGGAGTGCTGCATCAGATGACCTGGCCTCCACAATCCCCCGACCTCAACCAAATTGAGATGGTTTGGGATGAGTTGGACTGCAGAGTGAAGGAAAAGCAGCAAACAATTTCTCAGCATATGTGGGAACTCCTTCAAGACTGTTGGAAAAGCATTCCAGGTGAAGCTGGTTGAGAGAATGCCAAGAGTGTGCAAAGCTGTCATCAAGGCAAAGGGTTGCTATTTGAAGAATCTCACATATAAAATATATTTAGATTTGTTTAACACTTTTTTTGGTTACTACATGATTCAATATGTGATCTTTCATCATTTTCATTATTATTCTACAATGTAGAAAATACAAATAAAGAAAAACCCTTGAATGACAAACTTTTGACTGGTACTGTATATATATATATATATATATATATATATATATATATATATATATATATATATATATATATATATACACACACATGTGTGTGATGGGATGTATAGACATTATTGACAGTATATTAATACAATATTAGTATATCTGTAGAATATGTGGATAGAATAGTATATGTAGGTGTTCTAAAACTTTTCACAGGTAGTGTTGTGTATATGTTGAAGAGGGTGGCAGACCCTCATGCCAAATTGAGTCAAACGTTTTTTGAAGTCAAAGCATGAGACGAGTTTGCCTTTGTTTTGGTTTGTTTGTTTGTCAATTAGGGTGTGCAGGGTGAATATGTGGTCTGTCGTACGGTAATTTGGTAGAAAGCCAATATCACATTTGCTCAGTACATTGTTTTCACTGAGAAAATGTATGAGTCTGCTGTTAATGATAATGCAGAGGATTTTCCCAAGGTTGCTGCTGACGCATATCCCACGGTAGTTATTGGGGTCAAATTTGTCTACACTTTTGTGGAATGGGGTGATCAGTCCTTGGTTCCAAATACTGGGGAAGATGCCAGAGCTAAGGATGATGTTAAAGAGTTTAAGTATAGCCAATTGGAATTTGTGGTCTGTATATTTGATAATTTCATTGAGGATACCATCAACACCACAGGCCTTTTTGGGTTGGAGGCTTTGTATTTTGTCCTGTAGTTCATTCAATATAATTGGAGAATCCAGTGGGTTCTGGTAGTCTTTAATAGTTGATTCTAAGATTTGTATTTGATCATGTATATGTTTTTGCTGTTTGTTCTTTGTTACAGGGCCAAAAAGAGTGGAGAAGTGGTTTACCCATACATCTCCATTTTGGATAGATAACTCTTTGTGTTGTTGTTTGTTTAGTGTTTTCCAATTTTCCCAGAAGTGGTTAGAGTCCATGGATTCTTCAATTACATTGAGCTGATTTCTGACGTGCTGTTCCTTCTTTTTCCGTAGTGTATTTCTGTATTGTTTTAGTGATTCACCATAGTGAAGGCGTCTGCTCAGGTTTTCTGGGTCTCTTTGTTTTTGGTTGGATAGGTTTCTCAATTTCTTTCTTATGTTTTTGCATTCTTCATCAAACCATTTGTCATTGCTGTTAATTTTCTTCAGTTGTCTGTTTGACATTTTTTAATTTGATAGGGAAGCTGAGAGGTCAAATATACTAGGTTATCTACTGCCAAGTTTACACCTTCACTATTACAGTGAAACGTTTTGTCCAGGAAGTTGTATAAAAGGGATTGAATTTGTTGTTGCCTAATTGTTTTTTGGTAGGTTTCCACACTCTTTTCCCTCCATCTATAGCATTTCTTAATATTATTCAGTTCCTTATTATTATTATTATTATTCAGTTCTCTCTCTCTCTCTCTCTCTCTCTCTCTCTCTCTCTCTCTCTCTCTCTCTCCTCTCTCTCTCTCTCTCTCTCTCTCTCTCTCTCTCTCTCTCTCTCTCTCTCTCTCTCTCTCTCTCTCTCTCTCTCTATATATATATATATATATATATATATATATATATCTCTATCTCTGTCTCTCTCTCTCTCCAGGTACCTGTACTGTGGAGAGATCTCTCTGTGTCTTGAGCAGGCCACCCCTCTACACAAGCTGGCCACTAAGTACCGCGTCCAGGGCCTCCAGCAGGGGGTCACCCAGTACATGACTCAGAACCTGGCCAGCCCCTCTGGACACGCAGTGGAATGGTACTTTACTGTTTATTTATTTTTATCTAATGTTTATTTAACCAGGAAGTCCCATTGAGGTCAGAAGACATCTTTCCCAAGGGAGAACTATATTTTCAGGTCTGCCTTGAGAAAAGGTAACCTCCCCCTTTATATTGTATTGTATATGTTGTGGATGTAGCTCAGTTGGTAGAGCATGGCGTTTGCAACACCAGGGTTGTGGGTTTCGATTCCCACGGGGGGCCAGTTTGAAAAAAAAAAAAAAAAAAAAAAAGAAGAACTCACTAACTGTAAGTCGCTCTGGATAAGAGCGTCTGCTAAATGACTAAAATGTAAATGTTATATGAATGGAGGTCGGGGGTGTCGTCTGATATACTTTACTGAAGGCACTCCTGTCAAAGATACAATTGGTAAATAACGTCTTCAGCAGAAGTCTATCCATTATGAAGTCCATACATTAGTCTTTACAATAAACATTGCATTCATTAAAGGCGTTTTTGACAATTTTGCAGTCAAAAACGTGATTTTCCTGTGTTTTATATATATATTTCCACACTGTGAGGATGGAATAATACTGTGAAATTGTGTAAAGGATGATAATGAGCTGTGTCATCCCCAGGTGGTATTAGTTAATTAAGAAAGAGAGTTCCGGGCCTCCCGAGTGGCCCAGCGGTCTAAGGCACTGCATCGTAGTGTTGCGGCGTCACTACAGACTGGGGTTCTATCCCAGGCTGTGTCACTACTGGCCGTGACCGGGAGTCCCATAGGGCGGCACACAATTGGCCCAGCGTCGTCCGGGTTAGGGGAGGCTTTACTTGGCTCATTGCGCTCTAGCGACTCCTTGTGGCGGGCCGGGCGCCTGCAGGCTGACTTCGGTCATCAGTTGAACAATGTTTCCTCCGACACATTAGTGCGGCTGGCTTCCGGATTAAGCGGGCGGGTGTTAATAAGTTTGGCGGGTCATGTTTCGGAGGACGCATGACTCAACCTTTGCCTCTCCTGAGCCCGTTGGGGAGTTGCAGCGATGAGACAAGATCGTAATCACGAAAAAGGGGGTTAAAAATTACAACAAAAAATGAAAAAAAAAATGAGAGTTCCAAACCTCTCTGCCAATAACAGCTAGTTTTCAATTTTCCCTCTCTCTCTCTCTCTCTCTCTCTCTCTCTCTCTCCTCTCTCTCTCTCTCTCTCTCTCTCTCTCTCTCTCTCTCTCTCTCTCTCTCTCTCTCTCTCTCTCTCTCTCTCTCTCTCTCTCTCTCTCTCTCTTCTCTCTCTCTCTCTCCTCTCTCTCTCTCTCTCTCTATATATATATATATATATATATATATATCTCTATCTCTGTCTCTCTCTCTCTCCAGGTACCTGTACTGTGGAGAGATCTCTCTGTGTCTTGAGCAGGCCACCCCTCTACACAAGCTGGCCACTAAGTACCGCGTCCAGGGCCTCCAGCAGGGGGTCACCCAGTACATGACTCAGAACCTGGCCAGCCCCTCTGGACACGCAGTGGAATGGTACTTTACTGTTTATTTATTTTTATCTAATGTTTATTTAACCAGGAAGTCCCATTGAGGTCAGAAGACATCTTTCCCAAGGGAGAACTATATTTTCAGGTCTGCCTTGAGAAAAGGTAACCTCCCCCTTTATATTGTATTGTATATGTTGTGGATGTAGCTCAGTTGGTAGAGCATGGCGTTTGCAACACCAGGGTTGTGGGTTCGATTCCCACGGGGGGCCAGTTTGAAAAAAAAAAAAAAAAAAAAAAAAGAAGAACTCACTAACTGTAAGTCGCTCTGGATAAGAGCGTCTGCTAAATGACTAAAATGTAAATGTTATATGAATGGAGGTCGGGGTGTCGTCTGATATACTTTACTGAAGGCACTCCTGTCAAAGATACAATTGGTAAATAACGTCTTCAGCAGAAGTCTATCCATTATGAAGTCCATACATTAGTCTTTACAATAAACATTGCATTCATTAAAGGCGTTTTTGACAATTTTGCAGTCAAAAACGTGATTTTCCTGTGTTTTATATATATATATTTCCACACTGTGAGGATGGAATAATACTGTGAAATTGTGTAAAGGATGATAATGAGCTGTGTCATCCCCAGGTGGTATTAGTTAATTAAGAAAGAGAGTTCCGGGCCTCCCGAGTGGCCCAGCGGTCTAAGGCACTGCATCGTAGTGTTGCGGCGTCACTACAGACTGGGGTTCTATCCCAGGCTGTGTCACTACTGGCCGTGACCGGGAGTCCCATAGGGCGGCACACAATTGGCCCAGCGTCGTCCGGGTTAGGGGAGGCTTTACTTGGCTCATTGCGCTCTAGCGACTCCTTGTGGCGGGCCGGGCGCCTGCAGGCTGACTTCGGTCATCAGTTGAACAATGTTTCCTCCGACACATTAGTGCGGCTGGCTTCCGGATTAAGCGGGCGGGTGTTAATAAGTTTGGCGGGTCATGTTTCGGAGGACGCATGACTCAACCTTTGCCTCTCCTGAGCCCGTTGGGGAGTTGCAGCGATGAGACAAGATCGTAATCACGAAAAAGGGGGTTAAAAATTACAACAAAAAATGAAAAAAAAAAATGAGAGTTCCAAACCTCTCTGCCAATAACAGCTAGTTTTCAATTTTCCCCTCCCAATTCAGACCACTCTCAGACAGTATTTGCAAAATTCTTACTTGAAAAATAGCTTTTTGCTAACAATATATTTTTGTTTCTTTTTGACCATTTTTATTTAAAACAATCACAGTAAGATATGTAATTGTTACCCAGAAATTATTTGATATTGAGATAAAAACACTGCATTGGACCTTTAACAACTAGTTCAACTAGTAAAACATGGACTGGACTTATATAATGTTGACACCATTGCAGGTACCAGTACGCCCTGCGGACTGGAGACGTGGCCCTGAGGGACACCTGTCCTGGAACCTGTCCTCCGTACTGCAGAGTGGGGAGTGGACCACCATCAGCAACGACCTGCTCATGACCCCGCTGCAGAGCTCAGACCTCATCTTGCAGGTAGGCCTACTCCTGGGTAGCCTGATTGCAGATCTGTTTTTACTGTCGGGCCAACTACTTGTCAATCATTGTTTCACATTTGTCTGCCTGATCCCAGATCTGTTTCTGTTGGCAATACAGCACAAACATATATGGGAGCAGGCTAACTCCTGTGTACTACTCCATCTTATGATTATGTACAGATCCACTGAACAATTTTGAACTTGTGTGTGTCTTTGCGATGTGTATACTCTATTTATTGTGTTGTCTTATGTACTCCTGGCTGCAAAATGAATTTCCCTGGTCTGCGGGAACAATAAAGTTTTAAAATGTGACTTTGAATTTCAGAGTGAGATGGAACTGCTCACGGCGCTGGAGGTCTGGATCAACCAGAATGAGCCGGATGCTCTAACAGCGGAGAACGCTCTCAGAGCCGTCCGTTACGCCATGATGCCCCCGCGGGAGCTCTTCCGGCTGCAGACACAGTCTCCTCTCCTGGCCCGCTACCAGGAGTCGGTCCGGGACCTCCTCTATCAGTCCTACCAGTTCCACTCTGCCTCCCCCCTCCACATGGCCAAGTACTTTGACGTGAACTGTAGTCTCTTCATGCCCAGGAACTACCTCTCCCCAGCCTGGGGGAGTCCTTGGGTCATCAACAACCCCATGAGGGATGACCGCAGCACCAGCTTCCAGACGCAGCTGGGTCCAAGCGGCCATGACGTCAACAAGAGGGTGACCTGGAACGCCCTGTTCTCGCCACGTTGGTTACCCCTCAGTATGAGGACCATGTATTCTGAACATGGCTCCATGCAGCCGACGCAAGTCGACGGAGGGCAGCCCCGCATCATTATTACCCCCGCTACGTCGAGTGTGGACTTCGCCGGGGTGAGTTTCCAGAAGACGGTGGTGGTGATGGCAAGGCAGCAGGGGAACATGGTGGTGAGACATGTTTATAACTTCCACCAGAGCACCGAGGAGACTGGGGACTTCCTGGTGGAAGCCGATCTGCACCGCAAGACGTCTGAGTACCTCGTCGATGGTTCCCTCTATCTACACATCGTGGTCAAGCCGCTCTACCAGACCCTCATCTCTACCAAGAAATGACCCCAATCACTCTTTCTTTGCGTCCCAATTCTCTGTCCTTCTGCCCTAAGTGTGCACTTATTCACTTCCCTTCATTCATGTGGCATGGTTGACACCATGTAAGCCAACCTCTTAAAACATCACACTCATATTGCATAATACACAATGTCAAGGGAGAACCAACCAGCCAACCAACCCCATCATGTCTGCAACCAACCAACCCCATCATGTCTGCAACCAACCAACCAACCAATCAACCAACCCCATAATGTCTGCAACCAACCAACCAACCAACCAACCAACCCCATCATGTCTGCAACCAGCCAACCAACCAACCAACCAACCCCATCATGTCTGCAACCAACCAACCAACCCCATCATGTCTGCAACCAACCAACCAACCCCATCATGTCTGCAGCCAACCAACCGGCCAGCCAGCCTGCCAACCAGCCAGCCAACCAACCCCATCATGCTGCAACCAACCAGCCAACCAGCCAGCCAGCCAACCAGCCAACCAGCATGTCTGCAATGCATGGAATAAATTTATAGCAGACAATACCTGTTTGATAACATTTTGTACAGTATGTCTTTATTCAAGATCAATAGGTCTTACAAGCTTTGGTTTAGCGATGTTTTAAATGCTATTTCTCTGTGATATTATACCCCAGACATTCACCTCAAAGGGTCACTCATCACACCCTGTTCAGGTGCTTTGGCCATTCTGTCTCTCATGTAGCATACATAGGCCTACAGACCAAAGTACTAGAAACCATGATGAAAGCAAAATTGATTGAATGCATTTAGTCCATTTGTATAAGAAATAACACAAAGGTTATACAAATCGTGATTAGATTAGATTCATTGTCACTTTTCTGTTTATTAATAATAGATAATATTAGTTATCTTAGAAAAGATTTTTTTAAAAAATTGTTGGTATTATTCTCAAGCTGTTTACCAAGGAGGTTCAGAAACAGTGTTTCCTCTTCATTGACATTACCATTGATGATATCTCTTGCTTGCGGTACCATCCAATAAAGCAACATTATTCCAGGACAGATTGACTGTTGGTGTGTTTCCAACATTTTAGAGTGATGTATTACAAGTAGCCTAGGCCTTTTATGGATTATGAGTGCATACAAAGGTGTAACTTCAAGTTTCATTTTATGTAAATTATAATACACTTGAAATGAATATTCGGTATATAGCCTACAAGAAAACATGCGGATCATTTATCACACATAGCCATACTCAGATACTGTAATGAAGTAATACAATACTGTAACACAGTACGCATAACTACAGTATGGACTACAGTTCCCACCAACCTTTGCGCCCAAGCAGGACGAACGTTCGTAATATAGGCCAATGGCACTCACTGTCTGATCCAAGTTAGGAGCTTTCAGCTGCCAGCCGTGGCCCATTATGTAAGTGCCGCTGAGAATTATTTGCAGTGCCATTGCAAAACTACCCGTTTCCTGACCGTTTTGCAAGGTGTGCAATTGTAATATTGCTCTTTGCACGGACACACACGGTTCAGACGCAAAAAGGCTCCAAGTGCATGAAGATCGCGGCTTGTATTCTGCAAGCAAGCTTCGGCGCGAGGGCGATGGAGGGAGGGAGTGAGAAAGAAGGCAAAGTCTCTAGTGCATCCCCTCCCCCCCATCAAAGCAAAGGGGAAATGTCTCAGCCAAAGGGAGGTAAGAATATTACATGCGATCTGTGCAAAACGACTGATCTGCAATCAGCAATGCATTGTATGCAATGTGCATTGCTGCAGGTTGGATATTGTCAATGCATGTTAAAGTTTGATGCGCTAAAAGGGTCAGTTGCATTTCCTGTTTAGCTCTTCCCCTTTGCAGAGTCCCTGGTGAGACGATGCTGTCTGTCTACTCTCAACATATAGTAGTTAAATGTTTTTTGCTCATGTTGACGGTATTTGCAGTCCTCTTGTACCAGGGATGTTATAGCCTAGTTAAAGCTGTTACACAGTCAACAACTCCCTGTAGACATATTGCAACGCCTTTATATAAAGCATGTACGATCACATGCACATTTCGACGAGATGTTGCCTTTGCAAGGTAATGAATCAAATGCATTTATTTCAGTGCATCGATTAACCGCATAACTGTAAACTTTGCTATTACAGTGCATGCGTTGTAAGCAGGGAGTCGGGGGACACGATCACAATATGACAACATGCAGCTGTCAATTGGTGAAGTTCAGTTTAAATGGCTTGGAAAATCACACTTGAGTTCTAAAGACAATTTTATTAGTTGCAGTTTTGTTTTCACTGTCAGTGGCGCATAATGGAAATTATTGGGGCGCCTATAGACCTAGCTAGTGGCTGAGCTTTGTTCCTACAGCAATATAGGTAGACATTTAAAAAGTAAAAAGCTAAATATAGATTTGCTGTGTGTAAGTCTACTGTACTGAGGTGAACAGTTCAAGAAACAGGGTAATGGGCTATTTAAAATACGAGTCTCCAAGCAAAACATCCCTGCCACATTCAGTAAGTAAAAGCTCAGACACACGGGTAGGATTGCCAAACGGTTACCTGCTGACAGTATTTAGCACCTATGATAAGTGTCTGCAGTCAATCTCTTTTGTGTTCACACAGCAAAGACCTTGGAAGTTGTTAGCCACTCAGCCTTGTTAAAATTCTACTAACCAGAAGGTGGCAGTAGAGTTGTTTGGCAACGCATTGCCGTGCATATTGCTTATGGTCTATTCAAAGCTATCTGCGCTAATGTTTCTATTTTGTAGAAAGCCCATGTTGATACTAGCCAGATGGCCACAGCTAGATAACTACCTAGCAAGATGACGAATAAATTATTTATTTCACTCTCCATAATCCCACACTGCCAGTCCAGCCCATAGTCAAATGTTTAGCTAGCTAGCTAACGTTAGCATATTCACTAGCTAGCACTACATAGCTAGCTAAGGACACTGCACTAACTCGGCAGCTAACACAAGGCAGCTGTTTCATGGAAACTAGCTAATCCATTGTGATTGAATTATAATGTCAATACCGGCTACAGTGGTTAGCTAGCTTGGAGGAAGTATTTAGTGTTGTGTGGATTGCGTCTCTGCATTTAGCTAGGTACCATCCCATAGCTACATTGGATATGAAGTCAGACTGGCTCATCTATGGATGTATGGAGAAAAAAAAATGCCTTCCTTTTTCGGCCCCCCACGTGGTTCGTGCTCTCTGATTGGCTCAAAGTCAAGTTGTTGGCGATTCTACAAGTATAATCAGTAGGCTCGTCGCTACCGGGTCAGCACGCAGTAGGTACCGCTTTTGTTGTAGCGAGAGAAGGAACGGCCCCCCACTGTATTAAGTACCTGCAGTCTATTGGCAGTGAGATTCTCGTGTGTTTCATTGCTGAACAGTTTCTCTCAAGGTGGACCACTGCACAAAGAGACAATCTTCAGAATCAATCTCTATAACCCTCTGGAATGTATTGCTATTGATCTCTGTTGTGCTTGATTAATCAATGAAGGTCACTGATCAATTAGAAACTCCCCTCACCTGGTTGTCTAGGTCTTAATTGGACACACATTGCAAGGACATGACAACAACCAGAAGACACTCGTCTCGTACCTCTATGGAATGAGTTTGACACCCCTGATATTTTCAGACAGTATTTGCATCTTTGAAAGTCTTGGTACATGCATGAGCGTTTTCACAACATAGGCCTAATTGTCCTGTTACTCCTATCCATCGAAACTCACACATTGGATGATTATGTTCAATTTGTGTCCAATTAAGACCTAGACAGGGGAGTTCCTAACTAACCAGTCACCTTACTTGATCAATGAAGAACAAGGGAAAAGTGAAAATCCACAGACACTCAGCCCTCCATGGAATGAGTTTGACACCTATGATCTAAACCATGCACATGTCCCATAGCTGTGGGCCCTACTACATTCCTAAGGCCAAGGCAAACATCTATTTTGACAGATCATCAAGGAGAAAAATGCATATGATTTGAATAGGATTTGCAAAGCCAGGAGGGCTGTTATTGGATGTGTCCCAAATGGCACCCTATTCCCTATATAGTGCACTACTTTTGACCAGAACCCAATGGGCGCTGGTCAAAAGTAGTGCACTATATAGGGAATAGGGTGTCATTTGGGACAGAACCAACTTCTTTGTCATAGGATTATTGACAACATGTAAACTATATTTAGTCTCCAAATGTTTATTGAAAACATAAATACATTTGCACAATAAGCACTTGTTGTCTCTCAAATACATCATTACAGTTATTAGTTAGTTAGTTAGCTATCACATTTTTGCCATATTATCAGACGTGGTATAAGTCAAAACGCCTAAAAACACTTCAAGATACAACTAGCTGAAACAAGCCGTCTATGATTCCCCACATGGCAGCTTCTTGTCATTGTTTCTGCCAATCTGATCATTCAGAATCATAATACACAGCTTTCTACCCCTGCGATGCATACACACACACACACACACTCTCTCTGTCTGGCTGTGCAGGACATGACCAGCTAGTGGCTCGCCCCTGATTGGCAGCAATGTTTACCTTTACCTGTGGGCTTCTGTCAATAGAGGTGAAACGTCAACCCACACACACACACACACTGGAGTTGCAGCTAATGGTTAGGCGTACGCTTTCTATGTGATTAATACAAAGCCATATTTTCATTTATATACTCGGCTGGTTTGGGACTTTTGCTAGATTAAGATGGATCGCTGTATTCACACTTGCAAAATAAAACACCTGCAAAATGGTTTAGACTGTATTGACATTGAGTATTTGCATTGTTAGAAGCACTGCACTCCAGACTTTTTAGTGTGAGCATACCTTGCAGATACATGTTTTCTTTCCTTAGAAAATGACTCTGGAAATGGACTAAGGACTTAAAAGGAGGTCTGGAAATGCATAAAAAAAAACTCATGCCAAAGAATTTATCAAGAATTTGGATATTCTGCAAATGATACCGGCCCCTGCGTTAATTCTTGTGCAAGGCAAGGTTAGACCTAGGCTACGGATGGTGGCCGCCAACCTACACTTGCATGCACTTATCTTGCACAAAAATGATAGCAGGGGCCGGAGGACACATCTATTACAACGTGTGTTCCTGTAATTACTGTCCCCTGTCATGTCAGTAGGGACTAGGGAGTAAATTATCCTGTGAGTCTTTTATTTTATTTAAATGTTGCAGTTTGGCCCAAAGACGGACAGTTGTGCTTTCATCATTGTCTGTTGTACTGTACTGTGCAGCGGCACTGGGGGATGGTGACGGCAGCAAGTCAGCCAGCCAGTGGCCCTCTCAGTGCGTGTCCCTGTCCCCTGCAGCCTGTCATTATGAAGCCCAGCCTGGCCTGCACAAACACCCCATTTGTCATGCAAATAGACCCTGCATCGTTTTCAGCTGCACAGATAGTAAATTTGCTGTTTCGACGGGCCTATTGTTGGACCCGTTCCAAGCCTATAGTGGCTTTCTGCTGCAATAACAGGAGGATTGTTCACTGCATTGTTAGCTGATGATCCACTAAGTGTGTGCGTGTGCAGAGATGGACAGTATTTATGTTACATCTATTTGAAATACAGTGCCTTCATAAAGTATTCATACACCTTGACTTATTCCACATTTTGTTGTTTTACAGCCTGAATTGAAAATGGATTAAATATATTTTTCTCTCACCCTTCTACACACAATGCCCCAAAATGAAAACATGTTTTTATAAATTTTTGAAAATGTAAATACATAAATACAGTACCAGTCAAAAGTTTGGACACACCTATTCATTCAAGGGTTTTTCTTTATTTTGTACTATTTTCTAGGTTGTAGAATAATAGTGAAGACATTAAAACTTTGAAATAACACATGGAATCATGTAGTAACCAAAAAAGTTTTTAACAAATCAAAAGTTTCTTCAAAGTAGCAACCCTTTGCTTTGATGACAGCTTTGAACACTCTTGGTATTCTCTCAACCAGCTTCATGAGGTAGTCACCCGGAATGCATTTCAATTAACAGGTGTACCTTGTTAATTTGTGGAATTTCTTTCCTTCTTAATACATTTGAGCCAACCAGTTGTTTTGTGACAAGGTGGTGGGGGGGGGGGGGGGGGTATACAGAAGATAGCCCTATTTGGTAAAAGACCAAGTCCATATTATGGCAAGACTAGCTCAAATAAGCAAAGAGAAACAATAGTCCATCATTACTTTAAGACATGAAGGACAGTCAATACGGAACATTTCAAGAACTTTGAAAGTTTCTCCAAGTGCAGTCGCAAAAACCATCAAGCGCCATGATAAACTGGCTCTCATGAGGACCGCCACAGGAAAGGAAGACCCAGAGTTACCTCTGCTGCAGAGGATAAGTTCATCAGAAATTGCAGCCCAAATAAATGCTTCACAGAGTTCAAGTAACAGACGCATCTCAACATCAACTGTTCAGAGGAGACTGCGTGAATCAGGCCTTCATGGTCGAATTGCTGCAAAAAAACACTACTAAAGGACACCAATATGAAGAAGAGACCTGCTTGGGCCAAGAAACACGAGCAATGGACATTAGACCGGTGGAAATGTGTCCTTTGGTCTGGAGTCCAAATTTGAGATTTTTGGTTCCAACCTCTGTGTCTTTGTGAGACGCGGTATGGGTGAACGGATGATCTCCGCATGTGTAGTTCCCACCGTTAAGCATGAAGGAGGAGGTGTTATGGTGTGGGGGTGCTTTGCTGGTGCTGGTGACACTGTCTGCACTCTTAACCAGCATGGCTACCACAGCATTCTGCAGTGATACGCCATCCCATCTGGTTTGGGCTTAGTGGGACTATCATTTGTTTTTCAACAGGACAATGACCCAACACACCTCCAGGCTGTGTAAGGGCTATTTTACCAAAAAGGAGAGTGATGGAGTGCTGCATCAGATGACCTGGCCTCCACAATCCCCCGGCCTCAACCCAATTGAGATGGTTTGGGATGAGTTGGACGGCAGAGTGAAGGAAAAGCAGCCAACAAGTGCTCAGCATATGTGGGAACTCCTTCAAGACTGTTGGAAAAGCATTCCAGGTGAAGCTGGTTGAGAGAATGCTAGGAGTGTGCAAAGCTGTCATCAAGGCAAAGTGTGGCTACTTTGAAGAATCTCAAATATAAAATATATATTTTGATTAGTTTAACCCTTTTTTTGTTACTGCATGATTCCATATGTGTTATTTCATAGTTTTGATGTCTTCACTATTATTCTACAATGTAGAAAATAGTAAAATACTTGAATGAGTAGGTGTGTCCAAACTTTTTACTGGTACTGTAGAATATTTACATAAGTATTCACACACCTGAATCAATACTTTGAGTTTGCAAGAAAGGCATTTCACTGTACTTGTGCACGTGACATTAAAACTTGAGCTTGAAACTTGTAGAACCACCTTTAGTAGCGATTTACAGCTGTGAGTCTTTCTGGGTAAGTCTCTGTAATAACTTTCCACACCTGGATTGTACAAAATTTGCCCATTTATTCTTTTCAAAATTCTTCAAGTTCTGTCAAATTGGTTATTGATCATTTCTAGACAACAATTTTCAGGTCTTTCCGTAGATTTTCAAGTAGATTTAAGTCAAAACTGTAACTTGGCCACTCAGGAACATTCAGTGTCTTGGTAAGCAACTCCAGTGTAGATTTGGCCTTGCGTTTTAGATTATTGTGCTGCTGAAAGGTGAATTAATCTCCCAGTTTCTGGTGGAAAGCAGACTGAACCAGGTTTTTCCTCTAGGATTTTGCCTGTGCTTAGCTCCATTCCATTTCTTATTTTATCCTGAAAAACTCCCCAGTCCTTAATGATTACAAGCATACCCATAACATGATGCAGCCACCACTATGCTTGAAAATATGGAGATTGGTACTCCGTAATGTGTTGTGTTGGATGTGTCCCAAACATAACACTTTGACTCAAGACATTTCAGCTTTTCATTTTTAATACATTTGTAAACATTTCTAAAAACATAATTCCACTTTGAATACTTTCTAAAGGCACTGTATGTATTTCAATTACTCTGAGTATTTTGTAATTTGTTTTACAATGGGCTGAACTACACTCCAATGTATTTTGTAACAAGATATTTTCAAGAGCTGTTATTTGTATTTTCAAAACACTTTTCTATACCATTTCTTTGGCCCCCTTTCACCCTGCATTTGTATCAGAAGTTTGATTGCACTATGGTGTGATAAGTGTCTGCTAAATGAACTAAATTAAATTTATATGTAAAAATGAACAGTTGCAATGCATGCTAAGTATTCTTTTAAAAAAATTTATAGAAAAATGCCTCCCCCTTTTTTCTCCCCAATTTCTTCATATCCAATTGCGATCTTGTCTCATCACTGCAACTCCCCAACGGGCTCGGGAGAGGCGAAGGTCGAGTCATGCGTCCTCCGAAACATGACCCGCCAAACCGCGCTCCTTAACACCCCCCCCGCTTGATGTTAACATCCACAGAGACTGGAATTGAGCAAATATGAACTTATCATAGACGTTTGTACAGTACAACACAGTACAGTTAAAAGTACAGTATAGTATGTTGTACTGTACTGAACTATACTGCACTGTACTGAACCCTACGCTACTTTACTCCACTGTACCAAACTCTACTCTACTGTACTGAACTCTACTTTAATGTACTGAACTCTACTTTACTGTACTGAACTCTACTGTACTGAACTCTACTGTACTGAACTCTACTGTACTGAACTCCACTGTACTGCGCTATACTGAACTCTACTTTAATGTACTGAACTCTACTTTAATGTACTGAACTCTACTGTACTGTACTGCACTGCACTGAACTCTACTCTACTTTGCTGTGCTGTATTGTACTGAATTCTACTGTGCTGTCATGTCCAAACTTGTGAAACATGAGGAGAATGACATTCATATCCATAACTATGCACAGATTAGGGACCCATTATGTAATTCCGGTACGGTAATTCCGTTACCGGGTGTAAATCCACTTCACATACTGTAGTTCAATAACCAAAATATATATTTTTTAAACTCAGGGTGCCATGTCATAGCTGACACCCCATTCTTTCTGCAGACATCTTTTGAATCTTAATTCGGAGCAGATATTTTAACAGTTTTTGGAAAACGTGGTCGCGTAAACCTGAGGGGGATTTTACTGTAATTTCGTTACCAAAGTTTGCATCTGCACAAATCGTTTTTGTACATTTTTCTGTGGAAATTGTTAAAAGTAGTCCTTGTACATAAAGTTGTATGGTTTGTTAAACTTTGAAATCAATGTTTTTTGTTTGGCATACATTTTAAAGTTTAAAAAAAACGGTGTCAAAGCGCAATTCCGTTGCCGTGGAATTGCCAGAGACCACCACACCAAGCCATCTGTGCAGGATGAAGCTTGATGCGTCAGGACAGTGGTTGGCAAATAAATGTCAACACAAAGTACAACGTAGTCCGACTGCAATACAAGACAGTAGATGGTTCCACAGGGTTAACATGACACATGCATCTTCACGAGCCTTGAGCTCTCTGTGACTCTCTGTGTGCTGGAGCTTTGTGTGAAGTGGAGTGTGTGTGCCACGCTGCTGAAAATGTGAGGAGCATAAATCTAGTCTCATCTTCATTCACCCTGCCCGTTAGCCACCCTGCGGTGCATGTGATCACAGCAGGTCTCCAGCAGTGTTTTCTCGCTCCCTGATCTCAAAGGGGAAAAGGGTAAGAAGCCCTGCATCTGCTTTGTAGCTCAGCTTTACTGCATGTCAAGCATGTTAAAATAATAAAATCAATGCATCACGGCTGAATCCTAACATTGATCTTGAAACCTCATCAAGCTTCCTGAATAAGCAATTGCTCCTTACTCTACACGTCATTGATGTGGCTGACACCTTTTGCATGCATTTCTCCTGGCATAACCTCCATCCCTGCAACTATAATCCTACAATTGTTTTTATTTTTTAATTAACCTTTATTTTACTGAAGGGCCATTTTTAGTAAATCGATTTCATTTGTCTGAAGGGCTATAGAGTTCATGTATGTTTCAGTAAATCAATGTCGTGTCTGAAACAACATTTCTTGGTTCCTCTATGGCTGCGTTTACACATGCAGCCCAATTCGGATCTTTTGCCCAATTTATTGTCGAGCTGATCTGATTGGTCAAAATACCAATTAGTGTTAAAAGATCAGAATTGGCCTGCCTGTGTAAACGCAGCCTTTCAATATCGAGGGTGAACTTTGGCTCCCCGGCTCTGCTGGATGGAATAAATAGCCCTAGCCGTTGTCATCGTGGCTGGATCAAAGGTGTTTAATATTAAAGCATTCGGGTGGCGGTGCACTTAGCTGCCCCCTGCCTGATTACCAGTTGGTTACCAGTTGGACCTTGTGCAATTGACCAATAAAGTGATCTCTCTTAAAACCCCCAGCTAGCACACTGAGGAAAGGAAAGCATGACCTCCCGCTCCTC
Organism: Coregonus lavaretus; assembly: GCF_964263955.1. Lineage (NCBI taxonomy): Eukaryota > Metazoa > Chordata > Actinopteri > Salmoniformes > Salmonidae > Coregonus > Coregonus lavaretus. Next base: position 41,177,762 of record NC_140012.1, read on the forward strand.
CTGCAAATTACTGCTCTCCGGTTACCACCGAGAGAGTGCATGGCATGCTAGCCGACAGTAACTGCATCCCAAATGGCACCCTTTTTCCTACATAGTGCACTACTTATGGACAATCTGTGTACTATATAGGGAATAGGGTGCCATTTGGGATGCTATGACAGTACTCTGGATGTGGGACAGACAAGCTGTCTGGAGGTTAATAGACTTGAATTTAATTCCAGATAGACATTTTGTTTCAAATTTAAATGGTGATTGGGAAAGTGCCTGGATTTGAATAAAAAGTGCTTTATTTATGTGAAACCCAGCTAAAGAGGAATGGTGGTCTAACTCACCCGTTAACAACACCTGTTAGGGTTTTGTAAATGTAAAAGATGTCACGCTGCTTCCTTAGCGAGTACCGCCACTTCCTGCTTCGGCTCACACCGAATCTCGAACCCAGGACTTCTGCCTTGCTTGCACCTATGACCGCCCTCCTGAAACGTCTTACCAGTCTGCGCCATGAGAAAAGCTAACTATTCGCTGATGCAAGTGGGGACACTATAGGTTGAGGAGTACATGTCACATAAACAGATCTCTGTCGACTCTCCAACCACTTGTGGTGTGTGTGGTGTTGTGTTGAATAAAACATAGCACGTCACCTGGTCCACTTGGCACCATAGAAGTAACTGGAAAGAAATGGCCCTGCAGTTCCACAGATTGTCATCTAATCTCGGGGACCAATTCTTTGTTTTCTTCTTTCTGGACTATAACACCTAAGCCTCTAACATCCAGCCAAATCCTCATGCTGAAGCCTGGCCAGATCAACCAGGCCAGTAGGCCTACATCCTGCTGAAGCCTGGCCAGATCAACCAGGCCAGTAGGCCTACATCCTGCTGAAGCCTGGCCAGATCAACCAGGCCAGTAGGCCTACATCCTGTGGAAATCTGCTATGAGAGAGTTAGCAGGCTGCCACGCTTGGACTCATAAATAATGCTAGCTCATGTTAGGCTGCTACCAGGCCAACAACTGCTATGGCAGTGCTTCCCTTCATTTATAAGTTATCGACTTGATCTTACTATTGCCTTGGCCCATTCTTCGTACTCTTGCAGGTGTACTAAATAGGACATGAAGATCACATGCCCCCATAGTTGAGCAGTGATCTCCTGTTGTAGTCATGGATGTTAAGTTAGCCACTAGCTAACCACTACTTAGGCAGGACAGAAGCTGATACCCTAAGCATGCAGAGCACTGCCGTCAGTATGGTTTAAGTCAACCCCAGCCATGTAGGAAGTGTATAGCCATGTGGCTACTGGTGATGACATGGTTCCCAAAAGAGCTTCACAATATAACAGCTGTAACCTAATGGATCTTTTTCTATCTGACATCTTTTGAAAGTGTAGGGTATCTCACAAACTGCCAGGACGGTGAAAGTGTAGGCTATCTCAGACTGCCAGGACGGTCAGAAGTGGCATAACAGCCTCTCGAGGAGTTATTTTTATCCCATCTCTCTCTGTCTCTCTGCCCTGCCTCTGTTTCTCTTTTCCACTCCCTGGCTGCCCCCCCATCTCTCTTTCCCTCACTCCCTCTCTGCCTCTCTTTTCCACTCCCTGGCTGTCCCCCCCATCTCTCTTTCCCTCACTCCCTCTCTCCTTCCCGCCAACCCTCTTGCGGATGTCTGATTCATCCATCTTCCTCTGGGTCTGTGTAATTCCATTGAGGGACTTTTGGGATTGTTGGAATTCCCGGCATGCGTGTGTGTTTGGGTTTGGAAGAATGAGCGGGTTGGTTGGTTCCGCCTGCTGTGAATGCCACCCTGGGATTATCATCAGCATGGCTGGGGCTAGGCATGGTATGGCTGCACTCTCACACCAAAGCTTTTGCTCCAGATTCACAATGCTCAAAGCACTCAGTCTCAGGCAGCCTTGGTTTCAACACCGATCACTCTGGCATAGTCCCCTGGCTGTTAGCATGCCGTCTCTTACAGGACATGTTTCCCTTGGCTTCGTTGAAAGCTGAAGGAAACAGATTACTAGACCTGCTTGGTGGTATTTCATGTTAACAGTAGGTGGGGCAAAGACAGCTGGGCAAAGACTCCTTCAGTTGTCTTTTCTTTGCCATTACCTTGGCTTCGGTACTTCTCTCTGGTATTGTAGTTTTGCTATCTTCACCCCTGAGCACAAAATCTGGAGAGGGAGAATGTGATAATTGTGAATGTTCCAATGAACCCCCAGAGGCTGTAATCATGAGAGAGAGCGAGAGAGGCATCCCGATATAGAGTTCTTCTCCCCAGTGACCTCTCGCTGGCATCTCACGACATACTTGTCTTCAGCCCATGTGCTGCAAATAACTGGGAATGATGTACTACTTTTTAATTAGGTTGCAATGCAAAATAAAGCTCAGGCTGCATTGAATGCTGAGATCAGCGAGGAAAAAGCCTAAAGGGGGAGACTTTGTATATTTTATTTGAATTTGTGCAAGATAATGTGGCATAACTTAAAACAGTGACCGCATTTGCATAGCTTGCCATAATTTCCTCTCACAGTTGTGAAAATATATGACACAAGAATTATAATGTTAGGAAGGCCTGTTGCAGAAGACCTGTTTTTGAGATGAAAATATTATATTGGCTCAGGACAGACAATGCAGCCTATTATCTTATTCCTGCCATGTACACTGTAAATTCTATAATCTATTGATTTAGTGAAAAAAAATATTTAACAGTTACATATAGAGATTTATTTTTGACAATATAGGCCTATCGCAATATTATTATTGCGCTAGTTGGCCCAGCTGTACCATGACTCCGGTATTCTTCCTTGTGTAGCTTGTTCTCCATCTCTTATTTTTAAATGGCGAGCCAATATGTTTTCAGCACTTTTTTATTTCGATGACTTATCAAAACTTGTTTTCTCATGGCTCTCTTTTTGTTCAGCTGCACGTTCCGTTTTGTTGTGATTTTCCTCCACTTTGCGACATCTTGACTCGTTTGGCTATGCGTGACTGTGTGAGCGAATGCAAAAGTCATTCTATTGGCGTGCAGCTCAGTGCATGACTCTCGTTGTATGATTAGGAGTTGCTGCCCTTTGCTTACACGTCTCCCATGCATGCAAATGTGAATGAATGTATAGCCTACAGTATAGGTAACATGTTAAGTCAGTGTGCAAAGTGCACGCAGCAGGGATCTCAGGGAGCTGTCATGATTGATTTGTGTGTTTTGGTCTCCGTGGACTGGAGATGGAAGCTGTTGTCTTCTCCATGGAGCAGAGCGTGCTGCGTCTTGTCCCATCCCATCGAGCCAGAGACTGGGAAGGCTGAGGACCGTGGAGTTTTGCTGAATCCCCCCTGTCAGCCTAGCAGCATGGCATGCATATTCATGGAGAAAGCTTGGTGGTGCTTAACCATAATAACTACTGCCACCAGTTCTTCGTTTTTGGCAAAGTCCTTGTAATGAACTGGAGAGAACCTGCCTGCAGAATTCCTTGCCAGCCTGCCTGGTATTGGCATGCAAAGGCCTAGTCATGGGAAAAGCTTGGTGAAGGTGGTGCCTGGCGCTCAGCCATGATATTAACCACTCACCAGTTCTTTATTTTGGCAAAGCCTTGTAATGTCGCAGCACTATTTGAGGGAGCAGTGGGTAGCACTGAGCTCTAAGAGCTTGTCCAAGAGGCAGTAATATTGCATAGCGTTCAGTTCAATGTATTGTTTGTCAGCGCTATCAATTGTATTTCTATCTGCAGTGTTCAGAACAATTCATGTCACTGAATACACTCCGGGTGTTGAATGGAGCAGGGAACTAAAATGTTTAGTCTGAAACCTGCAGTTGGTGGAGTGGAACTCGTTTTGGTCTATGTCCATTCAAACGTAGTCATAGATTTTAGGCCTATTAGGTGACTAGTGTCAGTTTGCAGATGCTATTGTTGTCTGTGTTAATGCACGTGGGAGGGGCCCAAAGTGACATTTTGGTGCAACAAAGCTGCTTTGGAAAGTGGAAACCCTGAGGCACGCAGTGAGAGGCCACGGTGACCGTACAGCACAGAGAGGTGGTGGTGGCACACTGGACTGTGTGTCTGTGCTTGTGAGGTTTCGATCAGTATGTTTTTTTTTTTTTTTTTCGAGCTGTAATGGATTTAATGTTTTCCTCAGAATAGATGGGGATCCTAATAAAATATCAAATAGAAATACCTTTTCTTAAAAATGTGAAATTCTAGTTGACTGAGTGTTTCATCATGGCTTACCAGAACTGCACCTGCAAGTACATCATAGCACAGAAGTTGCGTTGTCAGGTGTGTTTACCATAAAATACTGCTGGGTGTATGTGTGCAATGTGCATAGCTCCCAAATACCTACTGTATGTTCAGTTACTTTAAACAGTTCCTCGCGCTCCCAAACATTTCGATCAAGCCACAAACCATAAGCAATTTGCACTATAGCCTATTTATTGCCTTACCTCCATAACTTGCTACATTTGTTTTTTTTTACCCCATATGTAACTCTGTGTTGTTGTTTTTATCGCACTGCTTTGCTTGATCTTGGCCAGGTCGCAGTTGTAAATGAGAACTTGTTCTCAACTGGCTTACCTGGTTAAATAAAGGTGAAAAAAAATAAATAATAATAATTAAATAAATAAAAAATATGCCTCCTCCCTCCTCCTGGTACAAGTCAAATAACTCCGCCCATAGCCAGGTGGTGGCGGCAACTAGTCAGTACATAGATCTTTAAAGTGTGAGCATGTCTGTGTAGCCATGCTGTGTGAGTGAGCAGGATTAAAATAATATTAGAGGTCTTTTTAAAAATATATTGAGCGTTTGCTTTAGTCTGCCTGGAGTACCAGGTGGGTGGGGTTTCCACTTGTTTTTTTATTTTCTTCTATTGGTTCTGTGTGTGGAAGCACTAGGTTCCGTGATCCAGTTAGGGGAGGTGTGATCCAGATGCTCTGGTGAACACACGCGTGCACACACACTCTTTGTCGGCGACGGCAACCTGTCACTCACACACCCTCAGGAGTGTCCGTAACGCCCTGTTTCCGTCGGCATGGAGCCGTTTAAACCTTGCAGTGGCTCAGCGCAGTACCTCCCAGATGTAGATCACTCTAACCCACCAACGCTGCAGACATATCTCCTCTCGCTGCTTGCGGTCGCAAGGGCCTGTTACATTCAATTAGGATCTGGAGTCACTCACCGCATCCAACCGTAAGTGTTGGGACTCAGGGTCTGGATCTACTGCAGTGGAAATACACTAAAAGACATCTGAGATGACTTAGAAGGAACATTTTTTTTTTAACTCAGGAAGAAACTCCACTTTACAATTGATTCAGGTCGTGCCTCCTTTCTAACTCTGAATGTGAATCTTTTAGGTGTATGTGTTTGTGGATAATGGTATTGTTGTTATTTCTCTCCTTTCAGGTAAGAAGAAGCCTGGGCTCAAGCTCTCCAAGGAGGTGTTTGAGCAGCCGTCTCCTGCTGCTGCGTAAGATTTTTACTCTTCAATGTCTTCTTTACGGAGCCTTCAGAACGTAATCACACCCCTCGACCTATTCCACATTGTGTTGTGTTGCAGCCTGAGAGTTCAAAATTGATTTACACCCAATACCCCGTAATGACAAAGTGAAAACAACAACATGTTTTGAGACATTTTAGCAAATTTATTGAAAATGAAATGCAGAAATATTTCATTTACATAACTGTTCACACCCCTGAGTCAATACTTTGTAGAAGCTCCTTTGGCAGCGATAACAGCTGTGAGTCTTTCTGGGTGAGTCTCTTAAGAGCTTTCCGCACCTGGATTGTACAACATTTGCCCATTTTTATTATTTTCTAAATTCTTCAAGCTCTGTCAAATTGGTTGTTGATCATTGCTAGACAACCATTTTCAGGTCTTTCCGTAGATTTTCAAGTAGATTTGTCACAACTGTAACTCAGCCACTCAGGAACATTCACTGTCTCCTTGGTAACCAACTCCAGTGTAGATTTGGTCCTGTGTTTTAGGTTATTGTCCTGCTGAAAGGGGAATTCATCTCCCAGTGTCTGGTGGAAAGCAGACTGAACCAGGTTTTCCTCTAGGATTTTGCCTGTGCTTAGCTCCATTCTGTTTCTTTTTTATCCTGAAGAACTCCCCAGTCCTTAACAATTACAAGCACACCCATAACATGATGCAGCCACCACTATGCTTGAAAATATGGAGAGTGGTACTCAGTAATGTGTTGTATTGGATTTGCCCCAAACATAACACTTTGTATTCAGGACAAAAAGTTAAGTGCTTTGTCAAATTTTTTTCAGTATTAATATAGTGCCTTGTTGCAAACAGGATACATGTTCTGTAATATTTGTATTCTGTACAGGCTTTCTTCTTTTCACTCTGTAAATTAGGTTAGAATTGTGGAGTAACTACAATGTTGTTGATCCATCCTCAGTTTTCTCCTATCACAGCCATTAAACTCTGTAACTGTTTTAAAGTCACCATTGGCCTCATGGTGAAATCCCTGAGCGGTTTACTTCCCCTCTGGCATCTGCGTTAGGAAGGACGCTTGTATATTTGGAGTAACTGGGTGTATTGATACACCATCCAAAGTGTAATTAATAACTTCACCATGCTCAAAGGTATATTCAGCCTCTGATTTTTTAATTTTTTACCCATCTACCAATCGGTGCCCTTCTTTGTGAGGCATTGGAAAACCTCCCTGGACTTTGTGGTTGAATCTGTTTAAAATTCACTGCTTGACTGAGGGACCTTACAGATCATTTTATGTGTGGAGATGAGGTAGTCGTTCAAAAAAACATGTTAAACACTTATTGCACACAGAGTGAGTCCATGCAACTTATTATGTGACTTGTTAAGCACATTTTTACTCCTGAACTTATTTAGGCTTGGCGTAACAAAGGGGCTGAATACTTATTGGCTCAAGACATTTCAGCTTTTCATTTTTTAGTTAATTTGTTTAAAAAAATTGAGAAACATAATTCCACTTTGACATTATGGGGTATTGTGTGTAGGCCAGTGACACATCTCTATTTTAATCTATTTTAAATTCAGGCTGTAACACAACAACATTTGGAAAAAGTCAAGGGGTGTGAATACTTTCTGAAGGCACTGTATATAATAATAATAATAAATAATAATAATAATATACCATTTAGCAGATGCTTTTATCCAAAGCGACTTACAGTCATGCGTACATACATTTTTGTGTATGGGTGGTCCCGGGGATCGAACCCACTACCTTGGCGTTACAAGCGCCGTGCTCTACCAGTTGAGCTACAGAGGACCACATATATATCACAGCTCTTTGTATTACAACGACACTGCATTATTCCCCTTGTGTAATTACAAAAAACGCTCACCTCCAACACTATACAATTTCAATGTAGTTACTAAAGTAGTAATGGTACATGTATTTGTATCAAACCATTCGGTACGGGAACCTCTGTTCGGTGTCCACTGTGAACCTGAATGAATACATGAAAAAAAAAATTATTAAAACACTAGGCTATTCCGTTAAAACAACTAGCGCTTATGTGCACATTGTGATCAAAATTCAAATCTTAATAGGTGCATTTCAAACTGTAATTTTGTGAGGCGCAGCCGGGAACTAGTTATGTATGAGTGTTGGGGTCGATTAACCAGAATTGGAGGATACTCCATCATTTAGTAGGAAATCAACTAAATATATTGCATTTATTAGAGCATTAAATGATTTGCTCAAGATGGTAAGACATTAACAAAATGCATAAGTGATTCGTATTTTCCTTCAACTGTCTGAAGAGGCAATGGGAGCGGGAATGCCTCCATCTGTGTGTTCGTGTTTGTCTGCCACTATGTTGACGTCAGCTTGATGCTAATGACAACCTCTTCTGGTAGATGTAAAGGCTTTCCCAAAAACCTTCTCAATTAAATGTTAACTACAAAGTAGACTATGCATATCTGGCAGAATTATATAATGATTATTTGCATCAATCCTGTGGTGAACGGGAAGGATAGATATAGCGCACATAGAACATATCTACCGCTTCTTAGACTTGCTTTCAAGTAGAATGACAGATCTATAACTCACATTTCTATGTGAATTTGAAGGTCTCGCCCAAAAAGTTACATATTGTCACTTTAAAGGGTATCTACACCCAAAAAGGAAATGTCTTAGATTTTTCCCAGACCTAAAAAAAATGGTCTCCTGTTGTGGTTTAAGCATTTTAGACATTGAACGTTAGACATTGAACATCTATACCCAAACTGGCTCAAACGAGCTTATTCCATCCCCAAACACCATGCTAGATCTGAGTAGGTCAGTTAGTTTTGCACTTACAGTGAGGGAAAAAAGTATTTGATCCCCTGCTGATTTTGTACGTTTGCCCACTGACAAAGACATGATCAGTCTATACTTTTAATGGTAGGTTTATTTGAACAATGAGAGACAGAATAACAACATAAAAATCCAGAAAAACGCATGTCAAAAATGTTATAAATTGATTTGCATTTTAATGAGGGAAATAAGTATTTGACCCCTCTGCAAAACATGACTTAGTACTTGGTGGCAAAACCCTTGTTGGCAATCACAGAGGTCAGATGTTTCTTGTAGTTGGCCACCAGGATTGCACACATCTCAGGAGGGATTTTGTCCCACTCCTCTTTGCAGATATTCTCCAAGTCATTAAGGTTTCGAGGCTGACGTTTGGCAACTCGAACCTTCAGCTCCCTCCACAGATTTTCTATGGGATTAAGGTCTGGAGACTGGCTAGGCCACTCCAGGACCTTAATGTGCTTCTTCTTGAGCCACTCCTTTGTTGCCTTGGCCGTGTGTTTTGGGTCATTGTTATGCTGGAATACCCATCCACGACCCATTTTCAATGCCCTGGCTGAGGGAAGGAGGTTCTCACCCAAAATTTGACGGTACATGGCCCCGTCCATCGTCCCTTTGATGCGGTGAAGTTGTCCTGTCCCCTTCGCAGAAAAACACCCCTAAAGCATAATGTTTCCACCCCCATGTTTGACGGTGGGGATGGTGTTCTTGGGGTCATAGGCAGCATTCCTCCTCCAAACACGGCGAGTTGAGTTGATGCCAAAGAGCTCGATTTTGGTCTCATCTGACCACAACACTTTCACCCAGTTCTCCTCTGAATCATTCAGATGTTCATTGGCAAACTTCAGACGGGCATGTATATGTGCTTTCTTGAGCAGGGGGACCTTGCGGGCGCTGCAGAATTTCAGTCATTCACGGCGTAGTGTGTTAACAATTGTTTTCTTGGTGACTATGGTCCCAGCTGCCTTGAGATCATTGACAAGATCCTCCCATGTAGTTCTGGGCTGATTCCTCACCATTCTCATGATCATTGCAACTCCACGAGGTGAGATCTTGCATGGAGCCCCAGGCCGAGGGAGATTGACAGTTCTTTTGTGTTTCTTCCATTTGCGAATAATCGCACCAACTGTTGTCACCTTCTCACCAAGCTGCTTGGCGATGGTCTTGTAGCCCATTCCAGCCTTGTGTCGGTCTACAATCTTGTCCCTGACATCCTTGGAGAGCTCTTTGGTCTTGGCCATGGTGGAGAGTTTGGAATCTGATTGATTGATTGCTTCTGTGGACAGGTGTCTTTTATACAGGTAACAAACTGAGATTAGGAGCACTCCCTTTAAGAGTGTGCTCCTAATCTCAGTTTGTTACCTGTATAAAAGACACCTGGGAGCCAGAAATCTTTCTGATTGAGAGGGGGTCAAATACTTATTTCCCTCATTAAAATGCAAATCAATTTATAACATTTTTGACATGCGTTTTTCTGGATTTTTTTGTTATTCTGTCTCTCACTGTTCAAATAAACATACCATTAAAATTCTAGACTGATCATTTCTTTGTCAGTGGGCAAACGTACAAAATCAGCAGGGGATCAAATACTTTTTTCCCTCACTGTAGATAGCTGGCTTTCTTTTTTGTTTTTTTATAATCTACTAGCAACATAACATGACAAAATGCGTTGGGCACTAGTACCTACTTACCTGATTCGCCTCCATCACCAAAGCTGCCCGCTGTCTTGCTGTAACACCAGTCGTGTCAGTGGACTTGGAGTCTATATGGACACAGAACCCCTTTTTACTAGCCTCAGATTCATGGTGAATCTAGTCTTCCACTGTTGGTAGCCATCGTAATCCTTTGGGACAAAGTGAGACTGAAGCGCCAGGGATTTCCCCGAAACCATTCTGCCCCAAGCTGTCCAACTTTTTTCCCAATAGACCAAACACGCCTACCGGTAAACAGTGCACCCTCCTCTTGACGTCAAAGCCTCAATGTATTGTTGGTATGAGTTTATGATAAATGTAATTCAAATTGCGAAAATATAAGTTTATAATTATTTATTTCTTAATAAGCTTTTGCATAAAGACTGTTTTTAGAGGGAATATCACCAAGCTACATGGTTAGATTTATGGAAATATATTGCGCAACCTTCCCTTTTAATATAAAGTGTTACCCTGTTTTTCTATGAGGCATGGTAATACGGATATGATGCTGCTAAATCAACTTGATGATCCTAAAGATGTCAGTGACAGCTGCATTTCCTTCCATGACTAATGAGGAGAGAGGAGGCTAGTTAGAGATTACCTTTTGGATGCGTTCACCGATAAGTGGTTCACAAACTGATGTCTTTGGAAAAAATGTGCTAGTGAATATTGTTGATAGAGTGCAGTTTCAGTGTAAAAAAAAAACATTTACATGCAGTTTTTCCCCAGAACATTTTGAAATCTTAATGAATTAATGCATGCAGTTGATGTAAAAAATCGTTTCGTACATAAAGTTTTTTTTTTTTATCCTAACAACTGTCTGACTACTTTACAGACCCCCAAGAGATTTGGATTCGAAAGCTTGTGTGACCATTGGAGAGAAGGTACTATTTACCACATCTCATCTTATTCATGTTCACTGAACTGTTCAGTGTATTTTTCCAGTCTCTCACATTCTTACCTTTCGTCTACCACTGTGTTCTTCCCCACACGTTCCTTCGACTAAACCTTTATTTAAAACTGAAGCACATAAACTTCAGGTTTGACATCTGGGTGTAGTTGTTGTAACCTTATGTATACTGAGTTTTTAGATGGTACGAGGTAGACTGCAAACCGGATGTCTTTGTTTTCATTGAGAGCATGACGGTAAATGCAGTTGAGGCTGGCGGTGTAATGCCATCAGCCGCCACAGTAAACGGGACTTGCCGCCAGAGTTAAAATATTTCAACTTTTGCTGTCTGCCGTAGCGTTGTTTTCTACCGGATGTTGATTTGCACTGTTTGTTTACTGAAATCACCATAGCAACGCATACATTCATCACAGATAGAACAATGAGCCAGATATTTCACTGGATGTATAAATGTGAAGCATTCGATTGCCGTTTCCACTCACTACCAAATATGTTGATGAGAGGACGCCCAGTGGCTGGCAGTGGGAGAAGATGGAGCGAGATGGACTTTGGCCGACATTCTGCTAATTTTCTCATTGATGAGACATTTGATCTCCATACAGGTTTTTGTTTCCCAACCTAGAATCTGTAACAAACAGAGTGGACTGTGTTTTGTAGACTTTACATTTTGCCAAAGTTTAAAAAAATTGCATTGTTTAGAAGGAGTGCAAGGGAGAATTGAGTTATTACACGCACTTCGCAGAGTAGGCGTTCCCTAACGGAAATATGCAAATAAATGCTAGAATGCACCAATAGGATCTCACTAGCTCATGCTTGGCTCTGCCCACCTCCTTGCTCGTTCTGCCCACTATGATTCATTTGCTCCCATTGGAACTGACAGGCTCTGATCTATCTTGGGTTTGTTATAAAAATCTTTGCTGTCGTGCTGGCTTGCTTTTGCCATCGCCTTTCTTGCTTTCTTGTCCCACTATGCCGACTGCTATGGCGGTTTTTGCGTCCCTCGTCTGAACGCCGCATTAGGTTGAGTAAGGTCCTCTCTCTGTGGTCTGGATACAGAAAGCTGAAAGCTTGGCTCAATTAAGGGTCTGTGAGCCATATAGAACGCCCTAGCGAACATTACGACTCGGATTGAACACTTCTGATTGTAGGCAGACTGGAATGTGTTTTACTGCCTGACGGGCAGTAAAAATATTTATTTTAAACTGATCAAATAAGTGGAATTTTCCATTGGCAAAGATGCCGGCTTTTTTTCCTCTTATAATTTAGCCTGAAGTCAAAGTCAGGGCAGCCATTGATTTAGTTGTTCTTGTATGAAGTGAGAAAAGGACAGAAGATCCCATTCTTTACTTAAACCATTATTTTAGATGAAAAGGGTCATTTGCGGTGTCTTTGGACTCAGCCCCCCTTACCAGAGACTATATATATTTAGTGTTCTCAATGTTCAATGCTTTCCCTCTTGATAACAGCTGTTTGTTGGAGGAGTTGTTTGAATAAAGACAGCTCTGAGCTGAGGCAGCACTCTCAGACAAAGAGGAATACCCCCAGCCAGAATGACACTGTTGTTGGGAGATTAGACCTAGGTTTTCTTTTAGTGCTTTTCGCTCTCTGTTTCTAGTGACTCAATATTTTTACCCCTCTCAATTTTGTGTTCAGTGATTACATCAAGGAAGTAAGGGAGAAGGGAAGGAAGGGTGATTTTATTTTTTATTTGTTTATCTTATTACATCATCGTGTCACCCGTTTAATGTTTGAGCCTGACACTGCTCTCTTCCCTCTCTGCCTGTCCTGAGCAGAACTTTGTGGTGAAGGCAGATGACCTGGAGCAGATTGGCGAGCTGGGGAGAGGGGCGTATGGTGTGGTGGACAAGATGAGGCACATGCCCAGTGGCCTGATCATGGCAGTCAAGGTCTGCGACATTTGATGCTGTAACTGGTGTTCTCTTTAAGGGGATCTATGGCTATGTTTACACAGGCATCCCAATTCTGATCTTTTGCCCAATTATTGGCAAAAGAGCTGATATGATAGGTCAAAAGACCAATTAGTGGAAAAATATCAGAATTAGGCTGCATGTGTAAACGCGGCCTTTGTCAAGTTACTATAGGTGAGCACTTTGGCTTTATTTACACAGGCAGGCCAATTCTGATCTTTTCCCCACTAATTGGTCTTTTGACCAATCAGATCAGCTCTTACGCCAACAATTGGGCAAGAGATCAGAATTGGGCTGCCTGTGTAAACACAGCCATGGTGACGGCTATTGATGTAATAAGTTGGATGGATGGATGGATGGATTTGATGTCCTTTCTCTCCCACCCTAGAGGATCCGTGCCACAGTGAACAACCAGGAACAGAAGAGACTGTTGATGGACCTGGACATCTCTATGAGGACAGTAGACTGCTTCTACACAGTCACCTTCTACGGCGCACTCTTCAGAGAGGTAGCCAGCTTCTTTATAAAAAATAATAAAACATTAAAATAAAATAATATTTAATACTTAAGTCTTATGTAGTGTTTTTCTAAAATCCAAAGACGCTTTACAATCAACAACCTTTAGGTGTAGCCTATTTTAATTGTTTATTAATTGTTTTAGTGTATTTGGATCCCCATAAGTTGTTAAAATCACAACAGCTACTCTTCTTGGGTTTCCTCTACTGCTGATCTAGTTCATTACTATGTTGAACAATGTCATTACATAGATGTCGGAGGACAGAGCCTTGTAAAGATGCTGTCAAATATATTGGCACCCTTACACTTTACAATGGAGTGCAACAGTTTTTTTATCTTTTCAAAACTAGTTGGATGGCTATTTTTACCCAGTAGGCACCTGCAACATACAAAGAGGAGGATACATGACACTTTCCAAGGATCACTCCGTCTCCAACCAAAATAATCCGATTTTTGAATAATTTAGTCCAGGCCATTTTTGACTATGAAGTGCAAAATCTTAATTTCAGTTTTGATCAGTTGTAAATCAAACAAAATGTGAACACCAAAAGTTTTTTTTAAATGTCAACTTATTTTAGAAGAAATTGTGAATCATGCATGGGTGCCTATATATTTGACTCATCTGTATGTTCAGAGAAGCAGTTATTAGCAACTTACTTTGTCGTCTTCATATCAACAAAAATATGTGGACACCCCTTCAAATTAGTGGATTCGGCTATTTCAGCCACACCCGTTGCTGACAGGTGTATAAAATCGAGCACACAGCCATGCAATCTCCATAGACAAACATTGGCAGTAGAATGGCCTTACTGAAGAGCTCAGTGACTTTCAACGTGGCACCTTCATAAGATGCCACCTTTACAACAAGTCAGTTTGTCAAATTTCTGCCCTGCTAGAGCTGCCCCGGTCAACTGTAAGTGCTGTTATTGTGAAGTGGAAACGTCTAGGTGCAACAACATCTCAGCTGTGAAGTGGTAGGCCACACAATCTCACAGAACGGGACCGCCGAGTGCCGAAGCGCAATGTGCAATAAAATCATCTGTCCTCGGTTGCAACACTCACTACCGAGTTCCAAACTTCCTCTGGAAGCAACATCAGTACAATAACTGTTTGTCGGGAGCTTCATGAAATGGGTTTCCATGGCCGAGCAGGCGCACGCACACAAGCCTAAGATTACCATGCGCAATGCCAAGCGGCGGCTGGAGTGGTGTAAAGCTCGCCGCCATTGGACTCTGGAGCAGTGGAAACGCGTTCTCAGGAGTGATGAATCACGCTTCACCATCTGGCAGTCTGAAGGACACATTTGGGTTTGGTGGATGCCAGGAGAACGCTACCTGCCCGAATGCATAGTGCCAACTGTAAAGTTCGGTGGAGGAGGAATAATGGTCTGGGGCTGTTTTTCATGGTTAAGGCTAGGCCCCTTAGTTCCAGTGAAGGGAAATCTTAACGCTACAGCATACAATGACATGCTAGATGATTCTGTTCTTCCAACTTTGTGGCAACAGTTTGGGGAAGGCCGTTTCCTGTTTCAGCATGCCAATGCCCCCGTGCACAAAGTGAGGTCCATACAGAAATGGTTTGTCAAGATCAGTGTGGAAGAACTTAACTGGCCTGCACAGAGCCCTAACCTCAACCCCATCGAACACCTTTGTGATGAATTGGAACGCCGGCTGCGAGCCAGGCCTAACTAATGCTCTTGTGGCTGAATGGAAGCAAGTCCCCGCGGCAATGTTCCAACATCTAGTGGAAAGACTTCCCAGAAGAGTGGAGGCTGTTATAGCAGCAGAGGGGGGACCAACTCCATTTTAATGCCCATGATTTTGGAATGAGATGTTCGACGAGCAGGTGTCCACATACTTTTGGTCATGTAGTGTATCTGGAACATAAGACTTCCTGATTTACACAAGACATTGTACTGTAGGACTGGGCTGCCATCCAGACAGACAAGTACCATGAGCTATTTTCCTTATGTCGAGATGTCAGTTGATAGAACCTTGTATGTTGTAGTCAAGAGAAACCAATAAAGAATTCCTGATACCGGATGTAGTTACCTACCGCTTGAAGAGAGCGTTCCACAGGATATCCCTCCGCAGTGGACCACATTGGAAAAAGCTCCTTCCTGTTAGCCAATCTGTGTCTCTGGAATGTGGTTCTGTTTTTCCAATCCTTCCCTCTACCGCTCTCTCTATAGCCCAATTTTTCCGTTCCCAATACCGTTCTCCTACATCCCTCTACCCCTCTCTCCATCCCGGTACCTCCCCCTCACCCCCTTAACCCCTAAACTCTCACCCCAATCTGACCTTCCCATGTTTTACCTGTGTTCCCAGGGTGATGTGTGGATCTGTATGGAGCTGATGGACACCTCTCTGGATAAGTTTTACAAGCAGGTGATCGATAAAGGCATGACCATCCCTGAAGACATCCTGGGAAAGATGGCCGTCTCGGTGAGTAGGACTACTTCTTTACGCCGTTTCCTCATGTAAATAGGACTAACTATGTTACATCAGTCACCCTAGAGACCAAGAGGAATATTACATGTGTTATGTGTAGGACAGGGTTTCCGTTAGCTGGTAATTGCCGGCTTTTGGCCGATTTAAAATAAATGAAAAGCTGATGAATAGAATTGTAGCCGGCCAAATTGTCCAGGGCTGTCCAGCTGCTGAGGAGAGAGAGAGAAAGCGAGAGAGGAGCCTTGGCCTAGGCTACTGTTGATTGCGAAGATGGAGGCCTTTTTCATTGAAAGTTAGAGGGTATGCCTATAGTGAAAGCCTACAATGCAGGGCATTTTAGTCGCATTTTGCGACCCTTAGACTTGGCTGTGCAAGTACAATAAAAAATGTGTTCGCATCGGTGCGGGCTGCACATTCATTCACCTCACAAAAAACATCCTCTTTTTTTTTTAGGAGGCTAAAACCATGATTTGGTCAAACAGTAAAGTATCCTCATGATTCCTGTAGTAGAAGTGTGGGCCTGCATGCCCCTGTACCTGTTTTGCTGGCGCCTTCTGCTGTGTTGAGCAGCCGCTCGCTCTCTCTTTTCCCAGGGGAAAAATCATTTTCCAGGTGAAAGAAAAGTGTTCTGATTGCTGTTCCAATTGCTGGAAAAAAAAAACAGCTATCCTGTTGTCACAGATGGGGAGAGGATGTTCTCAGCTTTCTGTACGTACATTATCATTAGCCTATTGGGTACGGTAGTCACTAGCCTTTCTTGGTAATAGCAGCAATATAGCCTGTTCAGGTCTTTTTAGGCATTTTCTTTGGCCAAAGTAAGTTCCAACTGTAATGTTGTGTTTGCCACAATATAATATCCTGCTCATATTTTCCCTATAAACAATAGCTTGACTTACTTTTTGATATTATCCTGATAAAGTTAAGAAACGTTTGTGAAGGTTTGGTGTGGTGTGGCTATTAGCATATTATACTGCAGGCCTATGATATGAAGGCAGTGCACCCCGGCGCTACAACTGACTCCAACCGACAGTTGAACTTCAGGTGAGGAAGAATGTTTTTAGGCCTACCGGATTTACTCCTATAATCTAACAATATAATACTTATCTTTATAAAAAATATTCTAATTGAAAATTAACAAATTAGCCTCCTGCCTTGCACAAATAAGTATTCACCCCCCTTTTTGTTGTGTTAAAACCTGGAATTAAAAAGGATTTAATTGGTATTTTTAACATTTGATTTACACAACATACTTAACACCTTTTTAAGGTGCAAAGATTTTTTTGTGACAAAAGTTTATAAAAAAAAAAAAAAAATACATGTGTTGGTTGCATAAGTATTCACCCCCCAGAGTCAATACTTGGTAGAAGCACCTTTGGCAGCAATTACAGCTGTGAGTCTTTTTGGGTAAGTCTCTATCAGCTTTGCACACCTGGATCCTGCAATATTTGGTCCATTCTTCTTGACAAAGTTGATCAAGCTTAGTCAAGTTGGATGTGGACCATTGGTGAACAGCAATTTTCCAGTCTTGCCACAAATTCTCAGTTGGATAGAGGTCTGGGCATTGACTGGGCTATTCTAAGACATTCAGGTTGTTGTTTTTAAACCACTCCAGTGTAGCTTTGGCTGTGTGTTTAGGGTAATTATCCTGCTGGAAGGTGAACCTCTGCCCCAATCGCAGGTCTCTTGCAGACTGAAACAGGTTTCTGTGGATTTGGCTCCATCCATCGTGCCCTCAATCCTGACCAGTTTCCCAGTCCCTGCCGATGAAAAGCATCCCCATAACATGACGCTGCCACCACCATGCTTCACCATGGGGATGGTGTTCTCAGGGCGATGAGCAGTCTTGGCTTTGACCAGAGAACCTTTTTCCACATGTTTGCTATGTCTCCCACATGTCTTTTGGCAAAAATCCAAACAGGATTTGATATGTTTTTATTTTTTTACAGCAATGGCTTTCTTCTCAGCACTCTTCCATAAAGCCCAGCTTTGTGGAGCACCTGGGTACTAGTTGTCCCATGGACAGTTTCTCCCGTCTCAGCTGTGGATCTCTCCAGCTCCTTCACAGTTACCATTGGCCTCTTGGTTGCTTCTCTGAGCTAATGCCCTCCTTACCCGGTCACTGAGTTTCGGTGGATGGCCTTCTCTAGGCAGAGTCGCGGTTGTGCCATTTCTTTCGATTTATTTATAACGGATTTAACGGTGCGCCGGGGGATCTCTCTCTCTCTCTCTCTCTCTCTCTCTCTCTTCCTTTTATATATATATATTTTATATTAATAGAATACATTGGAGGCCTATATCAATAGATATTTATATCAATAAATCTCCGACAGCTGAACCATGAGGTGGATTATTTATTGTTTTAGGAAAACAGAAACCAATAAAACAATAGGCTATAAAGATTTGCATATACTACACATCTAAACACTTGTTTTTTATTATTTTTTTGTAATTAGTTATAGGCTGTTTTTAAGGACACGTAAATGTGGCTCATTTGACTAATATCCCTTGTTTATTGATGGTGCTGACTGCGTGGGTGGACTGCGTAATGGGTTCCTCACCCAGTGTATAATGGATGACCGGTAACGGTAAAATTCTCAAATGTCAGATAAATTAAAAAGTCTTCATGGTCACTTGTCTGACGCCAAATTTTCCTAATGTAGGAAAAGTATTCTTGCCTTCAGAAAGTATTCACGCCCTTGAACTTTTCCACATTTTTGTTGTGTTACAGCCCAAATTTAAAATGGATTAAATTAGATTTTGTTTTGCCACTGGTCTCCACACAATACCCCATAATGTCAAAGTGTAATTATGTTTTCCAAATTTTTGTACTAATTCATACAAAAATGAAAAGCTGAAATGTCCCCTTTGTTATGGTAAGCCTAAACAAGTTCAAGAGTAAAAATGTCCTTATCAAATCGCATAATAAGTTGCATGGACTCATACCGTGTTCAATAATAGTGTTAACGTGATTTTTGAATGACTACCCCATCTCTGTACCCCACACATACAATTACAGTGGCTTGCAAAAGTATTCACCCCCCTTGGCATTTTTCCTATTTTGTTGCCTTATAACCTGGAATTAAAATTGATTTTTGGGGGGTTTGTATCATTTGATTTACACAACATGCCTACCACTTTGAAGATGCAAAAACATTTTTGGGGTGAAACAACAAGAAATAAGACAAAAAAACAGAACTTGAGCGTACATAACTATTCACCCCCCCCCCCCCCCAAAGTCAGTACTTTGTAGAGCCACCTTTTGCAGAAATTACGGCTGAAAGTCTCTTGGGGTAAGGCATGACCATCCCTGAAGACATCCTGGGAAAGATGGCCGTACAGCAATCTTGGGGTACAGCTGCAAGTCTCTTCAAGGCAAAACTGCTCCAGCTCCTTCAAGTTGGATGGGTTCCGATGGTGTACAGCAATCTTTAAGTCATACCACAGATTCTCAATTGGATTGAGGTCTGAGCTTTGACTAGGCCATTCCAAGATATTTAAATGTTTCCCCTTAAACTACTCAAGTGTTGCTTTAGCAGTATGCTTAGGGTCATTGTCCTGCTGGAAGGTGAACCTCCGTCCCAGTCTCAAATCTCTGGAAGACTGAAACAGGTTTCCCTCCAATAATTTCTCTGTATTTAGCACCATCCATCATTCCTTCAGTTCTGACCAGTTTCCCAGTCCCTGCCGATGAAAAGCATCCCCACAGCATGATGCTGCCACCACCATGCTTCTGGGGATGGTGTTCTCAGGGTGATGAGAGGTGTTGGGTTTGCGCCAGACATAGCGTTTTCCTTGATGGCCAAAAAGCTCAATTTTAGTCTCATCTGACCAGAGTACCTTCTTCCATATGTTTGGGGAGTCTCTCACATGCCTTTTGGTGAACACCAAACGTGTTTCCTTATTATTTTCTTTAAGCAATGGCTTTTTTCTGGCCACTCTTCCGTAAAGCCCAGCTCTGTGGAGTATACGGCTTAAAGTTGTCCTATGGACAGATACCTTTGCAGCTCCTTCAGGGTTATCTTTGGTCTCTTTGTTGCCTCTGATTAATGCCCTCCTTGCCTGGTCTGTGAGTTTTGTTGGGCAGCCCTCTCTTGGCAGGTTTGTTGTGGTGCCATATTCTTTCCATTTTTTTATAATGAATTTAATGGTGCTCCATGGGATGTTCAAAGTTTCGGATATTTCTTTATAACCCAACCCTGATCTGTACTTCTCCACAACTTTGTCCCTGACCTGTTTGGAGAGCTCCTTGGTCTTCATGGTGCCGCTTGCTTGGTGGTGCCCCTTGCTTAGTGGGTTGCAGACTCTGGGGCCTTTCAGAACAGGTGTGTGTGTATATATACTGAGATCATGTGACACTTAGATTGCACACAGGTGGACTTTATTTAACTAATTATGTGACCTCTGAAGGTAATTGGTTGCACCAGATCTTATTTAGGGGCTTCATAGCAAAGGGGGTGAATACATATGCACGCACCACTTTTCCGTGATGTATTTTTTAGACTTTCTTGAAACAAGTTATTTTTTTCATTTCACTTCACCAATTTGACTATTTTGTGTATGTCCATTACATGAAATCCAAATAAAAATCCATTTAAATTACAGGTTGAAATGCAACAAAATAGGAAATACGCCAAGGGGGATGAATACTTTTGCAAGGCACTGTATATGTAAGGTCCCTCTGTCGAGCAGTGAATTTCAAACTTACATTCAACCACAAAGACCAGGGAGTTTTTCCAATGCCTCGCAAAGAAGGGCACCGATTTGGTAGATGAGTAAAAATTCAAAAACCAGACACTGAATATCCCTTTGAGCGTAGTGAAGTTATTAATTAGGCTTTGGATGGTGTATCAATACACCCAGTCACTACAAAGATACATGCGTTCTTCCTAACTCAGTTGCCGGAGAGTAAGGAAACTGCTCAGGGATTTCAACATGAGGCCAATGGTCATTTTAAAATATTTACAGAGTTTAATTGTTGTGATATGCAAGTAATTCTGCAAAGAATGTGGCAAAGAAATTAACTTTTTGTCCTGAATACGAAGCATTATGTTTGGGGCAAATCTAACACAACACATCACTGAGTACCACTCTTCATGTTTTCCAGCATGGCGGTGGCTGCATCATGTTATGGGTATGCTTGTCATCTGCAATGACTAGGGAGTTTTTTTGTTGTTGAGGAAAATAAATGGCTAAATCCTCGAGGAAAGTGATTCGGTCTGGTTTCCAACAGACACTGGGAGACTAATTCAGCTTTTAGCAGGACAATAACCTAAAACACAAGGCCAAATCTACACTGGAGTTGCTTACCAAGATGACATTGAATGTTCCTGAGTGGACTAGTTACAGTTTTGACTCAACTCGGCTTGAAAATCTATGGCAAGAAAATGGCTGTCTAGCATGGCTGTCTAGCAATGATCAACAATCATCTTGACAGAGCTTGAAGAATAAAAAAAAAAAGAAGAATAGGCTAATATTGTACAATCCGGGTGTGCAAAGCTCCTAGAGACTTACCCAGAAAGGCTCACAGCTGTGTTCGCCGCCAAAGGTGCTTCTACAAAATATTGACTCCGGTGGTATGAAAACGTATGTAAATTAGATATTTCTGTATTGAATTTCAATTCATTTTCCCAAATGTCTAAAAACATGTTTTCACTTTGTCATTATGGGGTATTGTGTGTAAAGAAAAATAATATATTTAATCCATTTTGAATTCAGGCTGTAGCACAACAAAATGTGGAATAGGTCAAGGGGTATGAATACTTTCTGAAGGCACTGTACAAAAATGTAAACGCAACAATTTCAAAGATTTTACGGAGTTATAGTTCATATAAGGAAATCAGTCAATTGAAATAAGTAGGCCTTCATCTATGTATTTCACATGACTGGGAATACAGATATGCGTATGTTGGTCAAAGATACCTTAGAAAAAAGGTTGGGGCATGAATCAGAAAACTAGTCCGTGACCACCATTTGCCTCATGCAGCGTGACACATCTCCTTTGCATAGAGTTGATAAGGCTGTTGATTGTGGCCTGTGGAATGTTGTCCCACTCCTCTTCAATGGCTGTGCGAAGTTACTTGATATTGGCGGGAACTAGAACATACTATGGAGCACTCTGTTCACAATGTTGACATCAGCAAACAGCTCCCCCACACATCTGCCCGGTACAGTTGAAACCGGGATTCATCCGTGAAGAGCACACTTCTCCAGCGTGCCAGTGGCCATCGAAGGTGAGCATTTGCCCACTGAAGTCGGTTACGACGACGAACTGCGGTCAGGTCAAGACCCTGGTGAGGACGACGAGCACGCAGATGAGCTTCCCTGAGACGGTTTCTGACAGCTTGTGCAGAAATTCTTCGGTTGTGCAAACCCACAGTTTCATCAGCTGTCCTGGTGGCTGGTCTCAGATGATCCTGCAGGTGAACGAGCTGGATGTGGAGGTCCTAGATGGCGTGGTTACAGATGGTCTGCGGTTGTGAGGCCGGTTGGATGTAATGTCAAATTCTCTAAAACGTATGGTTTTCTTTCCGTTTTATTATTTAAAAAATGTAATATATATATTTGTTCATATTTTTTTTATATTTGTTTTTAGGCGGTAGATCAGCTTTAATATTGCAGATAGATTGTAACTTCCATCAATGTAATTGTCTGCATCACTTCCAATCCCCCATATATTATTTCCCGCATATATGTGTGTGTATAGCAATATATACACATATATACACATACAGTGGGGAGAACAAGTATTTGATACACTGCCGATTTTGCAGGTTTCCTACTTACAAAGCATGTAGAGGTCTGTCATTTTTATCATAGGTACACTTCAACTGTGAGAGACGGAATCTAAAACAAAAATCCAGAAAATCACATTGTATGATTTTTAAGTAATTAATTAGCATTTTATTGCATGACATAAGTATTTGATACATCAGAAAAGCAGAACTTAATATTTGGTACAGAAACCTTTGTTTGCAGTTACAGAGATCATACGTTTCCTGTAGGTCTTGACCAGGTTTGCACACACTGCAGCAGGGATTTTGGCCCACTCCTCCATACAGACCTTCTCCAGATCCTTCAGGTTTCGGGGCTGTCGCTGGGCAATACGGACTTTCAGCTCCCTCCAAAGATTTTCTATTGGGTTCAGGTCTGGAGACTGGCTAGGCCACTCCAGGACCTTGAGATGCTTCTTACGGAGTCACTCCTTAGTTGCCCTGGCTGTGTGTTTCGGGTCATTGTCATGCTGGAAGACCCAGCCACGACCCATCTTCAATGCTCTTACTGAGGGAAGGAGGTTGTTGGCCAAGATCTCGCGATACATGGCCCCATCCATCCTCCCCTAAATACGGTGCAGTCGTCCTGTCCCCTTTGCAGAAAAGCATCCCCAAAGAATGATGTTTCCACCTCCATGCTTCACGGTTGGGATGGTGTTCTTGGGGTTGTACTCAACCTTCTTCTTCCTCCAAACACGGCAAGTGGAGTTTAGACCAAAAAGCTCTATTTTTGTCTCATCAGACCACATGACCTTCTCCCATTCCTCCTCTGGATCATCCAGATGGTCATTGGCAAACTTCAGACGGGCCTGGACATGCGCTGGCTTGAGCTGGGGGACCTTGCGTGCGCTGCAGGATTTTTATCCATGACGGCGTAGTGTGTTACTAATGGTTTTCTTTGAGACTGTGGTCCCAGCTCTCTTCAGGTCATTGACCAGGTCCTGCTGTGTAGTTCTGGGCTGATCCCTCACCTTCTTCATGATCATTGATGCCCCACGAGGTGAGATCTTGCATGGAGCCCCAGACCGAGGGTGATTGACCGTTATCTTGAACTTCTTCCATTTTCTAATAATTGCGCCAACAGTTGTTGCCTTCTCACCAAGCTGCTTGCCTATTGTCCTGTAGCCCATCCCAGCCTTGTGCAGGTCTACAATATTATCCCTGATGTCCTTACACAGCTCTCTGGTCTTGGCCATTGTGGAGAGGTTGGAGTCTGTTTGATTGAATGTGTGGACAGGTGTCTTTTATACAGGTAACGAGTTCAAACAGGTGCAGTTAATACAGGTAATGAGTGGAGAACAGGAGGGCTTCTTAAATAAAAACTAACAGGTCTGTGAGAGCCTTAATTCTTACTGGTTGGTAGGTGATCAAATACTTATGTCATGCAATAAAATGCAAATGAATTACTTAAAAATCGTACAATGTGATTTTCTGGATTTTTGTCTTAGATTCCGTCTCTCACAGTTGAAGTGTACCTATGATAAAAATGACAGACCTCTACATGCTTTGTAAGTAGGAAAACCTGCAAAATCGGCAGTGTATCAAATACTTGTTCTCCCCACTGTATGTTTGTGTGTGTGTGTGTGTATATATATATATATATATATATATATATATATATATACGTACATACAGTTGAAGTCGGAAGTTTACATACACCATAGCCAAATACATTTAAACTCAGTCTTTCGCAATTCCTGATATTTAATCCTAGGAACAATTCCATGTCCAGGATCACCACTTTATTTTAAGAATGTGAAATGTCAGAATAATAGTAGAGAGAATGATTGATTTATTTCAGCTTTTATTTATTTCATCACATTCCCAGTGGGTCAGAAGTTTACATACATTCAATTAGTATTTGGTAGCATTGCCTTTAAATTGTTTAACTTGGGTCAAGGACATTTCTAAGTGACCCCAAACTTTTGAACGGTTGTGTGTGTGTATATATATACACACACATCCTTTTTAGAAATATATTTTCCTTTATTACTTTCCAACCCCACCACCCCTCCCCTAATTGGAGTAAACTCGTGAACAACAACGCTTAGACCAATACTTCCAGCTTATACGTACTATATACATTTTATGGACACAGTCAATTAAAACAATAGTTTTATTTCGTTTGTTTTTACTCCTGAACTTCCTCTACCCTCAACCTCTCCGATCATTTTCATGATGTCCATCCGGTTTGCTGGATGTGGAGGTCCTGGGCTGGCGTGGTTACACGTGGTCTGCGGTTATGAGGCCGGTTGGATGTACTCTCAAATTCTCTAAAACTACATTGGAGGCGGCTTATGTTAGGGAAATGAACATTAAATTATCTGGCAACAGCTCTGGTGGACATTCCTGCAGTCAGCATGCCAATTGCATGCTCCCTCAAAGTTTGAGACATCTGTGGCATTGTTTGTAAACTCAGCAAAAAAAGAAACGTCCTCTCACTGTCAACTGCGTTTATTTTCAGCAAACTTAACAAGTGTAAATATTTGTATGAACATAACAAGATTCAACAACTGAGACAGGAACTGAACAAGTTCCACAGACATGTGACTAACAGAAATTGAATAATGTGTCCCTGAACAAAGGGGGGGGGGGGGGGGGGGGGGGGGGGGGGGGGGGGGGTCAAAATCAAAAGTAACAGTCCGTATCTGGTGTGGCTACCAGCTGCATTAAGTACTGCAGTGCATCTCCTCCTCATGGACTGCACCAGATTTGCCAGTTCTTGCTGTGAGATGTTACCCCACTCTTCCACCAAGGCACCTGCAAGTTCCCTGACATTTCTGGGGGGAATGGCCTTAGCCCTCACCCTCCAATCCAACAGGTCCCAGACGTGCTCAATGGGATTGAGATCCGGGCTCTTCGCTGGCCATGGCAGAACACTGACATGCCTGTCTTGCAGGAAATCACGCACAGAACGAGCAGTATGGCTGGTGGCATTGTCATGCTGGAGGGTCATGTCAGGATGAGCCTGCAGGAAGGGTACCACATGAGGGAGGAGGATGTCTTCCCTGTAAAGCACAGCGTTGAGATTGCCTGCAATGATAACAATCTCAGTCCGATGATGCTGTGATACACCGCCCCAGACCATGACGGACCCTCCACCTCCAAATCGATCCCGCTCCAGAGTACAGGCCTCTGTGTAATGCTCATTCCTTCGACGATAAACGCGAATCCTACCATCACCCTTGGTGAGACAAAACCGCGACTCGTCAGTGAAGAGCACTTTTTGCCAGTCCTGTGTGGTCCAGCGACGGTGGGTTTGTGCCCATAGGCGACGTTGTTGCCGGTGATGTCTGGTGAGGACCTGCCTTACAACAGGCCTACAAGCCCTCAGTCCAGCCTCTCTCAGCCTATTGCGGACAGTCTGAGCACTGATGGAGGGATTGTGCGTTCCTGGTGTAACTCGGGCTGTTGTTGTTGCCATCCTGTACCTGTCCCGCAGGTGTGATGTTCGGATGTACCGATCCTGTGCAGGTGTTGTTACACGTGGTCTGCCACTGCGAGGACGATCAGCTGTCCATCCTGTCTCCCTGTAGCGCTGTCTTAGGCGTCTCACAGTACGGACATTGCAATTTATTGCCCTGGCCACATCTGCAGTCCTCATACCTCCTTGCAGCATGCCTAAGGCACGTTCACGCAAATGAGCAGGGACCCTGGGCATCTTTCTTTTGGTGTTTTTCAGAGTCAGTAGAAAGGCCTCTTTAGTGTCCTAAGTTTTCATAACTGTGACCTTAATTGCCTACCGTCTGTAAGCTGTTAGTGTCTTAACGACCGTTCCACATGTGCATGTTCATTAATTGTTTATGGTTCATTGAACAAGCATGGGAAACAGTGTTTAAACCCTTTACAATGAAGATCTGTGAAGTTATTTGGATTTTTACAAATTATTTTTGAAAGACAGGGTCCTGAAAAAGGGACGTTTCTTTTTTTGCGCATGTTTATTCAGATTTATTACGGATGCCAAGGCAGCAGCTACTCTTCCTGGGGTCCAAACACATTAAGACACTTACATTACATATAAAACAAAACATACAACAGTATATCATATAACATTATTACTCCACTACATATCTACAATACAACATTTATAATACCCCCATACAACAATATTACAATGTGTACGTGTGTGTAGAGTGCGTGTGCTTGTATGAGTGTGTCTGTACGTGTGTGTGTCTCTTTACAGTCCCCTCTGTTCCATAAGGTGTATTTTGAACTGTAAAAAACATTTAGATCTGATTGTACTGCTTGCATCAGTTACCTGATTTGGAATAGAGTTCCATGTAGTCATGGCTCTATGTAGTACTGTGCGCCTCCCATAGTCTGGACTTGGGGATTGTGAAGAGACCTCTGGTGGCATATCTTGTGGGTTATGCATGGGTGTCCGATCTGTGTGCTTGTAGTTTAGACAAGACACCTCGGTACATTCAGCTTGTTAATCCTTCTTACAAAGACAAGTAGTGATGAAGTAAATCTCTCTTCCATTTTGAGCCATGAGAGATTGACATGCATATGATTGTTAGCTCCCCGTGTACATTTAAGGACCAGCTGTGCTGCCCTGTTCTGAGCCAATTGTAATTTTCCTATGTCCCTTTTTGTGTCACCTGACCACACGACTGAACAGTAGTCCAGGGGCGACAAAACTAGGGCCTGTAGGACATGCCTTGTTGATAGTGTTGTTAAGAAGGCAGAGCAGCGCTTTATTATGGACAGACTTCTCCCCATCTTAGCTGCTGTTGTATCAATATGTTTTGACCATGACAGTTTACAATCCAGGGTTACTCCGAGCAGTTTAGTCACCTCAACTTGCTCAATTTCGACATTATTCATTACAAGATTTAGTTGAGGTTTAGGGTTTAGTGAATGATTTGTCCCAAATACAATGCTTTTAGTTTTTGAAATATTTAGGACTAACTTATTCCTTGCCACCCATTCTGAAACTAACTGCAGCTCTTTAAGTGTTGCAGTCATTTCAGTCGCTGTAGTAGCTGACGTGTGTAGTGTTGAGTCATCCGCATACATAGACACACTGGCTTTACTCAAAGCCAGTGGCATGTCGTTAGTAAACAGCTGCCCTGGGGAATTCCTGATTCTACCTGGATTATGTTGGAAAGGATTCCATTAAAGAGATACATAATATACTATAATATACCTTGTTGTGTGACAACTGCACATTTTTGTGGCCTTTTATTGTCCCCAGCACAAGGTGCACCTGTGTAATGATCATGCTGTTTTAATCAGCTTCTTGATATGCCACACCTGTCAGGTGGATGGATTATTTTGGCAAAGGTGAAATGCTCACTAACAATTTGTGCACAACATTTGAGAGAAATAAGCTTTTTGTGCGTATGGAAAAGTTCTGGGATCTTTTTATTTCAGCTCATGAAACATGGGACCAGCACTTTACATGTTGCGTTTTTATATTTTTTGTTCAGTATATTAACGTCTCGCCGGTCTCTAGACCAAGAGGCGATGACTGTACATGGGTATACATGTTGTTAACTAAATTACTGAATTCATGCTAGATGTTTTAATATACTAAGAATTAATAAATAATAGATGCGACCATATGGGTGTGTCTGGGAAGTTGGACATGCATTCCCCATATTGATATCCTTCTCCAGCTGCTGATGTGTCTGTGTTCTGGTCTTATGTTCTAACCTTTAACCTCTCGCATTACAGACAGTGAAGGCTCTGGAACATCTGCACAGCAATCTGTCAGTAATCCACCGAGGTAAGAACAACCGCAGAGTTAAATACAACATTTTACATTAGGTATAGTATGTATGTCTCTATAGGGTACACCTTTTGAAACAGTTTGCACTAGTGGTCCATCCTTTAAATCTGGAAACTTTAGCGGTGAACCTGCCTCGTCCGTTTGCGATATTACAACAACAAAGACGTTACTTGAAACAACATTTTACATTCCATTTTTACAGATGTGTTTCGAGGGCTGTGTTGAGCGAGACAGATACACTGCTTCATAGTTATGTTGCTGAGGCTAAGGAAACCACTTTAAAAGATTATACATAATATACTATAATATACCTTGTAAGTCTGTATTGGACTATCTGACTCCAAAATCGGTGATGACCCTGTTTCTCTTTCACTTCCATCTCACGCCGCTCTCTCTCTCTCCTATTTCTCTGTTTT
>NC_140012.1:41206645-41332514 GCF_964263955.1 Coregonus lavaretus
TCTCTCGCTCCTTCTCTCTCTCTCTCTCTCTCTCTCCTTCTCTCCTACCTAAGATGTGAAGCCATCCAACATATTGATCAACACCCAGGGCCAGGTGAAGATGTGTGACTTTGGGATCAGTGGTTACCTGGTGGACTCTCTGGCCAAGACCGTGGGACGCAGGCTGCAAGCCCTACATGGCGGTGAGTGGTTGTGTGGGTGGTTGTGGGTAGTAGGAGAGGTTTCTGGGTTTTTAAATGGATAAAAAATAGATCTATATCAGTGAAATCTACTCAGTAAAATCAAACAGTAATGGAGTTAGGTTTAAGCTGGCTCAGTGAATAACTGTTCAGAAGAGCGATATGATACACAAAGTATCTCATACCCCTGCACATTGATATGTTACTGCTACTCCCTGTATATGGCTCTACTCTTGTTTATTTTATTCCTCATGTTACTATTTTTATTTGTATTGTAATTTTTTTACTCTGCACCATTGGGAAGGGATCGTAAGCAAGCATTTCACGGTCAAGTCCGTACCCGTTGTATTCGGCGCATGTGACAAATATATAATGTGATTGGATTTGTTAATGTTAATTAATTCACATACAAGTTTGACTGAGCTGAGCTGAGTTGGCCGCTTGCTCCCTATGTTTAAGTGCTACAGGTCTCTATGTTATGTCAATAGCCATGCCCCTAAAGGGTCGAAAGCATTCGTTTTTTCTCACCAATGTAACAACACCGTGTGGTCAAAGACTTAGTAAATTAGTTGTAGTCACGATCTGGTTTCCTATAAGTACAAATATAGTTATGTTTTTGGGTTGTTACATATTTATGAACTTATTTCCGAATATCTTCTAAGTGTTGGCAGTGGTGAGCTACAATCCACATTTACATCATTTAGCAGACGCTCTTATCCAGAGCGACTTACAAATTGGTGCATTCAACTTATGATAGCCAGTGGGACAACCACCTTTTTTCTTCTTTTTTTTTATGGGGGGGTGGGGGAAGAATGATTACTTTAAACTATTCTAGGTATTCCTGAAAGAGGTAGGATTTCAAGTGTCTCCGTAAGGTGGTCAGTGACTCCGCTGTCCTGGTGTCGTGGGGGAGCTTGTTCCACCATTGGGGTGCCAGAGCACGAATAAGCTTTGACTGGGCTGAGCGGAAACTGTGCTTCCGTGGAGGTAGGGAAGCTAGCACGCCAGAGGTGGATGAACGTAGTGCCCTCGTTTGGGTGTAGGGTCTGATCAGAGCCTGAAGGTAAGGAAGGTGCCGTTCCCCTCACAGCTCTGTAGGCAAGCACCATGGTCTTGTAGTGTGCGGAGGAGCGGAGGTGACATGAGAGAACTTGGGAAGGTCGAACACCAGACGGGCTGCTGCAGCGTTCTGGATAAGTTGAAGGGGTTTTCTGGCACAGGCAGGGAGCCCAGCCAACAGCGAGTTGCAGTAATCCAGACGGGAGATGACAAGTGCCTGGATTAGGACCTGTGCCGCTTCCTGTGTAAAGTAGGGTCCACCAATCACGAGGAAGTGTGATGTAAACAAGGAGCAGATGGGGCGTGTGCGTCAATGCATCATGCTCTTCACAGACTTTGTGGCTGTGTTAATATCTAGTGGGAACCTGTTAACTCTGGTACCTTCTTGCTGTGGGCTCAAAACGAAACAGAAAATCATACCTGCTCTAATTGTGTAGAACCTCGTCTGTTCTCCTTTTTAGTTTTGTCAACTTCTCGGCATGTTCTCTGTGAAGTCGGCTACGGGAGTTTGGTAACTTTTTTCCCACCTTGGCTCAGTGCTGAGCGCGCTAGCTGACGTACATCTGGAATCTTATCTATTTTGGAATTCCCCGACTCTCCCTTTGGCCCGGCGAAGCACCCGCCTCCCCCTCGCTTTGGTAGCTAACTCAGCCTGCACTCTTAAAGGTTTTATCATGGGATCGATCTGTTAATCTGCTCTACAATCTCATTACATTTTAGTTAGCTCTCTCTCTTTGCTTTTAATCTGTGTTTAATGTTTTGTAAGTGTTAGTTGTTGTTCTAGCTGGTCTCCAGTAGTTGGGCTCTAGCTTGCTGACCGTAACCGTGGTGGTTGGCTAGGCTGGCTAGGCTAATAGCTAGTTGGCTAAATATCTAATGGCTGGCTGGCTAAGATAACTGCATATAGCTAACATTCTTTGATAGCTGGTTAGATGGTGTTATGTATTTCCAAAACGTTGGTTTACTTTAATGTAGCAGTAAGTTGGGTGTTGATAGCAACTGGCTGACTCATGCACTGCTAACATAACGTTTGCAGGCTAGCAGGGCTAACGTTAGCAGGCTAGTTGGCTAGCAACCTTGCAAGTTGATTTGTAACAATAAATTCCTAAAGTATTTGCTTGTAATGAAATTGAAACCAGTAGTCATCAGTGCAAACAATTTGGTTTCAGTTGAAGTTATACATTTGATGTTATATCTGTTTACATTATGGGGATTAGGCTGGCTTGCCGGGTCCTCCATATTACATCACATGTCGGAAAAACATTTTCCGACATGACTTCTGATCGGTTTTATGTAAGAACTTGAAAAATAAAAAAAGTGAGATGCTCTTTGCATTGGGACTTTTGATGCGTATCCTAATGCAAATCCATATGTTATGTTTATGCTAGCTACCCTTTAATAACCCCAGTGTGCCCAAACAGTGTGTCCACAGAGCCTTGGATTGGCTGAGGCCGTTTTTAGGGCTATGGTAGCACTCAGAGAACAGACTAGGGATGTGTGTGTGTTCAAGAGGTGCAGATGACGGGGTGAAGGTTGGGTCGTCTAGGACAACTAATGTCAGTTAGCGATGCTAAAGTGATGTCACCCGTGTCTCCTTCTCTGTGTTTGTGTGTGTGTGTCATTCTGTCCCCTAGCCGGAGAGGATCAACCCAGAGACTAATCAGAAAGGCCTACAATGTCAAGTCTGACATCTGGAGTCTAGGAATCACTATGGTGAGTCTATTTTATATAACATTTTTTTAAAAAGTATTATTATTTATGCAGATTAATTTATTATATCAAAATTGTTATGATTATCACACTAGTAGGCCCTATTATATTATTTATCAATTAAACTAGCAACCTCTGATACCGTAAAGGTCAGATACAGTAACCACAGATCAATTATTTTATTTTATTTTTCCTGAATGATGTCTTCACTATATAACCAGTACGTTGTGTACATTGCTAGTAATAGCCCTAAGTGGGCTGATAAAGTTATATTGAATTGAAATGCATTGTTGTGCATATACAGATGAAGTCGGAAGTTTACATACACTTAGGTTGGAGTCATTAAAACTTTCAACCACTCCACATTTTTACTATGGTTTTGGCAAGTCAGTTAGGACATCTACTTTGTGCATGACACAAGTAATTTTTCCAACAATTGTTTACTGACAGATTATACCACTTATAATTCACTGTATCACAATTCAGTGGTCAGAAGTTTACATACACTAAGTTGACTGTGCCTTTAAAAACAGCTTGGAAAATTCCAGAAAATTATTTCATGGCTTTAGAAGCTTCTGATAGGCTAATTGACATAATTTGAGTCAATTGGAGGTGTACCTGTGGATGTATTTCAAGGCCTACCTTCAAACTCAGCGCCTCTTTGCTTGACATCATGGGAAAATCAATAGAAATCAGCCAAGACCTCAGAAAAACAATTGTAGACCTCCAACAAGTCTGGTTCAACTAAATCCTTTGGAGCAATTCCAAACGCTTGTACAAACAATAGTACGCAAGTATAAACACCATGGGACCACGCAGCCGTCATACCGCTCAGGAAGGAGACGCGTTCTGTCTCCTAGAGATGAACGTACTTTGGTGCGAAAAGTGCAAATCAATCCCAGAACAACAGCAAAAGACCTTGTGAAGATGCTGGAGGAAACAGGTACAAAAGTATCTAAATCCACAGTAAAACGAATCCTATATCGACATAACTTGAAAGGCCGCTCAGCAAGGAAGAAGCCACTGCTCCAAAACCACCATAAAAAAGCCAGACTACGGTTTGCAACTGTCCTCTGGTCTGATGAAACAAAAATAGAACTGTTTGGCCATAATGACCCTTGTTATGTTTGGAGGAAAAAGGGGGTCGCTTGCAAGCCAAAGAACACCATCCCAACCATGAAGCACGGGGGTGGCAGCATCATGCTGTCGGGGTGCTTTGCTGCAGGAGGGACTGGTGCACTTCACAAAATAGATGGCATCATGAGGAAGGAATATTATGTGGATATATTGAAGCAACATCTCAAGACATCAGTCAGGAAGTTAAAGCTTGGTCGCAAATGGGTCTTCCAAATAGACAATGACCCCAAGCATACTTCCAACGTTGTGGCAAAATGGCTTAAGGACAACAAAGTCAAGGTATTGGAGTGGCCATCACAAAGCCCTGACCTTAATCCTATAGAACATTTGTGGGCAGAACTGAAAAAGCATGTGCGAGCAAGGAGGCCTACAAACCTGACTCAGTTACATCATCTCTGTCAGGAGGAATGGGCCAAAATTCACCCAACTTATTGTGGGAAGCTTGTGGAAGGCTACCCGAAACGTTTGACCCAAGTTAAACAATTTAAAGGCAATGCTACCAAATACTAATTGAGTGTATGTAAACTTCTGACCCACTGGGAATGTGATGAAAGAAATAAAAGCTGAAATAAATAATTCTCTCTACTGTTTTTTAAAATAAAGTGGTGATCCTAACTGACCTAAAACAGGGAATTTTTACTAGATTACATGTCAGTAATTGTGAAAAACTTAGTTTAAATGTATTTGGCTAAGGTGTATGTAAACTTCCGACTTCAACTGTAGAACATGTTCTTCATGTTCAAGAAAAGCCCTGCCTTCTCTCAGTGAGAGATGATGACACACTACGTCTCTGCTCTAGACTAACTGGTGTCTAGACATTTTATTAGGAGAGCTGTTAAATATTCCTAGCTCTCATTTGCACATCCTAAACTGCGTCACACCCAAGAACAGTTGGGTTTCAAAATAACATTTGATGATGATCCTCCAACTGCCTATGGTAGTTTTTAGAAATGTAACACTGTCTAGGGTCATACACCACTCAATTTCTGGCTTTTATGTACATATTTAGTTTTGTGCATTTTATGTACAGTAATACAATGCTGCGTTCACATAGCCTGACCTCTATCGGTGCCCTGTCATGTCCCGTGCCCTGTCAAATACCTGTGCCCTGTCATATCCTGTGCCCTGTCAAATACCTGTGCCCTGTCATATCCTGTGCCCCCATCCTTTTCAGATTGAGCTGGCCATCCTGCGGTTCCCCTATGACTCCTGGTGCACGCCCTTCCAGCAGCTGCGGCAGGTGGTGGAGGATCAGTCGCCCCAGCTCCCTGCTGACCAGTTCTCCCCTGAGTTCGTTGACTTCACCTCCCTGTGGTATGTTCTCCTCTCCCATAATGCTAGCCTGGTCCCATATCCGTTTGAGCTGTCTTTCCAACTCTATGGTCATTGTTATGCTTGTTATGACAGAGACAGTTGGAGTTGGAAAGACATCAGAAACAGATCTAGGACCATGCTACCTGTACATCATCTAGTTAGTCCCTCCAGGCTACCTATACATCATCTAGTTAGTCCCTCCAGGCTACCTATACATCATCTAGTTAGTCCCTCCAGGCTACCTATACATCATCTAGTTAGTCCCTCCAGGCTACCTATACATCATCTAGTTAGTCCCTCCAGGCTACCTATACATCATCTAGTTAGTCCCTCCAGGCTACCTGTACATCATCTAGTTAGTCCCTCCAGGCTACCTGTACATCATCTAGTTAGTCCCTCCAGGCTACCTGTACATCATCTAGTTAGTCCCTCCAGGCTACCTGTACATCATCTAGTTAGTCCCTCCAGGCTACCTGTACATCATCTAGTTAGTCCCTCCAGGCTACCTGTACATCATCTAGTTAGTCCCTCCAGGCTACCTATACATCATCTAGTTAGTTCCTCCAGGCTACCTGTACATCATCTAGTTAGTCCCTCCAGGCTACCTATACATCATCTAGTTAGTCCCTCCAGGCTACCTATACATCATCTAGTTAGTCCCTCCAGGCTACCTGTACATCATCTAGTTAGTCCCTCCAGGCTACCTGTACATCATCTAGTTAGTCCCTCCAGGCTACCTGTACATCATCTAGTTAGTCCCTCCAGGCTACCTATACATCATCTAGTTAGTCCCTCCAGGCTACCTGTACATCATCTAGTTAGTCCCTCCAGGCTACCTGTACATCATCTAGTTAGTCCCTCCAGGCTACCTGTACATCATCTAGTTAGTCCCTCCAGGCTACCTGTACATCATCTAGTTAGTCCCTCCAGGTTACCTATACATCATCTAGTTAGTCCCTCCAGGCTACCTATACATCATCTAGTTAGTCCCTCCAGGCTACCTGTACATCATCTAGTTAGTCCCTCCAGGCAACCTGTACATCATCTAGTTAGTCCCTCCAGGCTACCTGTACATCATCTAGTTAGTCCCTCCAGGCTACCTGTACATCATCTAGTTAGTCCCTCCAAACTACCTGTACATCATCTAGTTAGTCCCTCCAGGCTACCTGTACATCATCTAGTTAGTCCCTCCAGGCTACCTGTACATCATCTAGTTAGTCCCTCCAGGCTACCTGTACATCATCTAGTTAGTCCCTCCAGGCTACCTGTACATCATCTAGTTAGTCCCTCCAGGCTACCTGTACATCATCTAGTTAGTCCCTCCAGGCTACCTGTACATCATCTAGTTAGTCCCTCCAGGTTACCTATACATCATCTAGTTAGTCCCTCCAGGCTACCTGTACATCATCTAGTTAGTCCCTCCAGGCTACCTGTACATCATCTAGTTAGTCCCTCCAGGCAACCTGTACATCATCTAGTTAGTCCCTCCAGGCTACCTGTACATCATCTAGTTAGTCCCTCCAGGCTACCTGTACATCATCTAGTTAGTCCCTCCAAACTACCTGTACATCATCTAGTTAGTCCCTCCAGGCTACCTGTACATCATCTAGTTAGTCCCTCCAGGCTACCTGTACATCATCTAGTTAGTCCCTCCAGGCTACCTGTACATCATCTAGTTAGTCCCTCCAGGCTACCTGTACATCATCTAGTTAGTCCCTCCAGGCTACCTGTACATCATCTAGTTAGTCCCTCCAGGCTACCTGTACATCATCTAGTTAGTCCCTCCAGGCTACCTGTACATCATCTAGTTAGTCCCTCCAGGCTACCTGTACATCATCTAGTTAGTCCCTCCAGGCTACCTGTACATCATCTAGTTAGTCCCTCCAGGCTACCTATACATCATCTAGTTAGTCCCTCCAGGCTACCTATACATCATCTAGTTAGTCCCTCCAGGCTACCTGTACATCATCTAGTCCCTCCAGGCTACCTAGAAATCATCTATCTAGAGACCTTGCTGGAGTGAGACTCACAAGACAATTTCTCTTGACAATTTTTCCCCCGTTGTTGTAATAACCACAAGCCCTTTATGACCAGGACAGAATGCTATGCCTGGGTTCCACAAGCTACCCTCTGTCTTAATATTCTCTCTCACCAGCCTGTTATGTCCACTGTTAGGTCTTCACACCCAATACTTCATATCTACCGTATTTTCCGCACTATAAGGCGCACCGGAGTATAAGCCGCAGCAGCTAAATTGAATGATATTGAATGATGTGTTCATATAAAGTGGGGAAAAAAAGTATTTAGTCAGCCACCAATTGTGCAAGTTCTCCCACTTAAAAAGATGAGAGAGGCCTGTAATTTTCATCATAGGTACACATCAATTATGACAGACAAATTGGAGAAAAAAAATCCAGAAAATCACATTGTAGGATTTTTTATGAATTTATTTGCAAATTATGGTGGAAAATAAGTATTTGGTCACCTACAAACAAGCAAGATTTCTGGCTCTCACAGACCTGTAACTTCTTCTTTAAGAGGCTCCTCTGTCCTCCACTCGTTACCTGTATTAATGGCACCTGTTTGAACTTGTTATCAGTATAAAAGACACCTGTCCACATCCTCAAACAGTCACACTCCAAACTCCACTTTGGCCAAGACCAAAGAGCTGTCAAAGGACACCAGAAACAAAATTGTAGACCTGCACCAGGCTGGGAAGACTGAATCTGCAATAGGTAAGCAGCTTGGTTTGAAGAAATCAACTGTGGGAGCAATTATTAGGAAATGGAAGACATAAAAGACCACTGATAATCTCCCTCGATCTGGGGCTCCACGCAAGATCTCACCCCGTGGGGTCAAAATGATCACAAGAACGGTGAGCAAAAATCCCAGAACCACACGGGGGGACCTAGTGAATGACCTGCAGAGAGCTGGGACCAAAGCAACAAAGAGTACCATCAGTGACACACTACGCCGCCAGGGACTCAAATCCTGCAGTGCAGGACGTGTACCCCTGCTTAAGCCAGTACATGTCCAGGCCCGTCTGAAGTTTGCATGAAGTGTGCATTTGGATGATCCAGAAGAGGATTGGGAGAATGTCATATGGTCAGATGAAACCAAAATATAACTTTTTGGTAAAAACTCAACTCGTCGTGTTTGGAGGACAAAGAATGCTGAGTTGCATCCAAAGAACACCATACCTACTGTGAAGCATGGGGGTGGAAACATCATGCTTTGGGGCTGTTTTTCTGCAAAGGGACCAGGACGACTGATCCGTGTAAAGGAAAGAATGAATGGGGTCATGTATCGTGAGATTTTGAGTGAAAACCTCCTTCCATCAGCAAGGGCATTGAAGATGAAACGTGGCTGGGTCTTTCAGCATGACAATGATCCCAAACACACTGCCCGGGCAACGAAGGAGTGGCTTCGTAAGAAGCATTTGAAGGTCCTGGAGTGGCCTAGCCAGTCTCCAGATCTCAACCCCATAGAAAATCTTTGGAGGGAGTTGAAAGTCTGTGTTGCCCAGTGACAGCCCCAAAACATCACTGCTCTAGAGGAGATCTGCATGGAGGAATGGGCCAAAATACCAGCAACAGTGTGTGAAAACCTTGTGAAGACTTACAGAAAACGTTTGACCTGTGTCATTGCCAACAAAGGGTGTATAACAAAGTATTGAGAAACTTGTGTTATTGACCAAATACTTATTTTCCACCATAATTTGCAAATAAATTCATAAAAAATCCTACAATGTGATTTTCTGGATTTCTTTTTCAAATTTTGTCTGTCATAGTTGACGTGTACCTATGATGAAAATTACAGGCCTCTCTCATCTTTTTAAGGGGAGAACTTGCACAATTGGTG
The DNA here is from genome assembly GCF_964263955.1 of Coregonus lavaretus. NCBI lineage: Eukaryota > Metazoa > Chordata > Actinopteri > Salmoniformes > Salmonidae > Coregonus > Coregonus lavaretus. The sequence continues at coordinate 41,215,906 of NC_140012.1, forward strand.
GCTGACTAAATACTTTTTTTCCCCACTGTATAAGCCGCACTGGACTATAAGCCGCAGGTGTTTTAATGTTTAATTACCATATGTAAGGATTCGTGCACAGAGGGGATTGTCGGGAAAGAGATGGATTGTGCATGAAAACTTCCTTTGCACAAACTGTCTCGCTCTCGTAATGTCTGTCTGTCTGTCTCTCGTACCACTCTCAGTTCCACTTTTACTTTTGCGCGTTACCTGTCTCACTCTTTTCCGGCCTCCAGCTTTTCCTGCTGGAGCCCGCCGCTTAAAGGTGGGGGGCGCGGACCGGTCATAGAGCCCATAGAGTTAAAGTTGGTGGACTGTAACCTGTAAAATCCATAGATTTAGGAGGTCTTCTAGTGGCCGTTAGCTGTAAAAATCCATAGATTAGCCGCACCGTTGTATAAGCCGCAGGGTCGAAAAATGGGAAAAAAGGCGCGGCTTATAGTTACGGTACTCATGTTGTGTTTTTCCCTTCCCGTAACCCTGAATTGTTATGAATTTGTTTAGCATGTAGGCCTACGGTACAGAGAGATAAATGTCATTTTCCCCAACATTTTTAACCTTGCTCATCGGTTATCTAGGTCTGTTGTGTTGTACAGTGTAGGCCCTAGTTTTACGGTCTTACGTCTGTCCAAAATGGAACCTATTACCTACAGTATGTGGTGCGCTATCTTTGGCCAGTGCTAACGTCTCTTTGGTAATTTGGTCACATACTGCTCATTGCGTATCCACATTTTAAGTACCATCTTTAAGTCCCGGCATTGCTCATGCGTGCAGGTATTCATCATTCATCTCTTACCAGGATGTTTATCCCATGTTTAGCTGGGCTCTGTCATCATTTACCAGTAGAGCTGTGGTTCATTCAGCCAGGTCAGATGTTAAAGCAGGGCTTTCCAGCAGTGGATCAACAGCATTGTTTTATACTCCGGTGACTCAACTGTTTATCTGACCATTAGGAAATTGGAACACCTGTGCAAACCTCTCCTCTGGCTTGATTGGAGACTGTCCTTCTGTGAAAGAGGGGTCTATAAACATGTAAAAGGGGGCAGTGGGGATACTCGTACCTCACCCCACAATGTCAGGCATACACATACATACTAGAGCCCTGCACAGGCATGAATTTTAAGCCCTACCCAAAGTTCAGGCCCTACCCCAGCCATGCCCACAAAGTTCAGGCCCTACCCCAGCCATGCCCACAAAGTTCAGGCCCTACCCCAGCCATGCCCACAAAGTTCAGGCCCTACCCCAGCCATGCCCACAAAGTTCAGGCCCTACCCCAGCCATGCCCACAAAGTTCAGGCCCTACCCCAGCCATGCCCACAAAGTTCAGGCCCTACCCCAGCCATGCCCACAAAGTTCAGGCCCTACCCCAGCCATGCCCACAAAGTTCGGGCCCTACCCCAGCCATGCTCACAAAGTTCAGGCCCTACCCCAGCCATGCCCACAAAGTTCAGGCCCGAGCCCTACCCAGGCCTTATTACTTCTGCCAAATGAAAGGAAATCAGAAATAACTTCCTTCGTTAGGATCCATTAGCTGCTGGTCTCTGCCTGTCCCTCGCTCCCTGCGCTGCTCGCGTTGCTAGTCAGAGTGTGTGAGTATCCATAGCAACTCGCTCCCTGCGCTGCTCGCGCTGCTAGTCGGAGTGTGTGAGTATCCATAGCAACTCGCTCCCTGCGCTGCTCGCGCTGCTAGTCAGAGTGTGTGAGTATCCATAGCAACTCGCTCCCTGCACTGCTCGCGCTGCTAGTCGGAGTGTGTGAGTATCCATAGCAACTCGCTCCCTGCACTGCTCGCGCTGCTAGTCGGAGTGTGTGAGTATCCATAGCAACTCGCTCCCTGCGCTGCTCGCGCTGCTAGTCAGAGTGTGTGAGTATCCATAGCAACTCGCTCCCTGCGCTGCTCGCGCTGCTAGTCAGAGTGTGTGAGTATCCATAGCAACTCGCTCCCTGCGCTGCTCGCGCTGCTAGTCAGAGTGTGTGAGTATCCATAGCAACTCGCTCCCTGCGCTGCTCGCGCTGCTAGTCAGAGTGTGTGAGTATCCATAGCAACTCGCTCCCTGCGCTGCTCGCGCTGCTAGTCAGAGTGTGTGAGTATCCATAGCAACTCGCTCCCTGCACTGCTCGCGCTGCTAGTCAGAGTGTGTGAGTATCCATAGCAACTCGCTCCCTGCACTGCTCGCGCTGCTAGTCAGAGTGTGTGAGTATCCATAGCAACTCGCTCCCTGCACTGCTCGCGCTGCTAGTCAGAGTGTGTGAGTATCCATAGCAACTCGCTCCCTGCGCTGCTCGCGCTGCTAGTCAGAGTGTGTGAGTATCCATAGCAACTCGCTCCCTGCGCTGCTCGCGCTGCTAGTCAGAGTGTGTGAGTATCCATAGCAACTCGCTCCCTGCACTGCTCGCGCTGCTAGTCAGAGTGTGTGAGTATCCATAGCAACTCGCTCCCTGCACTGCTTGCGCTGCTAGTCAGAGTGTGTGAGTATCGATAGCAACTCGCTCCCTGCACTGCTCGCGCTGCTAGTCAGAGTGTGTGAGTATCGATAGCAATGGCTCCATCTTGGGCTGCTCCATGACGAGACTTGAGAGAGCAGTTAGCTGTTAGATCATTTTCGTCACTCTAAACTCCAACAACTCAAGGAAAGTAATTTTTTTTTGGGTGAAATAATCTCTCCTGTCGACTCGGATAACGTTCTGATCTTATATTTGACGAGATTGAAGAACTTCTGACACCATGTTATGATCTTAGTCAGATATGACTGTACAAGCAAATGGCTCCGCTTCAAAATGTTAGTGATCAATTTGGTGATACCCAAGCCCTACCCGTACCCTTGATGAACGAACAGGCCTTAATGTCAGGGTCGGGACGGGTCCCTCCAGGTTTTTTACAACCAGAGTTTTACAACCAGAGTTTCAAGCATGGTTTAGTCACAGCTGCACAACAGAGTTCTTAAAGGGGCAATGGCGTCTTAAAAGGGAAATTACATACTTTGTAATAGAATCCCCAAAATTAAAATTTGAGTGAATAATAATTAATTATATATTCATATTTATAAAGCAGTTGTTATTAGGATGTGTCCAATGGGGTAAATGCAGATGGATAAACCCCAACTATGCTGCACGTTAGGCTAAAGGTGATAATGCTTATTGCTAATAGCACATCTGATAATATAGGCCATACATAGGCTATATTTTGTACATTTTATATGCATGTTCCAATATGTTAAAATAATTTTACCATCATTTTTAGCAGTATGTTATTGGGCCCATTTCTGGAGGTGGAAGTTGTATTTTAGATGGTGTCATTTTTATGTTAATACATTTTGAGGTAGAATGTCCTTTTTAAAAAGTCACCAGAACTGAGCTTTTCAGTCCTTCTACATACAAATTATCTCGGGGAGGACCCCGGACCCTCTAAGCAAGGGGACTGGAATTGGGCAATCTTGCAGTTTAATACATGTACAAAATTAGCCTCTTTCCCTAAAAGCATGATGGTCATGACTTTCTTACATGAAAGGGGAGGTTAACTTGGCCCCAGACAATCAATCTGAGATCAACTTAAGTTTCAGTCATGTTTTTTTTTTTGCTTTAACCCCTGAGCTACTTTACTCTCACATGGCAGAAGGGAGGATAGATCACAGGCTGAACACTTTACTACTATCTTCTCTCTCTCTCTCTCGCTCTCATTTCTTCTCAACTCTTCTTTTCAACCCCGTTAACAGTTCCATGTCCGCTTGCAGCTGATGCAATCATTCAGTCTGCCTTGAATAGGGAGTGGGAGACTCGTTACCACATATTACTTATCTAATCTTTTATCTCATTGGCCATTTCATTCTCAGCTTAAAGAAAAATTCCAAAGAGCGGCCAAACTACCCAGAACTCATGGTGAGTGTGTTTTGAACTTAGATCTCCCATTATGTAGACACACATTTATTTATTTTTTTTACTCTTAAGAAATGCTCAATAATAAGTGTCCTCTTGCATTTACCATCAGTTCACCACTAGATGGCAGACTTAGTCCAGTGATACATCATGTTTTGTGATCATCTCCCCACTTAATTTATATTTTTTATTCAATCTACGCTATTGATTATATATCAAACTGTTGTTGAGGATATTATTTTAATGTTATATTTGATTAAATCATTTAAATTGTCTTCTTGTCTTCTTCTCTTCTCTCCATCCCAGCAACATCCCTTCTTCATCTCCCATGACTCCAAAGACACTGACGTGGCTAGCTTTGTCAAGGTCATCCTCGGGGACTGACGAGCGCCCTAATCTAACCCAACGCTCTGACCAATTGCCACGGGGGGGGGGGGAGGACCTACAAAAAATAAAAGCACCCATCACAAACCCTATTACCTGCGGGAGTCCACCCCCTCCCTAGTCCCCGACCCCCGACCCCCGCCCTCTGGCACAGTGCAGATGGACATTAGAGGAACTCAGAGGAACTGAGTGAGAAGTTATCCTAAAGGATTTAAGGTCCTCACATATTAGATATGGGGAAAATGGGGAAATTACTGGAATTTTGAGGATTGGAGCACCGGCCCATATATAATCTGGATTAATTTAAATATATCTGTATGAAATGTGATTCCCCTCGACCTCTAAATTTGTCCCACCCTTGTTACTACTAAAACAGATTCCATTGTTAGATGTTAATGAATTAAGCAACGTGTGGATTATGCCCTGTCCTGTAGAGTACCACGGTATGAGTCATAATACCCATAAAACCTAGCAGTCAAACAGGGAAATAGTTCCAATCGTTTTTTCACCATACATTTTTCCCCATAGGGGATTTTAGAAACACTTAAAATAAGGGCTGTGTTTCGTGTAGGCTTACCATGGCGTGACGTTTTGATAACCATATAAATCTCTCTAGGACAAGGTGACTTTTATAAATATATTTGCCTCTATTTACCCCCCAAAAATGAAATGCTAATTAGCTGCTAATGTGGCTATCATAAAGAACTACAAATGCCATGATGATCTGGACGAGACTGCTTAATCGAGGCAAAGGTAAGAATCTCTGGATCACAGGAGGCTGCTGAGGGGAGGACGGTCTCAAAATAATGGCTGTAATGGAATGAATGGAATGGCATCAAACACATGGAAACCATTTGATTGATGTGTTGGATACTATTCCATTCCAGCCATTACTATGAGCCCGTCCTCCCCAATTAAGTTGCCACCAGCCGCCTGTGCTCTGGATTAACTATCTAATGTTTGCTAAATTTAGTAATGAATAAATTGGCTACATTTCTTTTAAATGGGCAATTCTGTGAACTGTCTCGTGCAAGTTTTAAATTGACACAATACCTGTTAGCAAAGGTGTCAGCTAGAGATGATGTGCAGGAGCTGGCAGGGATTTGTATTTTGCATGATGTCTACTTTGATGCTAATAAGCATTTTCGAATCTGAGAGTAAATAGATCCGGATATATTGATAGGTCACCTTGTCCTAGAGAGATTTACATGGTTATCAAAACGTCACGCCAGGGTACACACAGCCCTTATTTTAAGTGTTTCTAAAATCCCCTATGGGAAAAATTAATGGTGGAAAAACGAATGGAACCATTTCCCTGTTTGACCGCTAGGTTTTATGGGTATTATGACACCTCCACTGTGTGGCTCTATTGGTCAATCCCTGAAATATTTTTTAACCCAATGTAAGAAAACTGAAAACAGTTGTGATATGAATATATCTATGTATAATCTCAATGTTTTGTATTATACTCAAGCTCAAGTGTTGCATTGGTTTACTAATTGACTGCATGTACAGAAAATATATACTATAGAATGAATGGGTTTCATTCGCCTTTGAAAGACAGAGATTCAGATTCTCGACTGTCCAATGGTTTGTAATGGTTGAGCAGCACACAGGTCTGTAATGGCTGGAGGTCTCAGTCAGAAGTGCAGTGGGTTCCTCAAAGGAAGGTACTGCACTTTGCTCTCATGTATAGGTCCACTACACACTGTGGGCTGCGTGTGTGTATGTGTGTGTGTGTGTTCGGTATGTATGTGTGTGTGAGGGGCGTGCGTGCGTCTGTGTGTATGTGGGCGCCTTCTATGTGTGTTACATGTGTTTTAAAGTAAGGTATATGTGGTCAGTGTGGGAGAGGTGCATCTAGACTTCCTAGCTAGTCACTTCCTGAATATTCTTCTCTTCTGAGCCAGTCACAGTACTTTCCCCACTCTATGTTGAACTGGAATAGAATAATAGTTATACTGATATTATTATTATTATTATTATTATTATTATTTATTATTATATAGCTTATATTTATGTATACTGATGAGATACAGTATACTGCAGTTTCCTGATGTATTAACTGCTGTTTTCCCTTTGAAAACTTAACATTAACAAAATACTTTTCTTATTTTAGTGTGTGTGTGTGTGTGTGTGTGTGTGTGTGTGTGTGTGTGTGTGTGTGTGTGTGTGTGTGTGTGTGTGTGTGTGTGTTTTATGTGTCTTTCTTGACAGGTAATGCTTTAATGAAACAGTTACTCCTAACACAAGCCTTAAATGTGCCTCTAAAAATCCGGAAAACAAAAAGAACTGTTGACAGCTAAAGAGATGTGCTGTATTGAACAAGGCAAGTCCAACCACTTTATTTTTCTCAGCATGTGCCCCTTTCTGTCCAATGGGATAATTTCTGGACAATATTTAGGAGGACCCCTTTTTGGCTCAAGAACACCCCCAGAGGCAAACATAATGTATAGCCCTTTTGTTCAGTGTCAATCCCTCCACATTACTCCCATCATCACATCTACTATACCTGCTGAACACTGCAGGAGCATATAGACTCAATTAACTTGCATAGGTTACACAATGAAGCTGTTTCCCCCCCTTACCGAACCAATCTACTGACTAACTAACAGTGGCCCCTCCACATTTTTCTATATCGTTACCTGCTTGGACTGCAGTATCATATTAACTCGCTGCTGTTACCGTACTCTCTCACCCCCCTCTCCACCTCTCCCTCCCGAACCCAGTCTACTAGATTGTTAGATTGTGACAGTCATGCAAGTCTTTGGTTTCACAGCTGTGGGATGAATAGAGTCTGACGTATACAGTAGTAGTTTGTTGCCGTTTCAAAACACATACAACTCATTTACATGAGATCTAAAAAAAAAAAAAAAAAAAAAAAGAAAAACACTTCTGAAACTCTAGTCTAGTTTGACGGAAGCCTTGGTTGTTGCTTGTTCTTGTGGTGGCTGATACTGTATAGAGATCGACGTCTGTTACTTTCTGCTGCTCTCTGAGTGTGACTGGCAAGATGGCCGATGCTCTTTAGCCTCTCTGCTATTATGGAAGTACTACTGTAAATGTTATGATGCGGCAAAATGGGAAGGCAGGGTATTAATCACATTTCAATAATGAAATGCACAGTTCTCTTTTTTTGCTTTAGTGTGAGTCCTGCTTTTGAAACTTTCAAAGGTCCTTTTTAAGCAAACAATTTATCTTATTTAAATGTTGCTTAACGAGAAAACAAATACATTACCAACTCCAGACATTCATACCTGTATATATTATTTCTCATACTCATTTTGCATATTAGACCCAGGTTTGAATATGTGTAACTTAGTTTTAGGGCAGTTGTGTTAACTTAGTGTCAGGGCAGTTGTGTTAACTTAGTGTCAGGGCAGTTGTGTTAACTTAGTGTCAGGGCAGTTGTGTTAACTTAGTGTCAGGGCAGTTGTGTTAACTTAGTGTCAGGGCAGTTGTGTTAACTTAGTGTCAGGGCAGTTGTGTTAACTTAGTGTCAGGGCAGTTGTGTTAACTTAGTGTCAGGGCAGTTGTGTTAACTTAGTGTCAGGGCAGTTGTGTTAACTTAGTGTCAGGGCAGTTGTGTTAACTTAGTGTCAGGGCAGTTGTGTTAACTTAGTGTCAGGGCAGTTGTGTTAACTTAGTGTCAGGGCAGTTGTGTTAACTTAGTTTTAGGGCAGTTGTGTTAACTTAGTGTCAGGGCAGTTGTGTTAACTTAGTGTCAGGGCAGTTGTGTTAACTTAGTGTCAGGGCAGTTGTGTTAACTTAGTGTCAGGGCAGTTGTGTTAACTTAGTGTCAGGGCAGTTGTGTTAACTTAGTGTCAGGGCAGTTGTGTTAACTTAGTGTCAGGGCAGTTGTGTTAACTTAGTGTCAGGGCAGTTGTGTTAACTTAGTGTCAGGGCAGTTGTGTTAACTTAGTGTCAGGGCAGTTGTGTTAACTTAGTGTCAGGGCAGTTGTGTTAACTTAGTGTTAGGGCAGTTGTGTTAACTTAGTGTTAGGGCAGTTGTGTTAACTTAGTGTCAGGGCAGTTGTGTTCTCTGTTCCACCTTGGTGTTGAGTCTGAATACCACTCTTCTGTCAAAATTTTACATTTTTAGTCATTTAGCAGATGCTCTTATCCAGAGCGACTTACAGGAGCTCAAGGGCACATCGACAGATTTTTCACCGCCTCGGGGATTAGAACCAGCGACCTTTCGGTTACTGGCACAACGCTCTTAACCACTAAGCTACCTGCCGCCCCAGTAGTGTGTTCTGTTCTGTCAACTATACAAACATCCATGCATTGATGTCCTCCGCTTGTCTGTAGAGACAATCAGCCCAAGGCTATAAAACCTTTCCTGTCCTTCCTATCTATATGTGCTGTTGTAGGACCTTCCTCTTACCACCACCATCCAAGAGCCCATACCATTACCAGACCCCCAGCATTCAACCACCATCCAAGAGCCCATACCATTACCAGACCCCCTGCATTCCACAGTAGTGGATCTATTGTGCTTTGCCCCTTGGCATGACAGGTACAGTGATAGCGTATGTGCTGTGCCATCAACACACATGATTTCTAGTGTCTGGTAACCCACAATGTGGCATTGTTTTCCCCCTTCACCTTCTGAAAGCCACTGAGATATTGAAGACTAATGTCTCTTTTGAACAGTGTTCCACTGTTGGCAACTAAAAGCCTGTTCTCCCATAATGGTCGTCTTGCATAACTGTTACTGTCTTCTGCCGGTCCATGTTTTATAATATTAGATTAGATTAAAGATGGGTTATATGCCCATAAATTCAAGTCATAAGACAAAAATACTGCTTTTGTGTTATAACTAATGGTGCGTCCAGAAATCTCCACCCATCTCCCTCGATTCTGAATTGGTCCCATCATCCCTGCTTTCTTTTGTGTTTTATTTTAATTTTGTCTCTCTCTCTCTTTATCTATCAATTCAATTAAAGGGCTTTGTTGGCATGGGAAACGTATGTTAACATTGCCAAAGCAAGTGAAGTAGATAGTAAACAAAAGTGAAATAAACAATAAAAATGAACAGTAAACATTACACTCACAAAAGTTCCAAAATAATAAAGACATTTCAAATGTCATATTATGTATATATACAGTGTTGTAACAATGTGCAAATAGTTAAAGTACAAAAGGGAAAATAAATAAACATAAATATGGGTAGTATTTACAATGGTGTTTTGTTCTTCACTGGTTACTCTTTTCTTGTGGCAACAGGTCACATGGAGTGGGTTAAGGAGCTGGAACACGTGAGTTCAGGCGGAGGAGAGAGAGACTAATTCGGGGACATGGTGTCTGTGCCCTGCCTATTCCTCTGTGACAGACTCTCTTACTATCAAATCGAACAGCTGGCCAGCGCTCACGCAAGACGCGCAATATTTGTTTCCGTGTGCCAAGATTTGGGCCCTGATTTGGGGCGATGATGATGGGCTGGTTGTAGAGCACAGGCTGTTAGTGACGCTGTCCCCATCTGCTAGTCTCTCTTAGCTGGCCAGTGCACGTGAGTTTTGGTTCTGCTTTCCCAAATTGGTTGACAACCACACTTGGAAAACAAATAGGAGTCTCCTAATGTCCCATCCCCTTCACAAAGCAAGTCTAACTTCTTCTTAGTTTATAGGTGTACGGCTGTAAGTGCCTAAATCATGTATTCTATCTGGTCAAATACAGTGAGAGAAATAATAAATACATCATTTTTATTTGGTCAAATACCATTCTGTGTCTGGTGTACATTTTTTAGTTATATCAGTTATCGTATCAGTAATTTTCATACTTTGTCGTTTTTATTTGTATTTGATCTATGCTTGATGCTGTTTAGGCCTTATCTCCGAACACTGAAAAGCTTTACTGTCGTTAGCGTCGTATATAACGTTTCCTGCCGCTTGCATTTGGTGAAAGGACGTTTTAGGTCATCCAATGTTAGGGGCAGTTTGTGTGGTTTTACTGTTTGAATTTACTAGAGGTATAACTTCCAAGGGTCGTTGTTGACGTTGATTTGATATGACGGTATGTGTTCTTTATGCATGAGTCATTTTTTTTCACACATACAGTTGTCGATATTTAATTTTCATTGGGGATTGTCAGGTAAGAGGATAGTGCTCAGTTTTATTCTGACTGTATAGGTTATGTGTGTGTGTGTGTGTGTGTGTGGGGGGGGGGGGGGGGGGGGGGGTTCTTCTATTCTTGTAGCGATCTAAAATCCCCAAATGTTCCCACAAGGATAGTAAAACAAGGAAAGTTCTTCCTCGTGGAGACATTTCCCACATGCCCATGAGGACAAAGGCTATTTTAAACTTAGGGGTTAGTGTTTGGGTTACGGTTACGAGTTAAGGTTAGGGTTAGCAGTTAGGGAAAATAGGATTTTTAATGGAAATTAATTTTTGGTCCCCACGATGATTGAAGAACATAAGATGTGTGTGTTTGTGTTGTGGGACATGTCTAATACAGTCAGTGGATTGGCTGAAGGGCAATGCTCTCTTCATCCCCTCTGTTCCTGCACTGAGCTGAACTCTCCTGGAAGATACTAGGACCAGTCACATGTCTGACACACACACACAGTAAGCTCTCCCAGGAAGCCAGACGTGCATTATGGGAGGATGATTCACTCTCTCTGGTGTGTGGGTGGTTCAGATTGTCCTTGTGTGGGTGGTTCAGATTGTCCGTGTGTGGGTGGTTCAGATTGTCCGTGTGTGGGTGGTTCAGATTGTCCGTGTGTGTTCACATCTGTGTGTGTCTCAGTTCAAGTCAGTGATTCTATTTGCGTGCTCGTTAGTAGTACCCACCTGCTGTTGAAATTGTCACCCAGGGTTTGTCATCGTGGCAGGACGTCACGGTGGAAAATATGTCCAGTCAACTATCCATCCTCCTATGATCTCATATCCCACCGTCTGATTCTTCCAGGTTTCTGACTTATCCTATTTAGTTTTTTCCAGCCGTGTATTTGGGGACTTTGTATTGGTAAAGCGGAAATTCTTCTTTCGGGAATTGGAGGGTGGGTTATTAATTTAAAAAGTGACAGGTCACAGGTCAGACAGGTAGCGATGAGTCATGTGATCTGAAAGGTTGAAAACTAAGAATCATAGGAAGCCGTTTTTGTCACAATCTTCCTCACCCTCTTCCCCCTCATGCATAATAAAACCAGTGACATAATGACATCCCATCCAAACAGTCTGTACTTTCCCCATTGTTAATGTTGGTTTCTGGAATACATAAGCTGTTGTCTTCTCTACTCACACATCACACAGCCCTCATTTCAGAAGCTGTAAATTAGTCGTAATCAAAAACATATTGCTGTTATGCATTTGCCAGACTATATCAAGTGTAAATCTGTTGTGTGTGTGTGAACTATGCTTTTGTTTTCACACATTATTGCACATCATTTTTGCTTAACTGTTTCGGCGTTAAGGTGAGCTGTGTAACCATCAGATTCACCTTTTTTGGAATATTGAAACTTTTGGCGCTTAGTGTCTCTCAGTGGCCGATGGATACCTGGCTGCAGGTACATGCAGCTGTGCTTGACTTGTGTTGTGCTCTTTTGTGGGGGATTCGATTCAAGCCAGGCTTGTGGGAGTGGGACGAGGCAAATGCAATGGGGAGGGAGGGTGGATAAGTCCATATTGTCAATGTTGACTGGTCTCAGAAAATAAATTAGCGGAGATGGTTTCAAATGCTACTGTAAGTAAAGTGGAGAAGAGAGAGGAGGCATATATTCTATTGTTTTATTGTATGATGGGCGGGTGGGCAAGGGTTACCGTGGCAACATCATTTTGACCGTTGCCGTGGGGAAGTGAAGTTCTCAGTATATTTACACGTCGATCTCTTTAAAGCCTCTGATATAAAAACAAGACTGATGACTGTTCGCTTCTTAGAGCTAAATGAATTTCTATTAAATATTTTAAAAAGATTGCTCAAACTGATTGTGTGCAATTGTAATGATGGAAATTCAATAAAATAGGTATTTTTACACTAATCACGTGTGTGTGTGTGTATGTGTATCCACCTTCTTTCTCATTCTTCTTTGTCTTTCTCAGAAGGGCCAGCCAGGAGAAAAAAGGCTTTTTGAGGATGTTTTTTTTCCCCTTTATGGCTCCGGCACAACGTTAAATCAAAACCGCAGACTGACAGGCTGAAACCTGTCGACAACAGAGAAAATTATTTCAATAGAACATCTTGTGCTCTATTACAATATAGATTATATTTATCTAAATTCAATTTAAAGGTTTTGAAAATCTTGCTAATCATGTTTTTACAATTTTGTTAATTTGGTATGCAAATAACGGCTAGTCAAAAGGATCTCTACTGTGCATGGTGCTTCTCTTTTTCACTATGTTTCAGTAGTGACAAATGTAGTGGGAAGGAATTCAGGTAAATATTTCAAATCTGCAATGCAAACGAAGTGTGTCAGTAGTATTTACACTACTATTCAAAAGTTTGGGGTCACTTAGAAATGTCCTTGTTTTCCATGAAAACATACATGAAATGAGTTTGAATAGGAAATATAGCAAAATGAATAGGAAATGTAGTCATTGACAAGGTTAGAAATAATGATTTTTAATTAAAATAATAATAATTGTGTCCTTCTGACTTTGCTTTCGTCAAAGAATCCTCCATTTGCAGCAATTACAGCCTTGCAGACCTTTTGGCATTCTAGTGGTCAATTTGATGAGGTAATCTGAAGAGATTTCACCCCATGCTTCCTGAAGCACCTCCCACAAGTTGGATTGGCTTGATGGGCAATTCTTACGTACCATACGGTCAAGCTTTCAGTTGTGCTAACATAATTGCAAAAGGGTTTTCTAATGATCAATTAGCCTTTAAAATTTATAAACTTGGATTAGCAAACACAACGCGCCATTGGAACACAGGACTGATGGTTGCTGATAATGGGCCTCTGTACGCCTATGTAGATATTCCATGAAAAAATCAGCCATTTCTAGCTACAATAGCCATTTACAACATTAACAATGTCTACACTGTATTTCTGATCAATTTGATGTTATTTTAATGGACAAAAAAATTGCTTTTCTTTGGAAAACAAGGACCTTTCTAAGTGACCCCAAACTTTTGAACGGTGGTGTATGTCTACCTGATATACAGTGCATTGGGAAAGTATTCAGACCACTTCCCTTTTTCCACATTTTGTTACATTACAGCCTTATTCTAAAATGGATTAAATTATTTTTTCCCCTCTTCAATCTACACACAATGACAAAGCGAAAACAGAAATCTTTGCAAATCTATTATAAATAAAAACCAGAAATACCTTATTTACATAAGCATTCAGACCCTTTGCTATGAGACTCGAAATTGAGCTCAGGTGCATCCTGTTTCTATTGATCATCCTTGAGAAGTGTCTACAACTTGATTGGAGTCCACCTGTGGTAAATTCAATCGATTGGACATGATTTGGAAAGGCACACACCTGTCTATATAAGGTCCCACAATTGACAGTGCATGTCAGAGCAAAAACCAAGCCATGAGATCGAAAGAATTGTCCATAGAGCTCCGAGACAGGATTGTGTCCTGGCACAGATCTGGGGAAGGGTGCCAAAACATTTCTGCGGCATTGAAGGTCCCCAAGAACAAAGTGGCCTCCATCATTCTTAAGTGAAGAAGTTTGGAACCACCAAGACAATTCCTAGAGCTGAAGCATGGTGGTGGCAGCATCATGCTGTGGAGATGTTTTTCAGCGGCAGGGACTGGGAGACTAGTCCGGATCGAGGCAAAGATTAACAGAGCAAAGTATGCTCAGGACCTCAGACTGGGTTGATGGTTCCCCTTCCAACAGGACAACAACCCTAAGCACACAGCCAAGACAATGCAGGAGTGGCTTCAGGACAAGTTCTGAATGTCCTTGAGTGGCCCAGCCAGTGCCCGGACTTGAACCCGATCGAACATCTCAGGATAGACATGAAAATAGCTGTGCAGCGACGCTCCCCATCCAACCGGACAGAGCTTGAGAGGATCTGCAGAGAAGAATGGGAGAAACTCCCCAAATACAGGTGTGCCAAGCTTGTAGCGTCATACCCCAGAAGACTCGAGGCTGTAATCGCTGCCAAAGGTGCTTCAACCAAGTACTGAGTAAAGAGTTTGAATACTTATGTACATTTCTAAAAACCTGTTTTTGCTTTGTCATGTGGTATTGTGTGTAGATTGAAGAGGAACAAATTAATTTTATCCATTTTAGAATAAGGCTGTAACGTAACAAAATTTGGACAAAGTCGAGGGGTCTGAATACTTTCTGAATGCACTGTATGTTGGAAGATGTGTGGTGAAAGTTTGGGAGAAATAGGATACAAATCGGATATATATATTTTTTCAACACCCAATATACACCACTTCTGTAGAACGACCCATATAGGGAATAGGGTGCCATTTGGGAAGTACACAGTGTGTTGTTGGGAATTGAACCCAATGAACTACCACTACATACTGTAAGTAGGAGGATATTGCTGAAAAAAATCTATCCTGTAAATCTCCTGGGGAAAAAACAAGGGACGAGAGAGTAGGGTGAGAAAAGCAAAACAAAGCTAAAAGCAGACCACACCACCCTGCTGAGAGAGGAGCAGACCACACCACCCTGCTGATAGAGGAGCAGACCACACCACCCTGCTGAGAGAGGAGCAGACCACACCACCCTGCTGATAGAGGAGCAGACCACACCACCCTGCTGATAGAGGAGCAGACCACACCACCCTGCTGAGAGAGGAGCAGACCACACCACCCTGCTGATAGAGGAGCAGACCACACCACCCTGCTGATAGAGGAGCAGACCACACCACCCTGCTGAGAGAGGAGCAGACCACACCACCCTGCTGATAGAGGAGCAGACCACACCACCCTGCTGATAGAGGAGCAGACCACACCACCCTGCTGAGAGAGGAGCAGACCACACCACCCTGCTGAGAGAGGAGCAGACCACACCACCCTGCTGATAGAGGAGCAGACCTCACCACCCTGCTGATAGAGGAGCAGACCACACCACCCTGCTGAGAGAGGAGCAGACCACACCACTCTGCTGAGAGAGGAGCAGACCACACCACCCTGCTGAGAGAGGAGCAGACCACACCACCCTGCTGAGAGAGGAGGTGACATGAGGGTCTGTATGAGGAGGCCTGCTACTACAATGCTTTACAACCTCTGACCCCTCACATATGTGACCAACCAGCTCGATTCGGTCTTATGTAGCAACATTTGAAATTGTGTATTTTACATTGGATAAAAGTAGAGACTCAGAGCTAGAAAATGGTATAGCATACACTGTAGTTGAGGAACAATGGGAAAATAATTATGTTTTGAATTTTGATAAACTTGTAACCCCACTTTTGAGAAAATAGCACTTGAATGTTTTGGTACACCTACTGGAGAGCTTTTCTTAGTCTACACCCACTCAGCATCGTTCACACCCTCTTAAGCCTTAGCCCCACCCATCTCTTTAAGGATTCCCATGTGAGGCCATGTGCTAAACAGAGTGAGAACGGTAGTGTACTAAACCAAAGATTTCAAGACTAATGGCTGGTTTTATACCACGTCTATCGTCATGTCTGTAGACAGTTGTCGCAGTGACATCATGAACATTCTATTGTCGTCCGACATCAAACTTTGTCGTTGTCATTATAAAAAAAGTATAAACACAAAAACGACAGGCTGCATGCCTGGTGGTCCAAAATAGCATAACTGGTGTATTTTAACACCAATAAACAACATCCGTTTAAAAATGAATTTAGTATATGTCAATCTAGCAAACCAGGCAACTAAAAGCACCTTTCTAAACAATGTTTTAGTTCATTTCTAGCTTGCTAGCTAACGTTAAGTTAGCTGGCTAGCCAGTTCAAATAATGACCATATCATATCGCTGACAACGTCTTAACTTTAGCTAATTTGTATTCATTATTACAGGAAAATAAACTCACAACAAGATCATTATTTACAAGTTAATGGCGAGCTAATTACAAATAACTGCTTACGGTTGTGACTAAATAAAAGCAGGGCGTTCTACCGGAGAATTTTAGAACTTGGACATTGTCTCGTTGGCCTAACGTTATATCCTAATCTGACTTTGGTGCAGGTCATGTTGTTCTTCACATTACCATCTCTGGTAAACACTACATCAAATAAAATCTACATTTATTTCTCACATGCACATGATACAGAAGGTGTAAACGGTACAGTGAAATGGTTACTTTTAGACATGTAGCTAGCTAGCTAGCTAAACAATGAACCATTATCCCAACTCATAACATTACTACCCTGCATGAATATGCTGGTAGCTAAAACTAACCAACTAGCTAGGTTCAATGTTAGCTAGCTAGTTAACATTAGGCTATAACTAGCAATGCAAATGTATCTGAGATACAAAAAATATTACTACACAGATCATACATGTAACGTTAGCTAGCGAGCCAGCCAGCTAACGGTAGCTAGCTGCAATAAAAATGACTTTTTGACAAAATTAGAAACATATATATGAAAATGTAGCTTGCAAGACTCTCTTACCCGTATACATGGATGAATGCTTCTCCCTCTCTGTCACAGATACCACGGTTGCCCTTAGTTTGAAAATGTAATCCGGAGACAGGTGTTTTATACAACAGCCGCCTTCTGTGTGTTCTCGTTTCGACTCCCTCCGCATTATTTTGCAATCAAACGCCAGAATTTTATCTATCTCCTTAGCTATCATACTCTGCTTCCACTGGGTATTCCACTGATTTCAAAACTCGGTCCTCCAGAAAGTGGAGAGCATTAGCAACACTTATGCAGTTCTTCGTGACATCTTTCAAAAAAGCTGCGTTTAGAAAGGATTACCTACCTACACATACATTTACATTACATTTACATTTACGTCATTTAGCAGACGCTCTTATCCAGAGCGACTTACAGGAGCAATTAGGGTTAAGTGCCTTGCTTAAGGGCACATCGATAGATTTTTCACCTAGTCGGCTCGGGGATTAGAACCAGCGACCTTTCGGTTACTGGCACAACGCTCTTACCCACTAAGCTACCTGCCGCCCCCCAGACATACTGAGCAGCTCAGAGAAGCGCGCTACATGGCACATGTCCAGCCCATTCATTATCTCAGCCAATCATGGCTAGCGGGAAGGTTAATGTATTTTTCCGTGGCTAAACCAACTAGGCTCATAATTTTAACAATTGTATTCGTATTCACAGATGGCATACAAGTTTGTTATTAAGAAACATGAAAGTTCACATGTTCCAGAAGGCATTTCTGCCCAAAAAAAGCATTTTGATAAAAAATAAATGTTTATGTTCAAATGCCTCTCCTGTGAAGTAGTGACACGTGACATACGCCTAGTTTCCTGAAACAAGTCACAAATACACACACACACACACACACACACACACACACACACACACACACACACAAAGCCCCAAATCTGGTGCAATCATAATAGGATATGACAATCTAAACAAATCTAAATTAAATTACTATGTACGTACAGTATTCACCCTTTTACGTCATTTACTCAGAAAAACAGATTTGTTTTGAACAGGAGAATAATGAGGTCAGATATATCATTATTATTATTATTATTATTATTATTGTCGGTCTGTGTGACCTCTGACCTGTGACAGACCACCTTGGAAGGCAGAGGTCAGGGTTCACCTAAGCTGCTATAGCCTCTTCATGATGGCCAGCTCCAGCCATTTGGATATTCGCTTTCACTGGAATGTCGGATATAGCTCACCCACATTTAGTTTTAAAAGCCCTTAACTTTTCTGTGTGCCAACAATGCTGCTGTTCTCCTTGGGATCTTCAGGCATCATGTTGCTTCCTCTCACACCTTGGAATTTGGTCTGGGCCTGGCAATGTACTCATAGAGAATCTAGGAAGGACACCTTTCACTTAGCTTTGGGGGTGAGGGTTGGTTTAACACTGTTATTGCCTCATATAATACTTGTTGCCCAGCAATTGACCCCTGACTTCTGGCCTAGTACACGCCTGTTGATGCAATAATCAGATCTGGATGAACGATAGCTCTGAGATGTGCGTCAACCAGCCCTCCTGTATGCCAAAGGAGGAAAATCAGATGACTCACTCTATTAAGGTTAAAAAAAAAATTAGAAAAATGTCCCCGGTTATCCTCTCACAATTGTATGTCCACATTGCACTCTAACTCTAGGTAATGTCCCACAATTCATGTTCCTGTGTGGCCTAGCAGGGTCCTGGGTTGCACGAGTACTATGTTGCCTCGTCTGTGCCCTGGTTTGAATTTCACTATATAAGCGACTGGCTTCCCATACTGACAGTTGATGATGTCATGGAAACTGCTCTTTCTGAGTGTACTTAAAAAATGTAGAATAATTTGTAATGAAACACAGCCTCTCTCTCTTTTTGGAAGGGGGGGGGGGGGGAGCAGATGGGGGGATGAGGTGGAGAAGGGGGGGTTCTGTTAGGTTCACGTTCATTAAACAGAATCTACCTGGGTTGAACTTGTACTTTTTCAACATTTCCGCCTTTATGTAACCAACTGGTCGAAGGCAAGAATTAAGATATTTGAAAAAGAAACAACGCCTGTAGAAAAAGAAAAGGGCCGTTAATGCACATTTGACGTCCCAGCCGGACACAGCTTTTTAAATCCTCTCACTCTACATATATCACAGAACAAAGACTTACTTGACCCTTTCATTCTGCAGCCCACGCCCCTGCACAGTCTTTCTGCAGCACTACTCACGCAAGGCCAGTTTAACATAATGGGGAGCCACTTAGGCCTGTGGGTTAGTAGCCGTGTCATGTGACGACTGACGTGGATATTTGTATTCCAGGGAGAAGAAAGGCCCAGCTAAAGCATAAGGTCTTACATGAAGATAAAAGTGCTTCTAAATCAAAGTCAGGAACTCTTTACAGAACCCTCTTTGACCCATGTCTTACATGTCGTCCCAAATTCACAGAGGTCTGCAATTGACCAAGAGATAGCAAAAGTAACTTTGCTGAATAACAATGGACGGTTTTGTAAGGGGAGAGTGTGTATGTGAGTGAGTCAGTGTGTGTGTGAGCGTGCGTGTTTGTGTGTCCATAGTAGAGAGAGTAAGCCAGTGAGAGTTGGGAGTACATGTTCTCAAATAGGAACCGAGCAAAGTTGAACTTGTTCGGGGGGGGGGGGGGGGTTAGAGGAGAGCTTGTGCACCTGCGTTAGAGTAGCTTCTTGGGAAAGGGAAGGAAACAGGACGTGAAACTCAAACAACATCCTGTTGCTTCCCCCTCCTCCCTCCCTCCCTGCCTCCCCCTACCCCCTATCCCTGAGCTGTTTGTTCTGCTGCTATTCCTGCCTCCTGTGTAGAAAATGGGAAAGCGATGAATCAGGGGGGTGAGGTGGGGCTCTTCCTGCTTTCTGGCATATGCTCATCTCCATTACAGTACCAGTTAAACGGTTGGACACACCTACTCATTCAAGGGATTTTCTTTATTTTTACTATTTTCTACATGGTAGAAAAGTGGTGAAGACATCAAAACTATGAAATAACACATATGGAATCCTGTAGTAACCAAAAAAGTGATAAACAAATTCAAAGTAGCCACCCTTTGTTAAAAGTTAATTTGTGGAATTTCTTTCCTTCTTAATGAGCCAATCAGTTGTGTTGTGACAGAAGATAGCCCTATTTGGTAAGAGACCAAGTCCATATTATGGCAAGAACAGCTCAAATAAGCAAAGAGAAACGACAGTCCATCATTACTTTAAGATATGAAGGTCAGTCAATCTGGAACATTTCAAGAACTTTGAAAGTTTCTTCAAGTGCAGTCGCAAAAACCATCAAGTGCTATGATGAAACTAGCTCTCATGGGGACCGCCACAGGAAAAGAAGACCCAGAGTTACCTCTGCTGCAGAGGATAAGTTCATTAGAGTTACCAGTCTCAGAAATTGCAGCCCAAATAAATGCTTCACAGAGTTCAAGTAACAGACACATCTCAACATCAACTGTTCAGAGGAGACTGTGTGAATCAGGCCTTCATGGTCAAATTGCTGCAAAGAAACCACTACTAAAGGACACCAATAATAAGAAGAGACTTGCTTGGGCCAAAAAACATGAGCAATGGACATTAGACCGGTGGAAATCTGTGTCTTTGTGAGACGCGGTGTGGGTGAACGGATGATCTCTGCATGTGTGGTACCCACCGTGAAGCATGGAGGAGGAGGTGTGATGGTGTGGGGGTGCTTTGCTGGTGACACTGTCAGTGATTCATTTAGAATTCAAGGCACACTTAACCAGCATGGCTACCACAGCATTCTGCAGCGATACGCCATTTACATTTACATTTACATCATTTAGCAGACGCTCTTATCCAGATTGACTTACAAATTGGTGCATTCAACTTATGATAGCCAGTGGGACAATCACCCTATATATATATATATATATACACTGCTCAAAAAAATAAAGGGAACACTTAAACAACACAATGTAACTCCAAGTCAATCACACTTCTGTGAAATCAAACTGTCCACTTAGGAAGCAACACAGATTGACAATAAATGTCACATGCTGTTGTGCAAATGGAATAGACAACAGGTGGAAATTATAGGCAATTAGCAAGACACCCAATAAAGAAGTGGTTCTGCAGGTGGTGACCACAGACCACTTCTCAGTTCCTATGCTTCCTGGCTGATGTTTTGGTCACTTTTGAATGCTGGCGGTGCTTTCACTCTAGTGGTAGCATGAGACGGAGTCAACAACCAACACAAGTGGCTCAGGTAGTGCAGCTCATCCAGGATGGCATATCAATGCGAGTTGTGGCAAGAAGGTTTGCTGTGTCTGTCAACGTAGTGTCCAGAGCATGGAGGCGCTACCAGGAGACAGGCCAGTACATCAGGAGACGTGGAGGAGGCTGTAGGAGGGCAACAACCCAGCAGCAGGACCGCTACCTCCGCCTTTGTGCAAGGAGGAGCAGGAGGAGCACTACCAGAGCCCTGCAAAATGACCTCCAGCAGGCCACAAATGTGCATGTGTCTGCTCAAACAGTCAGAAACAGACTCCATGCGGGTGGTATGAGGGCCCGACGTCCACAGGTGGGGGTTGTGCTTACAGCCCAACACCATGCAGGACGTTTGGCATTTGCCAGAGAACACCATGATTGGCAAATTCGCCACTGGCGCCCTGTGCTCTTCACAGATGAAAGCAGGTTCACACTGAGCACATGTGACAGACGTGACAGAGTCTGGAGACCCCGTGGAGAACGTTCTGCTGCCTGCAACATCCTCCAGCATGACCGGTTTGGCGGTGGGTCAGTCATGGTGTGGGGTGGCATTTCTTTGGGGGGCCGCACAGCCTTCCATGTGCTCGCCAGAGGTAGCCTGACTGCCATTAGGTACCGAGATGAGATCCTCAGACCCCTTGTGAGACCATATGCTGGTGCGGTTGGCCCTGGGTTCCTCCTAATGCAAGACAATGCTAGACCTCATGTGGCTGGAGTGTGTCAGCAGTTCCTGCAAGAGGAAGGCATTGATGCTATGGACTGGCCCGCCCGTTCCCCAGACCTGAATCCAATTGAGCACATCTGGGACATCATGTCTCGCTCCATCCATCAACAATTGCACCACAGACTGTCCAGGAGTTGGCGGATGCTTTAGTCCAGGTCTGGGAGGAGATCCCTCAGGAGACCATCCGCCACCTCATCAGGAGCATGCCCAGGCATTGTAGGGAGGTCATACAGGCACGTGGAGGCCACACACACTACTGAGCCTCATTTTGACTTGTTTTAAGGACATTACATCAAAGTTGGATCAGCCTGTAGTGTGGTTTTCCACTTTAATTTTGAGGGTGACTCCAAATCCAGACCTCCATGGGTTGATACATTTGATTTCCATTGATAATTTTTGTGTGATTTTATTGTCAGCACATTCAACTATGTAAAGAAAAAAGTATTTAATAAGATTATTTCATTCATTCAGATCTAGGATGTGTTGTTTAAGTGTTCCCTTTATTTTTTTGAGCAGTGTGTGTATATGTGTATATATATATATATATATATATATATATATATATATATATATATATATATATATATATATATATTTATTTATTTATTGGGGGGTGGGGGAGGGGGGGATAGAAGGATTACTTTTATACTATACCAGGTATTCCTTAAAGAGGTAGGGTTTCAAGTGTCTCCGGAAGGTGGTTAGTGGGACTATCATTTGTTTTTCAACAGGACAATGACCCAAAACACACCTCCAGGCTGTCTAAGGGCCAGTGGCGGCTCCTGAAAAAATTCTCAGGAGGGGCAATTTTTCTGATGATTTAGGTGACCTACACACATTTAAAAAAAGATATGTCCAGCAACAACATGAAGACAGGGGCAGCATATAAGTCAATACCAGAAGCATTTATTGACTGATCTCAAAAGTGTTGGCTTACCAGGGTTGGTGGAGCCCTCAGTTTCATCTTTGCCTCGCAAAGCTAACTCAAACACTCCGCAAAACTTCACACACTGGATTAGCCGGCTGAGGATGTGGCGGTTCTTGCTAATGTCGTAGTAAATATATTTGTTATAGTGAATATGGAATATGATATGTTGAGTAAAATGTTGTGCTAAGATCTATTTAGGTCAGGAGCTGGTTATAAGTTCTGTTCCTATCCAATAACAATGGACAAAAGGGTCCTATCTTGTCAGCCTTGTCAGCAGGTGGCCAAGGACAACACCCACGCCATAGGCCTCTCAGTTCTTCCAACTCACGAGTTCTTGCTCTGAGGACACACACACACACAAACACACACACACACACATCATCACTGTTAAACACACACACACACACACACATCATCACTGTTAAACACACACACACACACAAAAATCCCCTCTCTTAGGCTGAACATTTGAAGACAGAGAACCCGACTCAGAGCCAATGCAACAGTGACAGTAGCCTGCAGGGGACCTCGCCCAACTCATCAGGACCAATCAGAAGATCAGAACTACTAGATTGAACCTACTTCATTTATTGCATAAAATGTCTGCACACAATGTTTCGGGGCTCTCTTCAGATAATAATAATAATAATAATAATAATAATAATATGCCATTTAGCAGACGCTTTTATCCAAAGCGACTTACAGTCATGCGTGCATACATTTTTGTGTATGGGTGGTCCCGGGGATCGAACCCACTACCTTGGCGTTACAAGCACCATGCTCTACCAGCTGAGCTACAGAAAGTGGATACTCATGGATGCGCATTGCAATTGTAAAATGTCAACACAATTGGAGAAACCACGTCATTTTTGGAGACATGTTATTGACAGTAAACTATTGTAGATGCGACTGCTAACTAACTAAAACATTTTAGCTGGCTAGCTAATCATCTTAGCTAAATGTGGGGCAAACAATTCAGTTATTTACCGTTAATTTGAGGGATTGGGGTGAAAGAAATCGAGTTACATAGTGATACTTTACGATATACTGTATTGACAATATCGCAATATTTTAGCGCTAGTTGGCTGTACCTGCACCAAAACACCATTATTGTTCCTTCATAGCTTGTTCTCAATCTTTTCACATTGGGAGCCAATTTGTTTTCAGCACTTTTATTTCCATGACTGATCAAAACTCGTTCTCATGGCTTTCTGATCCCTCTGCAACAGACATATGGTGCGCAATAAAATCACAGTATCGAATCGCAATACGTATAGAATCATGAGACTCGCAATGCTGATGCATATATCTTATCGTGAGGTTCCTGGCAATTCCCAGCCAAAGTTCATTTGCCACAACAAATCTCTTCGCTAGCAAACGCGATGTCTTCTCCAAAACGGCAATGTGTCTCCAGCAATGTTTACTTTTTTGACGTTCTATGGCATCTCCACTTTCCAAGCATATATGACCACATGTAATATTTTGGTAAGTGATGCAAATAGTGAACTATGTAGGGCCAGGATGTAAAATATATGTAGCTGCAGCAATTTCTCTTATCTATATGGTAAGTAATGGGGCTTAATTTATAGCTCCCTAAGAGTTTGACGAACGGGTCCGTGAACGCGATTCCAGATATATTTACCTCTGAATAAACTGCCTTTATTACACCATATCCACATCCAGTAAACTTGTGATTATCAACACTAACCTCATCGTTGTGGCGGCGGACAGCTAGCCTGTATCCCTCGTCATCCAGTTGAGTGAGTGGCAATGTCTTTTTTCGTTCGTACCAATTTTTGGAAAATCCTCGGGTGTAGGACTTTCCGCCTTTAGTAGAAACCTGTTGAATTATTAAATTTGGTCTGGGAGGTCCTAATTGTTTCGTTGCCAATTTATCTTCATTTGTTCGCCGACAAAAAGGAACTTCTTTCAAACAATCCACTCTTTTCTCAGTTACGTTCATGGTTACGTAACGTATGACGAAAGCGCGTAAGTGCAAGCCCACAGACACCCATTGAGATTGTATTGAAGGCTCTGAAATTTGAAAAAAAAAGATTTTACATGGGAGTCTATGACAGAAGTTCTGGGCGATTTTCAATCTGACTGAAATCGCCCCAAAAGGGGGTGGAGCCATTTGAAGCACGACTTTAGCCTGATTCGACATTTAGTGGCAGTGTGGCACTGTGGCAGATCAGACGTATAGATTACAACACTGATAACTACTGTTGCCGTGATATAATTGATTAGAAAAAAAATCCCTTCCTTTTCCCGTTTGGCAGTGCGTCGCCCATATCGCCCTATTGAACAGGCCGTCCCTGCTAAGGGCTATTTTACCAAGAAGGAGAGTGATAGAGTGCTGCATTAGATGACCTGGCCTCCACAATCACCCGATCTCAACCCAATTGAGATGGTGTGTGATGAGTTGGACGTCAGAATGAAGGAAAAGCAGCCAGCAAGTGCTCAGCATATGTGGGAACTCCTTCAAGACTGTTGGAAAAGCATTCCTCATGAAGCTGGTTGAGAGAATTCCCAGAGTGTGCAAAGCTGTCAACTAGGCAAAGGGTGGCTACTTTGAAGAATCTCAAATATATTTGGTTACTACATGATTCCATGTGTGTTATTTCCTAGTTTTGATGTCTTCACTATTATTCTACAATGTAGAAAATAGTAAAAATAAAGAAAAACCCTTGAATGAGTAGGTGTGTCCAAACTTTTGACTGGTACTGTAAGTCCATTGGCCTGACTGACCTGACAGACTGACGCATTCACTGACTCTTACCCATTCATCTTTTTTATTCAAATCTGGCTTTGTAGACGGGTTGAACTGACGGGAATGCAAGGTGGAATTGAATCAGATCCTGTTGTGAATGTGGGAAACGTGATTCCCTGCCGCCGTTTGTGTGTGTCAGTTCACGTCTGTAATTCTTTTTCCGAGTGTGTTTGTCTATGAGACAGAGCACGTCCTTATCTTTCAATATAGCTGACGAGGTATGAGCAAGCTTTCTAGTCAGTCACCTCAAAAATAAAGGATCCTCTTCCTTGTTGGAAATGTTGAATTCCCTCTGATAAAAAAAAAAGGGAATCACACACATCCACCCTGTTGCACAGTTCCTCTTCTGTACAACCTCTCCTTTCAGGTCATGTTGTGTGTTTGCACGGATGGGAAAAAATGACAAAATACAATGACAGAACACAATTACAAAATACCATAAAGATCAATGTATACTTGTATTTTGTATTTTAAAATATAGAAATGCATTCGCAAGTAGACGGACAGAACAGCAACAACATTCTCAGTAACGGTTTTAGAATCTCTTTACTTGCTATGACTGTGATATGTTGTTGTTTATCTACCTTCGTTGAATGCACTAACTGTAAGTCACTTTGGATAAGAGTGTCTGCTAAATGACGTAAATGTATATGTGAAAATGAACGTACCAAAATGAACTACAAAGCACATTGGGTATATTATTGGCCTTGTTTTCGGGGTCAAGTCTAGATAAGATACAGCTTAAACAAATTCTGTATCCCTTCTAGACAAAACCTTGTTTTAGCTCATTATAATAATACACTGCATGCTTTGCAATTGTCCATTTTTACATACACATTTACATTTTAGTCATTTAGCACACGCTCTTATCCAGAGCGACTTAGGGTTAAGTGCCTTGCTCAAGGGTACATCAACAGATTTTTCACCTAGTCTGCTAGGGGATTAGAACCAGCGACCTTTCGGTTACTGGCACAACGCTCTTAACCACTAAGCTACCTGCCGCACATTTATATTTAGTTTATTTAGCAAACGCTCTTATCACACCATAGTGCCATCAGACTTCTGATACCAATGCAGGGAGAAAGGGAGCCACTATACATTTTTTTTATAGAAAAGCATTTTGTATTTTGAAAATACAAATTACAGCTCTCAAAAGTGTCTTGTTATAACATACATTGGAGTGTAGTTCAGCCCAGTGTAATACAAATTGCAAAATTCTCAGAAGTAATTTAAATACTGCGTGTGTGCGTGCACGTGTGTCCACAAAAGCAAAGACGGTCGTTTCTCACCCTTTTCTATTTGGTTAATAACTGAAGAAACACCTGTATGAACTATGTCTGTCGGTACAGCCAAGAGCAATTCAAGCACGAATAAACTTGTGCTTTGCAAATCAGCCTGCCCTGTTGAATCCTGTCAGATAATAATATACCATTTAGCAGACGCTTTTATCCAAAGCGACTTACAGTCATGCATTATTTTTTTTTTGTGTATGGGTGGTCCCGGGGATCGAACCCACTACCTTGGCATTACAAGCACCATGCTCTACCAGCTGAGCTACAGAGTCCCAGCTAGCACATTTGGTTCCTTGGAAGTTGTGGGAACGTATGTTTTTGGTTTCACATTGGTTGTGGGAAGCCATACGTTTCCTGACCAGTAAAACTGAACGTTTTTTTTAAACGTTCTGAGAACAGAAGTAAAAATTTCACTTGTTCTAGGAATGTTTATTTTAAGGTTGCAGGGAGGTTCTGGGAACGTTTTACTCTGGTTCCTTTAATGTTTTCCTGGGAGGTTTTATTAACGCTCTGAGAACGGAAATTATAGGTTTTTATTAACTTCCTTAACTTTCACTGAATGTTTCAATAAGACTTTTAATATTGCTAGCTTATTTGAACTCCAAGCACAGATAGGAAACATGGAAATTAATTTCCTTATGCATATTAATTTTTTATTGTGACATGGCATCAATGAGATTTGAACCTATTATCTTCTGTTGTATATCCATGGAATTAGTCCACTGCACCACCAGGATGGAACTAGAATGTCATGTTTTTTTACGCATATAAAGCTGTTAATTTTAGTCTATTCAAACAGACCCCATTTCAAATTAAACAAGCACTCATAACGAGATAGAGGATTAGAGTTTGTTGATGCTGAGAACGGAATGTATATGTTTTTAAATAGCATTCTTAGAACGTTCTCTGAAATTACTAAAGTTTTCTTGTGGTTTTAATGAAACGTTTTCTTAACATTCTCAGAACTATTTGAGAACATGATTTTAAATAGAACCATGAGGAAACCGGTAGGAAACACCTGTAGAAACATTGTTTCTTAATGTTCTCTGAACTATTTGAGAACATTCCCAATGTTAAACCAGTTGGAGAACATTCCTAGAACGTTACCAAAATTGAAATGAAATGTAACCATGTTTGAACTTTTAGGAAACGTTCTGTTAAAGTAATGAAATACAAAGAAACATTTTTTTTTTTGTTAAGTAAATGGGCCGAGAATGTTCCAAAGCCAAGCAACTATCCTGCACCATTCCCAGAAAGTTGTGGGAAGGTTGTATGCAAAATAATCATTGGACAAAGATGCTCCCACCATCTCCAAGAAACATATGGTTCTCAGAAGGTTAAGTGCTGTGTACAAGCACACTTGTTTGTGTAAGATGCACATGCTCAATGTTAGGAATTGATGGTTCCCACACACACACACACACACACACACACACACACACACACACACACACACACACACACACACACAATACAGTGGCCACAGAGAGTGGAGGAAGTGGAGCCCCGCTAAACAGGAAGTGACTGTGTTCCGGTTGTGTGGTGGAAGAAGAAGTGTTAAAGTTATTAGTTGAATTGGAGCAGGGTTTTTAGGGGGCATCCTGTGCACAACTAGTGCTTCCTGCCCCCACGTCCACTTGCCACAAAACAACAACAGAGCAGATTGGAAAGGAGGGCAGAGGGAGAGGAGGACAGGGGGAGAGGAGGGGAAGGGAGAGGAGGGGAAGGGAGGTGAGTGATGGAGGAGGGAAGATGGAGGAAGAGGATATATACTGTAAGAGACTTGGACATTTGACCTGACTTCACATTAACCCACCCCTCCCAGATACAGGACTTCTGTACTCACTGACAAGCCAGCACATTAACCCACCGCTCCCAGATACAGGACTTCTGTACTCACTGACAAGCCAGCACATTAACCCACCGCTCCCAGATACAGGACTTCTGTACTCACTGACAAGCCAGCACATTAACCCACCGCTCCCAGATACAGGACTTCTGTACTCACTGACAAGCCAGCACATTAACCCACCGCTCCCAGATACAGGTGCAGACACTCAGGGAAATTCACTGTAATAGAAGAATATGTACAGTGAGGGAAACAAGTATTTGATCCCCTGCTGATTTTGTAAGTTTCCCCACTGACAAAGACATGATCAGTATATAATTTTAATGGTAGGTTTATTGAAACAGTGAGAGACAGAATAACAACAAAAAAATCTAGAAAAACGCATGTAAAAAATGTTATAAATTGATTTGCATTTTAATGAGGGAAATAAGTATTTGACCCCTCTGGAAAACATGAAAAAGTACTTGGTGGCAAAACCCTTGTTGGCAATCACAGAGGTCAGACATTTATTGTAGTTGGCCACCAGGTTTGCACACATCTCAGGAGGGATTTTGTCCCACTCCTCTTTGCAGATCTTCTCCTCAGTCATTAAGGTTTTGAGGCTGACGTTTGGCAACTCGAACCTTCAGCTCCCTCCACAGATTTTCTATGGGATTAAGGTCTGGAGACTGGCAAGGCCACTCCAGGACCTTAATGTGCTTCTTCTTGAGCCACTCCTTTTTTGCCTTGGCCATGTGTTTTGGGTCATTGTCATGCTGGAATACCCATCCACAACCCATTTTCAATGCCCTGGCTGAGGGAATGAGGTTCTCACCCAAGATTTGACGGTACATGGCCCCGTCCATCATCCCTTTGATGCGGTGAAGTTGTCCTGTCCCCTTAGCAGAAAAACACCCCCAAAGCATAATGTTTCCACCCCCATGTTTGACAGTGGGGATGGTGTTCTTGGGGTCATAGGCAGCATTCCTCCTCCTCCAAACACGGCGAGTTGAGTTGATGCCAAAGAGCTCCATTTTGGTCTCATCTGACCACAACACTTTCACCCAGTTCTCGTCTGAATCATTCTGATTTTCATTGGCAAACTTCAGACGGGCATGTATATGTGCTTTCTTGAGCAGGGGGACCTTGCGGGTGCTGCAGGATTTAAGTCCTTCACGGCATAGTGTGTTGCCAATTGTTTTCTTGGTGTCTATGGTCCCAGCTGCCTTGAGATCATTGACAAGATCCTCCCGTGTAGTTCTGGGCTGATTCCTCACCATTCTCATGATCATTGCAACTCCACGAGGTGAGATCTTGCATGGAGCCCCAGGCCGAGGGAGATTGACAGTTCCCTTGTGTTTCTTCCAATTGCGAATAATCGCACCAACTGTTGTCACCTTCTCATCAAGCTGCTTGGCGATGGTCTTGTAGCCCATTCCAGCCTTGTGTAGGTCTACAATCTTGTCCCTGACATCCTTGGAGAGCTCTTTGGTCTTGGCCATGGTGGAGAGTTTGGAATCTGACTGATTGATTGCTTCTGTGGACAGGTGTATTTTATACAGGTAACAAAAGAAACCTGGGAGCCAGAAATCTTTCTGATTGAGAGGGGGTCAAATACTTATTTCCCTCATTAAAATGCAAATCAATTTATAACATTTTTGACATGCGTTTTTCTGGATTTATTTGTTGTTATTCTGTCTCTCACTGTTCAAATAAACCTACCATTAAAATTATAGAGTGATCATTTCTTTGTCAGTGGGCAAACGTACAAAATCAGCAGGGGATCAAATACTTTTTTCCCTCACTGTATGCCACTGTTTCCAAATCCTATACACAGTTTCCTGTCTGCAATCACATGGATGGAAAGTTAATGCTTTAAATTTTACACACACACACACACATGCTATGTACAACATGCACATCTTGACCCACCCAATTACTGACAAAAGAACATCTGACTAGTCTGCATTATGAAATGATTAAATGCAATAAACCGAATGATGCAAGAGAGAGAGTAGAGTGAGAGAGGGAGCGCATTAGAGTGATTGATAATGCATGTTCTTGGCACGTCTCCAACCATTTTCCATTGAACTCTTTCCCCACCTCTCCTCCTCTCTCTCCTCCTCTCCTCCTCTCTCCTTCCCACCTCTCCTCCTCTCTCTTCCCATCTCTCCTCCTCTCTCCTTCCCACCTCTCCTCCTCTCTCTTCCCATCTCTCCTCCTCTCCCTCCCCACCTCTCCTCCTGTCTCTCCTCCTCTCTTCCTCTCTCCTTCCCATCTCTCCTCCTCTCCCTCCCCACCTCTCCTTCTGTCTCTCCTCCTCTCTTCCTCTCTCCTTCCCACCTCTCCTCATCTCTCCTCCTCTCTCCATCCCACCTCTCCTCCTCTCCTCCTCTCTCCATCCCACCTGTTCTGTGCTCGACAGTCAGCTGATGTGGATGATCAGTACCTCCATCCATCCATCCCCCCTCCTCCACCCTCCATCCTCCACCCTTTCATCCCCCCCTCCTCCTCCACCCTCCAACCTCCACCCTTCCATCCATCCATCCATCCCTCCTCCATCCTCCACCCTTCCATCCATCCCCCCTCATCCACCCTCCATCCTCCACCCTTTCATCCATCCATCCCCCCTCATCCACCCTCCATCCTCCACCCTTTCATCCATCCATCCCCCCTCCTCCACCCTCCATCCTCCACCCTTCCATCCGTCCATCCACCCTCCATCCTCCACCCTTTCATCCCCCCCTCCTCCTCCACCCTCCATCCTCCACCCTTCCATCCATCCATCCCCCCTCCTCCACCCTCCATCCTCCATCCTCCACCCTTTCATCCCCCCCTCCTCCTCCACCCTCCATCCTCCACCCTTCCATCCATCCATCCCCCCTCCTCCACCCTCCATCCTCCACCCTTCCATCCATCCATCCATCCATCCCCCCTCCTCCACCCTCCACCCTTTCATCCCCCCCTCCTCCTCCACCCTCCATCCTCCACCCTTCCATCCATCCATCCCCCCTCATCCACCCTCCATCCTCCACCCTTTCATCCAATCGCTCCCTCCCTCCACCTCTCTATTCCTCCACCCCTTTGCCACTCCACACTTCTGCAAACATCTCTGTGTTTTTGTCTGTCCATGCTGATTAAATTAGACCCTCCTGTCAGTCCAATAACCAGGCTGTAGGCAGTAGAGCCTATCCCAGAGTAGCCGCTCTCTGTCCACTGTGCCAACTGACCAGGCAAGGACCTGGACCTGTCTGCTTCATACTCTCTGGACTGGGAGTTTGCCTGAGATAGTAGGCTATGTGACACCCCCATGTGCCAAACATGTGCCGTCCAACCCTCACCGGCCAAACCAGCCACTCCCCCCTCTATCCCCCCACTCCCCCCCCCTACCTTGGCCGGTCAAACCAGCCCTTCCTACTCTCCCCCACATGGGCAATGGGCACTGGCAGATGCAGCTGTTTTTACCCATCTTAGAACAACGCCACAACAACGCCACCCACGGCACAACCCAGAGAGACAGCACACATACCTGCGCACACACACACACACCATGCGGTCTCTCTTTAAATACTTTTCACACAATAAATAACTTCCAGTGTGCACCAGTCTATATTTTAGCATAATAGGGTTATGAGGAGACGGAGTCTACCGCGTCCGGAAGTCATTCATTTTCTGGATTCAGATTCACTCAAACAACATTTTAAGCTTTGTTTTACTATTGACAATTACAGCTGATTTCGGGATTGTATATCGTTTTGCTCTCCTTAAATATAAGTAACCTGACTTATTTGTTTCAGTCTTTGAATTGTACATTGTCAGTCCAGTACAGGACATGTCCAGGCCCGTCTGAAGTTTGCTAGAGTGCATTTGGATGATCCAGAAGAGGATTGGGAGAATGTCATATGGTCAGATGAAACCAAAATATAACTTTTTGGTAAAAACTCAACTCGTCGTGTTTGGAGGACAAAGAATGCTGAGTTGCATCCAAAGAACACCATACCTACTGTGAAGCATGGGGGTGGAAACATCATGCTTTGGGGCTGTTTTTCTGCAAAGGGACCAGGACGACTGATCCGTGTAAAGGAAAGAATGAATGGGGCCTTGTGTAGGTCTACAATCTTGTCCCTGACATCCTTGGAGAGCTCTTTGGTCTTGGCCATGGTGGAGAGTTTGGAATCTGATTGATTGATTGATTCTGTGAACAGGTTTCTTTTATACGGGTAACAAGCTGAGATTAGGAGCACTCCCTTTAAGAGTGTGCTCCTAATCTCAGCTCGTTACCTCTATAAAAGACACCTGGGAGCCAGAAATCTTTCTGATTGAGAGGGGGTCAAATACTTATTTCCCTCATTAAAATGCAAATCAATTCATAACATTTTTGACATGCGTTTTTCTGGATTTTTTTGTTGTTATTCTGTCTCTCACTGTTCAAATAAACCTACCATTAAAATTATAAACTGATAATTTATTTTTCAGTTGGCAAACATACAAAATCATCAGGGGATCATACTTTTTTCCCTCACTGTGTAAAAAATAAAATATATATATATAGACAACTGCCAGGGGGCGCTGTTTTGAAGTCACCGTGCCTCCATCTTGGCACTCCCCCACCAGTGTAAAAACTATTTTGGAAGCTATAGAAATGTATTTATTAATGTCTACATTTGTTTTTGCCACATTTATTCTATTACCTACACATTAATGCATAATTTTAAATGATATTATGTGAGATAAACAAAAAATATATATTAAAACATTTTCCTTAAAGTAGAGTTTTTTTTTTTTGAAAGTTCTTATGTTACTGTCCCCACTATAACAAAAATCCTTAAAAACTATTTTGTCCTTGAAACACTTAATTGAAATACTGTAGAATTCCATTCATTCCTATGTGGCACTGCTCCTTCAGATGGGTGAACATTTTTACTGTTTAAAAGCTCATTTCGTGCAATTCTATGCATTTTCACATGGCTTAGGCCTATGACCAGGCTGGATAAAAATAAAAAATAAAAAAAAACATAGGTCAGGTGTATTCAGGATGCTTTGAACATTAAATGAACACTCAAAATTGGGTGTTTGGTGCTTTGAGATTTTGGGGGGATGAAATTTAAAGTCTGCAAATATAATTGGTTTTATAACAAATGTGGTAGTTTGACACTTTATTCAGACAGTAATGAAATGAGATGGGGAGACGGGCAAATGCTAGAAACAGTAGGAAGGTTGGAATCAGGGATTGATCCCTTTTATCAGGTGGAAAGTTGTATGTGACACATGCCTGGGAGTGTTACCACTACTCTGCACAGGACATATTAATGGTTGATGGCAGTGGGCAACCAAATCATAGATTGCAGTCTCCTTGTCCATTCACTGCTTTTAAGGTAAGGACACTAACATTTTGTAATTTGGGTGAACTATCTCTTTAAAATAGGGCTAGAAGAAAATCCTGCCACCCCTGATCTATGTTTTTCCGATTGCTGGGTGTCTGAAAATGTTCTTGTTATAACAATACATTTCTCAAAATCACCAAACTTTCAAGAAAACTCAGGGGGTTTATACCTACTAGTTGAAGATCCCTGTCATCATCTTACTCTGCATAGACAAAATATGATGCCTTTATGAGTTGCTTAGCATGTGCAAAATACTAAAATGTCAAAAATGATATTTGATTCCTGGAGCATTTAATATCCAATGCTTATTTGTATGACTTATTCAAAACTGTCCATGAATGGCTGCCAAAATACATAGAGTGCATTCGGAAGGTATTCAGACCCCATTACTTTTTCCACATTTTGTTATGTTACAGCCTTATTCTAAAATGGATTAAAAAAAATTTTTCCTCATCAATCTACACACAAAACCCCATAATGACAAAGCAAAAACAGGTTTTTAGAAAGTTTTGCAAATCTATTAAAAATGAAAAAATTAAATATTACATTTACATAAGTATTCAGTACTTTGTTGAAGCACCTTTGGCAGCGATTACCACCTCGAGTCTTCTTGGGTATGACGCTACAAGCTTGACACACCTGTATTTGGGGAGTTTCTCCCATTCTTCTCTGCAGATCCTCTCTAGCTCGGTCAGGTTGGATGGGGAGCGTCGCTGAACAGCTATTTTCGAGTCTCTCCAGAGATGTTTGATCGGGTTCAAGTCCGGGCTCTAGCTGGGCCACTCAAGGACACTCAGAGACTTGTCCCGAAGCCACTCCTGCGTTGTCTTGGCTGTGTGCTTAGGGTCGTTGTCCTGTTGGAAGGCGAACCTTCGCCCCTGAGGTCCTGAGCGCTCTGGAGCAGGTTTTCATCAAGGATTTCTCTGTACTTTGCTCCGTTCATCTTTCCCTCGATCCTGACTAGTCTCCCAGTCCCTGTCACTGAAAAACCTCCCCACAGCATGATGCTGCCACCACCATGCTTCACCGTAGGGATGGTGCCAGGTTTCTTCCAGATGTGACGTTTGGCATTCAGGCCAAAGACTTCAATCTTAGTCAGACCAGAGAGGTTCATCAGACCAGAGAATCTTGTTTCTCATGGTCTGAGTCCTTTAGGTGCCTTTTGGCAAACTCCATGCGGGCTGTCGTGCATTTTACTGAGGAGTGGCTTCTGTCTGTCTACCATAAAGGCCTGATTGGTGGAGTGATGCAGAGATGGTTGTCCTTCTGGAAGGTTCTCCCATCTCCACAGAGGAACTCTAGAGTTCTGTAAGAGTGACCATCGGGTTCTTGGTCACCTCCCTGACCAAGATCCTGCTCCCCCGATTGCTCAGTTTGGCCGGGTGGCCAGCTCTAGGAAGAGTCTTGGTGGTTACAAACTTCTTCCATTTAATAATGATGGAGGCCACTGTGTTCTTTGGGACCTTCAATGCTGCAGACATTTTTTGGTACCCTTCCCCAGATCTGTGCCTCAACACAATCCTGTCTCGGAGCTCTACAGACAATTCCTTCGACCTCATGGCTTGGTTTTTGCTCTGACATGCACTGTCAACTGTGGGACCTTATATAAACAGGTGTGTGCCTTTCCAAATTATGTCCAATCACATGAATTTACCACAGGTGGACTCCAATCAAGTTGTAGAAACATCTCAAGGATGATAAATGGAAACAGGATGCACTTGAGCTCAATTTCGAGTCTCATAGCAAAGGGTCTGAATACTTATGTAAATAAGGTATTTCTGTGTTTTATTTTTAATTAATTTGCTAACATTTCTAAAAACCAGTTTTCCCTTCGTCATTATGGGGTATTGTGTGTAGAATGCTGAGGATTTTTATTTATTGAATCCATTTTAGAATAAGGATGTAACGTAACATTTGAAAAAGGTCAAGGGGTCTGAATACTTTCCAAAGGCTCTGTATATGGAACCATTTTGGTTCAGTGAAGAAGAACCTCTAGGGTTCTTATCAAAGAACCCTATAAAAGGGTTCTATATAGAACTTTTAGGGGTTCCATATATGAAGCAAGCGATAGAACCCTTTTTGATTCTAAAAGGAACCTTTTTTTTCTAAGAGTGAATTTAGCTTTAGAGTGTAGTATGCATATTGGGGTTTTTCTTCAAGGTATAGCTTCCCTCAGAGCAATCTTGACTAAGGAAAACTCAAGTGAGCGGTGAACTGGTATTGTGGTATACTGTACATGAATAACCCAAACCCTAACACTAACATGAAACCTAACCCCAATATTAAACCTAACACTAACCCTATCCTTAACCTTTTGTCTTTAGTTTAGTCCTTTAGTATACAGAACATTTTGCATTTGCATGTCAGTGCTAAACCTCTGCTGCTCAAGTGATGTTCTCTTGTTTCTTTTTAGGTATGGGCACCATTTCATTGTATATCACACTTTGTCTATCAGATGATCTTCATCCATATCGATGTCACTCACCGCTGTGTATTCAGCCAGGCATGGGGCATTGACCAACATTCACACAGGTGTAGAATGATCAGACACTCCCATTCATAAAGAGAAAATAGACCTGAGAAGTGTTGTGCTGTGTTGCTATGGGCTTGAGTAATTTAAATACATCGTTAATAATGTGTTGCTATGTTGTGTCCAATGGCCTCCGTCTTTGTTGACCTTCACAGTGGTTTTGCATGCCAGGAATGTGTCATCTAGCTGACATAGT
Source organism: Coregonus lavaretus (assembly GCF_964263955.1). Lineage (NCBI taxonomy): Eukaryota > Metazoa > Chordata > Actinopteri > Salmoniformes > Salmonidae > Coregonus > Coregonus lavaretus. Next base: position 41,252,554 of record NC_140012.1, read on the forward strand.
TGACTGATCCCCTCTGACATGACATGTAAAGCTCCATCTATGTGCTCCAGAATCAAAAGCCTTCTAAGACTCTGGCCCTCTGGTTTTAACAGTTTGGTGGTGTCAGAAACTGACCTTAGGGGTAATTTAACAGTGGTGGATTAATAAACATGTCAGTAGATACACACACACACACGTGCGAATGCACACACACACACACACACACACGTGCGAATGCACACACACACACACACACACACGTGCGAATGCACACACACACACACACACGTGCGAATGCACACACACGTGCGAATGCACACACACACACACATTCGCACGCACACACACACACACACACACACACACTTGTGTGTGACAGTTGTAGCACTATGATTTTGTGATGTATTCCTGGACTGGAACCTTATCGTTTCAACAACACACGGTCCCCGGGCCAGTAACAAGGTTTGTGGTCACATTGAATGACCCGGTGATGGTTCTGTGCAGTGTCACTGTTAGTAACTAGGTAAAGAGCCTCCTGGATGTATACATATATGTACAATACAAAATGTCAATAGTGTGTATAAGATAACAACTAGTTAAAGGGGATGTCCCACAGGCTGAGTCAGTTTAGCATTTGCAATCTTTGCAAATATCTGTGCAAATATCCATTAGCAAATAGATTGCATGGTTACTATTTGTCGAACAGAATTAATTTCTCCCCATCAAATATAGCATTTTACAAACAATAAACGGGGGAAGGCTTATGGAGCAGGATTGTGTTTTGCTTGTACGGTATTGTAGGGTCAAAGGTTGTAATATGTACAATTTAACAGACACCTTTATCCAGAGTGACTTGTCATGCATGCATCAATTTTATTTGGCCCCGTGAAATGAACTCACTATCCTGGCGTTGCAAGAGCCATGCTCTACTAACTGAGCTACAGAGAACCACATGTTGTGTCATTTCACTCACTTTCTGAGTGGATGAGAGGAGATTAAGGAAGTAAATGATTGTTGTTTCGGAGCCATGGAGCTTTTTGTTTTTGTTTTGGAACACCCTCACTGTATTTATCTCTCAGGTTCTGGCAACAAAGTCTGTACTGTAGACTATATGTCAGCTGTAGGTCCAGTGTAGGCTAACCTGTAGGTTGTAGGTCCAGTGTAGGCTGTACTGTAGGCTGTTGGCCAACAAGAGGTAGTAAATGAGGGGATGACATCTTACAGTCATTAATTTACTGGACCAGTCCAACCCTCATGCAGAGCTAAGGAAGAGGAATTTCCAATGCAGTCAAAGAGACTTTTAGGAAATATATATATATATATTAAAGTAGGAAGGAGAAGGAAAAAGGAAGGTGGGAGGTTTCAGTTGTAAATCCAGGATTTAGTGTGAATTTATCCCTGCAGTGTAAAAATCCAGAGACAAAGCAACTGGATGAGTGTTTAAGGAAGAATGGTGTGTGTGTGTGTGTGTGTGTGTGTGTGTAAGAGTAAGAATAGGACAGTATTAAAGTCAATAGAGGAAAAGAGAGCAGAAAGTTGTTGGCATGGTCCCTTGGTTTCTCCCCTCGTGGTTTCATTGTATGATATATCTCCTTCTATTAATTCCAGCAGTTCTTCCTCCCTCCGCTTGGTGAAATTCAAGACCACACAACACACACTCTGTTGAGGTTTACCCGGGTCTAAAAACAAAACAATACAGCGAATGGATCAAAGAAGAAGCAGGCTTGGATAGGGTTGTTACGGTGACCGTAATACCACGGTAACGAGTCATGAAGGCAGTCAAATTCCACGTGACCGTTTAGTCACAGTAATTAGACTTCTCAAAGCTCTGATGGTCATTAGTAGCCTACCAAACTTGCTAACTTGCCTGGTACTCAGCACTCTATTGTCCCTCTAATCACTCTGACATCAATGCAAATGTATTTGAAAATCTAATCAAACACTTCATGAGAGCCCATGAGCTCATGTTGCGCAACATTTCTATAGGCTATGCAATTGTGTGAGAAAAGAGTTTTGATGGCCTCTATTAAGAGAGGAGGATCCCATCAGCTTTCTATAGGCTAGGAATAATATATTTATTTCTGAACTTTCCTAATATTAAGCACATTGCTTCTCTTTTCAACAGGAGTATAGCCTACCTGGCTGGCATGAAAATGAACCATGTGAAAAGCGTCCTCCATTCGCTATTTAAGTGTATAGATAACATACAGCTGGCGGGTTTCACGCTGCATCGTCAAGATAGAACAATGGCGTCCGGTAAGACAAGGGGTGGCGGTCTGTATATATTTGTAAACAACAGCTGGTGAACGAAATCTAATATTAAGGAAGTCTCGAGGTTTTGCTCGCCTGAGGTAGAGTATCTCATGATAAGCTGTAGACCACACTATTTACCAAGAGAGTTTTCATCTATATTTTTCGTAGCTGTCTATTTACCACCACAAACCGATGCTGGCACTAAGATTGCACTCAATGAGCTGTATAAGGCCATAAGCAAACAGGAAAACGCTCATCCAGAGGCGGCGCTCCTAGTGGCTGAGGACTTTAATGCAGGGAAACTTAAATCCATTTTACACAATTTATACCAGCATGTTAAATGTGCAACCAGAGGAAAAAAAACTTAGCTTCAGGACTGTTTTGCTAGCACAGACTGGAATATGTTCCGGGATTCTTCCGACGGCATTGAGGAGTACGCCACATCAGTCACTGGCTTCATCAATATGTGCATCGATGACGTCATCCCCACAGTGACCGTACGTACATACCCCAACCAAAAGCCATGGATTACAGGCAACATCCGCACTGAGCTAAAGGGTAGAGCTGCCGCTTTCACGGAGCAGAACTCTAACCCGGACGCTTCTAAGAAATCGTACTACACCAGATCCGACGCTCGTCGGATGTGGCAGGGCTTGCAAACTATTACAGACTACAAAGGGAAACACAGCCGCGAGCTGCCCAGTGACACGAGCCTACCAGACGAGCTAAATCAATGTTATGCTCGCTTCGAGGCAAGCAACACTGAGGCATGCATGAGAGCATCATCTGTTCCGGACGACTGTGTGATCACGCTCTCCATGGCCGATGTGAGTAAAACCATTAAACAGGTCAACATTCACAAGGCCGCAGGGCCAGACGGATTACCAGGATGTGTACTCAGACCATGCGCTGACCAACTTGCAAGTGTCTTCACTGACATTTTCAACCTGTCCCTGACTGAGTCTGTAATATAAACATGTTTCAAGCAGACCACCATAGTCCCTGTGCCCAAGAACACTAAGGTAACCTGCCTAAATGACTACCGACCCATAGCACTCTCGTCTGTAGCCATGAAGTGCTTTGAAAGGCTGGTCATGGCTAACATCAACACCATTATCCCAGAAACCCTAGACCCACTCCAATTTGCATACGGCCCCAACAGATCCACAGATGATGCAATCTCTATTGCACTCCACACTGCCCTTTCCCACCTGGACAAAAGGAACACCTACGTGAGAATGCTATTCATTGAATACAGCCCAGCGTTCAACACCATAGTGCCCTCAAAGCTCATCACTAAGCTAAGGACCATGGGACTAAACACCTCCCTCTGCAACTGGATCCTGGACTTCCTGACGGGCCGCCCCCAGGTGGTAAGGGTAGGTAACAACACGTGCCACGCTGATCCTCAACACGAGGGACCCTCAGGGGTGCGTGCTCAGTCCCCTCCTGTACTCCCTGTTCACCCATGACTGCATGGCCAGACACGGCTCCAACACCATCATTAAGTTTGCCGACGACACAACAGTGGTAGGCCTGATCACCGACAACGAAAGACAGCCTATAGGGAGGTGGTCAGAGACCTGGCCGTGTGGTGCCAGGATAACAACCTCTCACTCAACGTGATCAAGACAAAGGAGATGAATGTGGACTACAGGAAAAAGAAGAGGACCGAGCACGCCCCCATTCTCATTGACGGGGCTTTAGTGGAGCATCAAACTATCATGGTCCAAACACACCAAGACAGTCATGAAGAGGGCACGACAAAGCCTATTCCCCCTCAGGAGACAATTTGGCATGGGTCCTCAGATCCATTTTAGCAGACGCTCTTATCCAGAGCGACTTACAGTTAGCGAGTGCATACATTATTATTTATTTTTTTTATTTCATACTGGCCCCCCGTGGGAAACGAACCCACAACCCTGGTGTTGCAAACGCCATGCTCTACCAACTGAGCTACATCCCTGCCGGCCATTCCCTCCCCTACCCTGGATGACGCTGGGCCAATTGTGCGCCGCCCCATGGGTCTCCCGGTCGCGGCCGGTGACGACAGAGCCTGGATTCGAACCAGGATCTCTAGTGGCACAGCTAGCACTGCGATGCAGTGCCTTAGACCACTGCACCACTCGGGAGGTTCTACAGCTGCACCATCGAGAGCATCCTGACTGGTTGCATCACTGCCTGGTATGGCAACTGCTCAGCCTCCGACCGCAAGGCACTACAGAGGGTAGTGCGTACGGCCCAGTACATCACTGGGGCCAAGCTTCCTGCCATTCAGGACCTCTATACCAGGCGGTGTCCGAGGAAGGCCCTAAAAATTGTAAAAGACTCCAGCCACCCTAGTCATAGACTGTTCTCTCTGCTACCGCACGGCAAGTGGTACCGGAACACCAAGTCTAGGTCCAAAAGGCTTCTTAACAATTTCTACCCCCAAGCCAGAAGACTCCTGAACAGGTAATCAAATGGCTACCCGGACAGGCTACTGCCGTGTGCATTGCTGCACTTATAATGTGAAGAACTAGCATAATAGTTTATCAACATTTTAAGCTAAACGTTCTGATCTGTTGCGTCAGCCTCATAAAAAAAAAAGTTTTGTTGATGCTAGTGGTTGTATTAATTTGGGATATATCGCCTCCAACAACTGTCCCAGACTGTTTGGAATATTTATTTCTCGCACAGAATAGAATAGGGCAACTTTTACAATGGGGGATAGTAGACTGACATAGGCTCGTGCTTTTGCTGTTCATTAGGCCTACTCATCTTGTTGGCTGATGAAAAGTAAATGTGGACAGTTCTTCCAACATCTTCAATATGCACCTCAGAATTCGATAAGGACACGCGCAGGTGCATCCCTGATGTGTCTGTCTTCGCTTGTAGCCTGTGAGAAGGACCTGATCACGTGACAGTCATTGGCTAATAAGAATTGAGATATCTGAGAGAGCCGTGTGAGTGAGAGGTGCTTCGGAGCACGCAGCCAGGAGAAGGGAATTATAATTATTATATTTAGCCCAAGGGCACAAAGGCATGGATTTTTTTAGGGGGCATTACGGCCACAAAAAGTGGATGCCGGCAGGAAATTCGAGGCATTATCAAGTGCTTGTCAAATTGTGAACGAGAGACTGATGAAGTGTGTACAGCCTGCGCAAAAAAACGAAGCAGAGCTCATGCCTTTCATGCGACTATTTTCAAATCATTATTAGTCTCATCATGCAGCCTTAGAATGTATTAAAAATCTAAACATATACAGTGCCTTTGGAAAATATTCAGACCCCATGACTTTTTCCACAATTTGTTACGTTACAGCCTTATTCTAAAATGGATTAAATAAATAAAAATCCTCAACATTCTATATACAATACCCCATAACTACAAAGCGAAAACAGGTTTTTAGACATTTTTGCAAATTTATAAAAAATAAACCTTATTTACATAAGTATTCAGACCCTTTGCAATGAGACTCGAAATTTAGCTCAGGTGCATCCTGTTTCCATTGATCATCCTTGAGATGTTTCTACAACTTGATTGGAGTCCACCTGTGGTAAATTCACTTCATTGGACATGATTTGGAAAGGCACACTCCTGCCTATATAAGGTCCCACAGTTGACAGTGCATGTCAGAAAACCAAGCCATGAGGTCGAAGGAATTGTCCGTAGAGCTCCGAGACAGGATTGTGTCGAGGCACAGCTCTGGGGAAGGGTACCAAAAAATGTCTGCAGCATTGAAGGTTCCCAAGAACACAGTGGCCTCTATCATTCTTAAATGGAAGAAGTTTGGAACCACTAAGACTCTTCCTAGAGCTGGCCGACTGGCCAAACTGAGCAATCGGGGGAGAAGGGCCTTGGTCAGGGAGGTGACCAAGAACCCGATGGTCACTCTGACAGAGCTCTAGAGTTCCTCTGTGGAGATGGGAGAACTTTCCAGAAGGACAACCATCTCTGCAGCACTCCACCAATCAGGCCGTTATGGTAGAGTGGCCAGACAGAAGCCATTCCTCAGTGCCCTTCTTGACACCAGGCCATCCTCCAAAAGTCTTCGCCTCACTGTGCGTGCAGATGCACTCACACCTGCCTGCTGCCATTCCTGAGCAAGCTCTGCACTGGTGGTGCCCCGATCCCGCAGCTGAATCAACTTTAGGAGACGGTCCTGGCGCTTGCTGGACTTTCTTGGGCGCCCTGACGCCTTCTTCACAACAATTGAACCTCTCTCCTTGAAATTCTTGATGATCCGATAAATGGTTGATTTAGGTGCAATCTTACTAGCAGCAATATCCTTGCCTGTGAAGCCCTTTTTGTGCAAAGCAATGATGACGGCACGTGTTTCCTTGCAGGTAACCATGGTTAACAGAGGAAGAACAATGATTTCAAGCACCACCCTCCTTTTAAAGCTTCCAGTCTGTTATTCTAACTCAATCAGCATGACAGAGTGATCTCCAGCCTTGACCTCGTCAACACTCTCACCTGTGTTAATATAATATTAATATGCCATTTAGCAGACGCTTTTATCCAAAGTGACTTACAGTCATGTGTGCATACATTTTTGTGTATGGGTGGTCCCGGGGATCACACCCTGGCGTTACAAGCGCCGTGCTCTGCCAGCTGAGCTACAGAGAATCACTGACATGATGTCAGCTGGTCCTTTTGTGGCAGGGCTGAAGTGCAGTGGACATGTTTTTGGGGGATTAATTTCATTTTCATGGCAAAGAGGGACTTTGCAATTAATTGCAATTCATCTGATCACTCTTCATGACATTCTGGAGTATATGCAAATTGCCATCATCAAAACTGAGGCAGCAGACTTTGTGAAAATTAACATTTGTGTCATTCTCAAAACTTTTGACCACGACTGTAGATGTCCCAAAGGTCTGCATCGGTGGCTTGTAGGCTATGCATGGAAGCCAGGAGATGCTAAATGTGTTTATGTTAATTAATGGTAGATTACCATGAGACCTGCAGTTATTTGCTTGACAAATCACCGGCTGACAACATGTCATGGCCGCCACAGCCCAAGGCTTGGATCAGAATAGACTTTCTCTATTCCATTGCTTAGCCTAACAAATGATGAGGCTCTTAGGGCGCGTTCATGGTGACGTCCCAAATGGCACCCTATTTCTAATATAGTGCACTACTTTTGACCAGAGTAGTGCACTATCTAGTGAGTAGGGTGCCATTTAGAATGCACTGGTGTTCTTTTTTCCATTTGGTGTTTTTTCCATATGAAAGGCCAGACTGATCATGTTCCTCGATCGCATTTAGGTTTTCCCTTGTTAAAGAGAAAATAGAACCGCAACTAGAGGTTAAATTTAGCTTAACAAAGTTTCCCTTTGGAAGCATCCCATCTGGACTAAATGCATCAATCAATCTCCTCTCTCAATTTATATGTCTATAAATATAAAGAGTAGCAGAGATAGACAGATCCTGATTGACTGACTGTTAACCCTAGAGGTAGACTGATCCTGATTGACTGACTGTTAACCCTAGAGGTAGACTGATCCTGATTGACTGACTGTTAACCCTAGAGGTAGACTGATCCTGATTGACTGACTGTTAACCCTAGAGGTAGACTGATCCTGATTGACTGACTGTTAACCCTAGAGGTAGACTGATCCTGATTGACTGACTGTTAACCCTAGAGGTAGACTGATCCTGATTGACTGACTGTTAACCCTAGAGGTAGACTGATCCTGATTGACTGACTGTTAACCCTAGAGGTAGACTGATCCTGATTGACTGACTGTTAACCCTAGAGGTAGACAGATCCTGATTGACTGACTGTTAACCCTAGAGGTAGACTGATCCTGATTGACTGACTGTTAACCCTAGAGGTAGACTGATCCTGATTGACTGACTGTTAACCCTAGAGGTAGACTGATCCTGATTGACTGACTGTTAACCCTAGAGGTAGACTGATCCTGATTGACTGACTGTTAACCCTAGAGGTAGACTGATCCTGATTGACTGACTGTTAACCCTAGAGGTAGACAGATCCTGATTGACTGACTGTTAACCCTAGAGGTAGACTGATCCTGATTGACTGACTGTTAACCCTAGAGGTAGACTGATCCTGATTGACTGACTGTTAACCCTAGAGGTAGACTGATCCTGATTGACTGACTGTTAACCCTAGAGGTAGACTGATCCTGATTGACTGACTGTTAACCCTAGAGGTAGACAGATCCTGATTGACTGACTGTTAACCCTAGAGGTAGACTGATCCTGATTGACTGACTGTAAACCCTAGAGGTAGACTGATCCTGATTGACTGACTGTTAACCCTAGAGGTAGACTGATCCTGATTGACTGACTGTTAACCCTAGAGGTAGACTGATCCTGATTGACTGACTGTTAACCCTAGAGGTCGGGGGTCACAGCAGGGAATATCACACTACTGTTGTAGGCCACCATACACTCAAATAAATGCTGCGTTAAAAACAACCCAATTTGGGTAAATATTGGACAGAACCCAGCCAGTTGGATCACAAATAACCCATTGTTTTCTTTAAGTTGAGGTGTTGATGCTGGGTTAATGATCTATGATCCACCAGGTCAGATCAGAAGACTGGAGGTGTGGCTTAGTAGGGGCGTGGCATTCAGATAGTTATCTTTAGCCACCAGCGAGAGTAAATGTTATTCCGGTTAATCTGTTCTGTTGTATTGTCAACAACTGTTAAGGTTGAGCACTGACACTTCTATAGCTTTAATAAGGCTTCCACAAGAGTATGAACACCTTAAAGGAATAATTTTGGATTTTGCCACCCAGGGTCAGATGTAGTCATGGATTCTAGCAGATACGCATAGACTTCAAGCCATTGCGCTAATGCTAGTTAGCGTTGGCTTGCGAAACTACCTGTAACTTCCTTCATACTGGACACAGAGATATAGAAATGGTATCCACAAGTTCATCTGCGGCAGGTAGCCTAGCGGTTAAGAGCATTGGGCCAGTAACTGAGATGTTGCTGGTTTGAATCCCCGAGCTGACTAGGTGAAAATTCTGCTGATGAGCCCTTGAGCAAGGCATTTAACCCTAGTTGCTCTGGATAAGAGCATCTGCTAAATGCTTTAAATGTAAATCCGACTCTGGGGAAGTAGATAAAGGACCACATTGCTAAAATCCCAAAGTATCCCTTTATGTGCCTATGCATATCCCAATGTTGTGAAAGTTACCACTTTGTTTAATGTTTAAATGTGTAATGTGCAAAAAATATTTAAGGAAACTTGAAATGGCCACGGGTGGCCAAAAATAACTATCTGAAAGCCACGCCCCCAATAAGCCATGCCTTTGGATTACCCAAACATGGGTTAATTTAACCATCAGTTGGGTTTCTATTCACTTTCATGCTGGGTCAATCTAGCAGATGGCTATTTTTTTAAAGTAATCCATAGCTTATTTTCAGGTAAATGTCATTCCTGTTCATCATGTTATATTTGTACACTGTTTTACGTTCCTCGGCAAGGAAACCAAATACAGTTGAGGTCGAACAGAAGCGGGAACTACCAAAGAGTCACTGACCTCAACCAAAACGAATCAGGTGGGGTTTAAGGAGGGGTACTGAAAGACACTCGTGGGGGTGTCCACTGAAAGTTTACCTAGCAACAACAACTTGAACCTAAAATACACCCACCATGAGTGTCCACTAAAAACCCACACCAAACTTAAAGACAGGAAGCAAACCAAAAGGTGGAGCAAAACAAAATCACACAAAGGATTGTTTGTCTAGAAATCAAAATAGGTAGAGCCAACTAAAGGTGTTAACTCTCCACATCTATCAAGACAACTAAAGGAGTTAACCCACAACATCTACCAAGACAACTAAAGGTGTTAACCCTCCACACCTCTCAAGACAACTAAAGGTGTTAACCCTCCACACCTCTCAAGACAACTAAAGGTGTTAACCCTCCACACCTCTCAAGACAACTAAAGGTGTTAACCCTCCACACCTCTCAAGACAACTAAAGGTGTTAACCCTCCACACCTCTCAAGACAACTAAAGGTGTTGACCCTCCACATCTATCAAGACAACTAAAAGAGTTGACCCTCCACACCTCTCAAGACAACTGGAGCACTGGGCCAGCCACTCTAAAATAGCTCAGGTGAAACACCTTCCCAGTAACGAGATGGCAACCAGCACATACTGACTAATGAGGTGACACCAATTAGTGCGCACGACATGCTAACGAGCTGTACGTGCTAAAGTCCAACTTCAAAACGTACACCGAAAAACAAAACCTGTAACACACTGTACATTTAAATGTCCCTTTAACATTTTTTCACATTACATATTTTAATATACAATTAATAACATTACTATTTAAATATCATAACAAAGTGGGAACTACCCCAACATTGGGATACGCATAGGTACTTAAGGAACTCAACTTGTGCAAGCCTCATTAAGCTACAAACGTGTCAGTGCTCAACCTTAACTTTGTGTTGACAATACAACAGAACAGATTAACCAAATGACATTTACTCTAACAGGTGGCCAAAAATAACTATCTGAAAGCCACACCTCTACTCCAGTCTTCTGATCTGACTTAGTGGATCATAGCTCAATAACCCAACTAAGTGAACCATCTAAAGAGGAAACATAAGATAGATCAGTTTAATAATGTGTTGCTATGTTGTGTCCAATGGCCTCCGTCTTTGTTGACCTTCACAGTGGTTTTGCATGCCAGGAATGTGTCATCTAGCTGACATAGTTGACTGATCCCCTCTGACATGACATGTAAAGCTCCATCTATGTGCTCCAGAATCAAAAGCCTTCTAAGACTCTGGCCCTCTGGTTTTAACAGTTTGGTGGTGTCAGAAACTGACCTTAGGGGTAATTTAACAGTGGTGGATTAATAAACATGTCAGTAGATACACACACACACACGTGCGAATGCACACACACACACACACACACACACACACACACACACACACACACGTGCGAATGCACACACACACACACACACACGTGCGAATGCACACACACACACGTGCGAATGCACACACACGTGCGAATGCACACACACACACACATTCGCACGCACACACACACACACACACACACACTTGTGTGTGACAGTTGTAGCACTATGATTTTGTGATGTATTCCTGGACTGGAACCTTATCGTTTCAACAACACACGGTCCCCGGGCCAGTAACAAGGTTTGTGGTCACATTGAATGACCCGGTGATGGTTCTGTGCAGTGTCACTGTTAGTAACTAGGTAAAGAGCCTCCTGGATGTATACATATATGTACAATACAAAATGTCAATAGTGTGTATAAGATAACAACTAGTTAAAGGGGATGTCCCACAGGCTGAGTCAGTTTAGCATTTGCAATCTTTGCAAATATCTGTGCAAATATCCATTAGCAAATAGATTGCATGGTTACTATTTGTCGAACAGAATTAATTTCTCCCCATCAAATATAGCATTTTACAAACAATAAACGGGGGAAGGCTTATGGAGCAGGATTGTGTTTTGCTTGTACGGTATTGTAGGGTCAAAGGTTGTAATATGTACAATTTAACAGACACCTTTATCCAGAGTGACTTGTCATGCATGCATCAATTTTATTTGGCCCCGTGAAATGAACTCACTATCCTGGCGTTGCAAGAGCCATGCTCTACTAACTGAGCTACAGAGAACCACATGTTGTGTCATTTCACTCACTTTCTGAGTGGATGAGAGGAGATTAAGGAAGTAAATGATTGTTGTTTCGGAGCCATGGAGCTTTTTGTTTTTGTTTTGGAACACCCTCACTGTATTTATCTCTCAGGTTCTGGCAACAAAGTCTGTACTGTAGACTATATGTCAGCTGTAGGTCCAGTGTAGGCTAACCTGTAGGCTGTAGGTCCAGTGTAGGCTGTACTGTAGGCTGTAGGTCCAGTGTAGGCTAACCTGTAGGCTGTAGGTCCAGTGTAGGCTGTAGGTCCAGTGTAGGCTAACCTGTAGGCTGTAGGTCCAGTGTAGCCTAACCTGTAGGCTGTAGGTCCAGTGTAGGCTGTACTGTAGGCTGTAGGTCCAGTGTAGGCTAACCTGTAGGCTGTAGGTCCAGTGTAGGCTGTAGGTCCAGTGTAGGCTAACCTGTAGGCTGTAGGTCCAGTGTAGGCTAACCTGTAGGTTGTAGGTCCAGTGTAGGCTAACCTGTAGGCTGTTGGTCCGGTGTAGGCTGTAGGTCCAGTGTAGGCTAACCTGTAGGCTGTAGGTCCAGTGTAGGCTAACCTGTAGGCTGTAGGTCCAGTGTAGGCTAACCTGTAGGCTGTAGGTCCAGTGTAGGCTGTACTGTAGGCTATTGGCCAACAAGAGGTAGTAAATGAGGGGATGACATCTTACAGTAATTCATTTACTGGACAAGTCCAACCCTCATGCAGAGCTAAGGAAGAGGAATTTCCAATGCAGTCAAAGAGACTTTTAGGAAATATATATATATATATATATATATACATACATATATACATACATACACATACATATACATATATATATATATATATATATATATATTAAAGTAGGAAAGAGAAGGAAAAAGGAAGGTGGGAGGTTTCAGTTGTAAATCCAGGATTTAGTGTGAATTTATCCCTGCAGTGTAAAAATCCAGAGACAAAGCAACTGGATGAGTGTTTAAGGAAGAATGGTGTGTGTGTGTGTGTGTGTGTGTGTGTGTGTGTGTGTGTGTGTGTGTAAGAGTAAGAATAGGACAGTATTAAAGTCAATAGAGGAAAAGAGAGCAGAAAGTTGTTGGCATGGTCCCTTGGTTTCTCCCCTCGTGGTTTCATTGTATGATATATCTCCTTCTATTAATTCCAGCAGTTCTTCCTCCCTCCGCTTGGTGAAATTCAAGACCACACAACACACACTCTGTTGAGGTTTACCCGGGTCTAAAAACAAAACAATACAGCGAATGGATCAAAGAAGAAGCAGGCTTGGATAGGGTTGTTACGGTGACCGTAATACCGCCGGTCACGAGTCATGATGGCAGTCAAATTCCACGTGACCGTTTAGTCACAGTAATTAGACTTCTCAAAGCTCTGATGGTCATTAGTAGCCTACCAAACTTGCTAACTTGCCTGGTACTCAGCACTCTATTGTCCCTCTAATCACTCTGACATCAATGCAAATGTAATTGAAAATCTAATCAAACACTTCATGAGAGCCCATGAGCTCATGTTGCGCAACATTTCCATAGGCTATGCAATTGTGTGAGAAAACAGAGTTTTGATGGCCTCTATTAAGAGAGGAGGATCCCATCAGCTTTCTATAGGCTAGGAATAATATATTTATTTCTGAACTTTCCTAATATTAAGCACATTGCTTCTCTTTTCAACAGGAGTATAGCCTACCTGGCTGGCATGAAAATGAACCATGTGAAAAGCGTCCTCCATTTGCTATTTAAGTGTATAGATAACATACAGCTGGCGGGTTTCACGCTGCATCGTCAAGATAGAACAATGGCGTCCGGTAAGACAAGGGATGGCGGTCTGTATATATTTGTAAACAACAGCTGGTGAACGAAATCTAATATTAAGGAAGTCTCGAGGTTTTGCTCGCCTGAGGTAGAGTATCTCATTAAGCTGTAGACCACACTATTTACCAAGAGAGTTTTCATCTATATTTTTCATAGCTGTCTATCTACCACCACAAACCGATGCTGGCACTAAGATTGCACTCAATGAGCTGTATAAGGCCATAAGCAAACAGGAAAACGCTCATCCAGAGGCGGCGCTCCTAGTGGCCAGGGACTTTAATGCAGGGAAACTTACATCCGTTTTACACAATTTATACCAGCTTGTTAAATGTGCAACCAGAGGAAAAAAAACGTAGCTTCAGGACTGTTTTGCTAGCACAGACTGGAATATGTTCCGGGATTCTTCCGACGGCATTGAGGAGTACGCCACATCAGTCACTGGCTTCATCAATATGTGCATCGATGACGTCATCCCCACAGTGACCGTACGTACACACCCCAACCAAAAGCCATGGATTACAGGCAACATCCACACTGAGCTAAAGGGTAGAGCTGCCGCTTTCACGGAGCAGAACTCTAACCCGGACGCTTCTAAGAAATCGTACTACACCAGCTCCGACGCTCGTCGGATGTGGCAGGGCTTGCAAACTATTACAGACTATAAAGGGAAACACAGCCGCGAGCTGCCCAGTGACACGAGCCTACCAGACGAGCTAAATCAATTTTATGCTCGCTTCGAGGCAAGCAACACTGAGGCTTGCATGAGAGCATCATCTGTTCCGGACGACTGTGTGATCACGCTCTCCATGGCCGATGTGAGTAAAACCTTTAAACAGGTCAACATTCACAAGGCCGCAGGGCCAGACGGATTACCAGGATGTGTACTCAGACCATGCGCTGACCAACTTGCAAGTGTCTTCACTGACATTTTCAACCTGTCCCTGACTGAGTCTGTAATATAAACATGTTTCAAGCAGACCACCATAGTCCCTGTGCCCAAGAACACTAAGGTAACCTGCCTAAATGACTACCGACCCATAGCACTCTCGTCTGTAGCCATGAAGTGCTTTGAAAGGCTGGTCATGGCTAACATCAACACCATTATCCCAGAAACCCTAGACCCACTCCAATTTGCATACGGCCCCAACAGATCCACAGATGATGCAATCTCTATTGCACTCCACACTGCCCTTTCCCACCTGGACAAAAGGAACACCTACGTGAGAATGCTATTCATTTAATATAGCCCAGCGTTCAACACCATAGTGCCCTCAAAGCTCATCACTAAGCTAAGGACCATGGGACTAAACACCTCCCTCTGCAACTGGATCCTGGACTTCCTGACGGGCCGCCCCCAGGTGGTAAGGGTAGGTAACAACACGTGCCACGCTGATCCTCAACACGAGGGACCCTCAGGGGTGCGTGCTCAGTCCCCTCCTGTACTCCCTGTTCACCCATGACTGCATGGCCAGACACGGCTCCAACACCATCATTAAGTTTGCTGACGACACAACAGTGGTAGGCCTGATCACCGACAACGAAAGACAGCCTATAGGGAGGTGGTCAGAGACCTGGCCGTGTGGTGCCAGGATAACGACCTCTCACTCAACGTGATCAAGACAAAGGAGATGAATGTGGACCACAGGAAAAAGAAGAGGACCGAGCACGCCCCCATTCTCATTGACGGGGCTTTAGTGGAGCAACAAACTATCATGGTCCAAACACACCAAGACAGTCATGAAGAGGGCACGACAAAGCCTATTCCCCTCAGGAGACAATTTGGCATGGGTCCTCAGATCCATTTTAGCAGACGCTCTTATCCAGAGCGACTTACAGTTAGCGAGTGCATACATTTTTTTTTTTTTTTACAATTTCATACTGGCCCCCCGTGGGAAACGAACCCACAACCCTGGTGTTGCAATCGCCATGCTCTACCAACTGAGCTACATCCCTGCCGGCCATTCCCTCCCCTACCCTGGATGACGCTGGGCCAATTGTGCGCCGCCCCATGGGTCTCCCGGTCGCGGCCGGCGACGACAGAGCCTGGATTCGAACCAGGATCTCTAGTGGCACAGCTAGCACTGCGATGCAGTGCCTTAGACCACTGCACCACTCGGGAGGTTCTACAGCTGCACCATCGAGAGCATCCTGACTGGTTGCATCACTGCCTGGTATGGCAACTGCTCGGCCTCCGACCGCAAGGCACTACAGAGGGTAGTGCATACGGCCCAGTACATCACTGGGGCCAAGCTTCCTGCCATCCAGGACCTCTATACCAGACGGTGTCCGAGGAAGGCCCTAAAAATTGTAAAAGACTCCAGCCACCCTAGTCATAGACTGTTCTCTCTGCTACCGCACGGCAAGTGGTACCGGAACACCAAGTCTAGGTCCAGAAGGCTTCTTAACAACTTCTACCCCCAAGCCAGAAGACTCCTGAACAGGTAATCAAATGGCTACCCGGACAGGCTACTGCCGTGTGCATTGCTGCACTTATAATGTGAAGAACTAGCATAATAGTTTATCAACATTTTAAGCTAAACGTTCTGATCTGTTGCGTCAGCCTCATAAAAAAAAAAGTTTTTTTGATGCTAGTGGTTGTATTAATTTGGGATATATCGCCTCCAACAACTGTCCCAGACTGTTTGGAATATTTATTTCTTGCACAGAATAGAATAGGGCAACTTTTACAATGGGGGATAGTAGACTGACATAGGCTCGTGCTTTTGCTGTTCATTAGGCCTACTCATCTTGTTGGCTGATGAAAAGTAAATGTGGACAGTTCTTCCAACATCTTCAATATGCACCTCAGAATTCGATAAGGACACGCGCAGGTGCATCCCTGATGTGTCTGTCTTCGCTTGTAGCCTGTGAGAAGGACCTGATCACGTGACAGTCATTGGCTAATAAGAATTGAGATATCTGAGAGAGCCGTGTGAGTGAGAGGTGCTTCGGAGCACGCAGCCAGGAGAAGGGAATTATAATTATTATATTTAGCCCAAGGGCACAAAGGCATGGATTTTTTTAGGGGGCATTACGGCCACAAAAAGAGGATGCCAGCAGGAAATTCGAGGCATTATCAAGTGCTTGTCAAATTGTGAACGAGAGACTGATGAAGTGTGTACAGCCTGCGCAAAAAAACGAAGCAGAGCTCATGCCTTTCATGCGACTATTTTCAAATCATTATTAGTCTCATCATGCAGCCTTAGAATGTATTAAAAATCTAAACATATACAGTGCCTTTGGAAAATATTCAGACCCCATGACTTTTTCCACAATTTGTTACGTTACAGCCTTATTCTAAAATGGATTAAATAAATAAAAATCCTCAACATTCTATATACAATACCCCATAACTACAAAGCGAAAACAGGTTTTTAGACATTTTTGCAAATTTATAAAAAATAAACCTTATTTACATAAGTATTCAGACCCTTTGCAATGAGACTCGAAATTTAGCTCAGGTGCATCCTGTTTCCATTGATCATCCTTGAGATGTTTCTACAACTTGATTGGAGTCCACCTGTGGTAAATTCACTTCATTGGACATGATTTGGAAAGGCACACTCCTGTCTATATAAGCTCCCACAGTTGACAGTGCATGTCAGAAAACCAAGCCATGAGGTCGAAGGAATTGTCCGTAGAGCTCCGAGACAGGATTGTGTCGAGGCACAGCTCTGGGGAAGGGTACCAAAAATGTCTGCAGCATTGAAGGTTCCCAAGAACACAGTGGCCTCTATCATTCTTAAATGGAAGAAGTTTGGAACCACTAAGACTCTTCCTAGAGCTGGCCGACTGGCCAAACTGAGCAATCGGGGGAGAAGGGCCTTGGTCAGGGAGGTGACCAAGAACCCGATGGTCACTCTGACAGAGCTCTAGAGTTCCTCTGTGGAGATGGGATAACTTTCCAGAAGGACAACCATCTCTGCAGCACTCCACCAATCAGGCCGTTATGGTAGAGTGGCCAGACAGAAGCCATTCCTCAGTGCCCTTCTTGACACCAGGCCATCCTCCAAAAGTCTTCGCCTCACTGTGCGTGCAGATGCACTCACACCTGCCTGCTGCCATTCCTGAGCAAGCTCTGCACTGGTGGTGCCCCGATCCCGCAGCTGAATCAACTTTAGGAGACGGTCCTGGCGCTTGCTGGACTTTCTTGGGCGCCCTGACGCCTTCTTCACAACAATTGAACCTCTCTCCTTGAAGTTCTTGATGATCCGATAAATGGTTGATTTAGGTGCAATCTTACTAGCAGCAATATCCTTGCCTGTGAAGCCCTTTTTGTGCAAAGCAATGATGACGGCACATGTTTCCTTGCAGGTAACCATGGTTAACAGAGGAAGAACAATGATTTCAAGCACCACCCTCCTTTTAAAGCTTCCAGTCTGTTATTCTAACTCAATCAGCATGACAGAGTGATCTCCAGCCTTGATATAATATTAATATGCCATTTAGCAGACGCTTTTATCCAAAGTGACTTACCGTCATGTGTGCATACATTTTTGTGTATGGGTGGTCCCGGGGATCACACCCTGGCGTTACAAGCGCCGTGCTCTGCCAGCTGAGCTACAGAGAATCACTGACATGACGTCAGCTGGTCCTTTTGTGGCAGGGCTGAAGTGCAGTGGACATGTTTTTGGGGGATTAATTTCATTTTCATGGCAAAGAGGGACTTTGCAATTAATTGCAATTCATCTGATCACTCTTCATGACATTCTGGAGTATATGCAAATTGCCATCATCAAGACTGAGGCAGCAGACTTTGTGAAAATTAACATTTGTGTCATTCTCAAAACTTTTGACCACGACTGTAGATGTCCCAAAGGTCTGCATCGGTGGCTTGTAGGCTATGCATGGAAGCCAGGAGATGCTAAATGTGTTTATGTTAATTAATGGTAGATTACCATGAGACCTGCAGTTATTTGCTTGACAAATCACCGGCTGACAACATGTCATGGCCGCCACAGCCCAAGGCTTGGATCAGAATAGACTTTCTCTATTCCATTGCTTAGCCTAACAAATGATGAGGCTCTTAGGGCGCGTTCATGGTGACGTCCCAAATGGCACCCTATTTCTAATATAGTGCACTACTTTTGACCAGAGTAGTGCACTATCTAGTGAGTAGGGTGCCATTTAGAATGCACTGGTGTTCTTTTTTCCATTTGGTGTTTTTTCCATATGAAAGGCCAGACTGATCATGTTCCTCGATCGCATTTAGGTTTTCCCTTGTTAAAGAGAAAATAGAACCGCAACTAGAGGTTAAATTTAGCTTAACAAAGTTTCCCTTTGGAAGCATCCCATCTGGACTAAATGCATCAATCAATCTCCTCTCTCAATTTATATGTCTATAAATATAAAGAGTAGCAGAGATAGACAGATCCTGATTGACTGACTGTTAACCCTAGAGGTAGACTGATCCTGATTGACTGACTGTTAACCCTAGAGGTAGACTGATCCTGATTGACTGACTGTTAACCCTAGAGGTAGACTGATCCTGATTGACTGACTGTTAACCCTAGAGGTAGACTGATCCTGATTGACTGACTGTTAACCCTAGAGGTAGACTGATCCTGATTGACTGACTGTTAACCCTAGAGGTAGACTGATCCTGATTGACTGACTGTTAACCCTAGAGGTAGACTGATCCTGATTGACTGACTGTTAACCCTAGAGGTAGACTGATCCTGATTGACTGACTGTTAACCCTAGAGGTAGACAGATCCTGATTGACTGACTGTTAACCCTAGAGGTAGACTGATCCTGATTGACTGACTGTTAACCCTAGAGGTAGACTGATCCTGATTGACTGACTGTTAACCCTAGAGGTAGACTGATCCTGATTGACTGACTGTTAACCCTAGAGGTAGACTGATCCTGATTGACTGACTGTTAACCCTAGAGGTAGACTGATCCTGATTGACTGACTGTTAACCCTAGAGGTAGACAGATCCTGATTGACTGACTGTTAACCCTAGAGGTAGACTGATCCTGATTGACTGACTGTTAACCCTAGAGGTAGACTGATCCTGATTGACTGACTGTTAACCCTAGAGGTAGACTGATCCTGATTGACTGACTGTTAACCCTAGAGGTAGACTGATCCTGATTGACTGACTGTTAACCCTAGAGGTAGACAGATCCTGATTGACTGACTGTTAACCCTAGAGGTAGACTGATCCTGATTGACTGACTGTAAACCCTAGAGGTAGACTGATCCTGATTGACTGACTGTTAACCCTAGAGGTAGACTGATCCTGATTGACTGACTGTTAACCCTAGAGGTAGACTGATCCTGATTGACTGACTGTTAACCCTAGAGGTCGGGGGTCACAGCAGGGAATATCACACTACTGTTGTAGGCCACCATACACTCAAATAAATGCTGCGTTAAAAACAACCCAATTTGGGTAAATATTGGACAGAACCCAGCCAGTTGGATCACAAATAACCCATTGTTTTCTTTAAGTTGAGGTGTTGATGCTGGGTTAATGATCTATGATCCACCAGGTCAGATCAGAAGACTGGAGGTGTGGCTTAGTAGGGGCGTGGCATTCAGATAGTTATCTTTAGCCACCAGCGAGAGTAAATGTTATTCCGGTTAATCTGTTCTGTTGTATTGTCAACAACTGTTAAGGTTGAGCACTGACACTTCTATAGCTTTAATAAGGCTTCCACAAGAGTATGAACACCTTAAAGGAATAATTTTGGATTTTGCCACCCAGGGTCAGATGTAGTCATGGATTCTAGCAGATACGCATAGACTTCAAGCCATTGCGCTAATGCTAGTTAGCGTTGGCTTGCGAAACTACCTGTAACTTCCTTCATACTGGACACAGAGATATAGAAATGGTATCCACAAGTTCATCTGCGGCAGGTAGCCTAGCGGTTAAGAGCATTGGGCCAGTAACTGAGATGTTGCTGGTTTGAATCCCCGAGCTGACTAGGTGAAAATTCTGCTGATGAGCCCTTGAGCAAGGCATTTAACCCTAGTTGCTCTGGATAAGAGCATCTGCTAAATGCTTTAAATGTAAATCCGACTCTGGGGAAGTAGATAAAGGACCACATTGCTAAAATCCCAAAGTATCCCTTTATGTGCCTATGCATATCCCAATGTTGTGAAAGTTACCACTTTGTTTAATGTTTAAATGTGTAATGTGCAAAAAATATTTAAGGAAACTTGAAATGGCCACGGGTGGCCAAAAATAACTATCTGAAAGCCACGCCCCCAATAAGCCATGCCTTTGGATTACCCAAACATGGGTTAATTTAACCATCAGTTGGGTTTCTATTCACTTTCATGCTGGGTCAATCTAGCAGATGGCTATTTTTTTAAAGTAATCCATAGCTTATTTTCAGGTAAATGTCATTCCTGTTCATCATGTTATATTTGTACACTGTTTTACGTTCCTCGGCAAGGAAACCAAATACAGTTGAGGTCGAACAGAAGCGGGAACTACCAAAGAGTCACTGACCTCAACCAAAACGAATCAGGTGGGGTTTAAGGAGGGGTACTGAAAGACACTCGTGGGGGTGTCCACTGAAAGTTTACCTAGCAACAACAACTTGAACCTAAAATACACCCACCATGAGTGTCCACTAAAAACCCACACCAAACTTAAAGACAGGAAGCAAACCAAAAGGTGGAGCAAAACAAAATCACACAAAGGATTGTTTGTCTAGAAATCAAAATAGGTAGAGCCAACTAAAGGTGTTAACTCTCCACATCTATCAAGACAACTAAAGGAGTTAACCCACAACATCTACCAAGACAACTAAAGGTGTTAACCCTCCACACCTCTCAAGACAACTAAAGGTGTTAACCCTCCACACCTCTCAAGACAACTAAAGGTGTTAACCCTCCACACCTCTCAAGACAACTAAAGGTGTTAACCCTCCACACCTCTCAAGACAACTAAAGGTGTTAACCCTCCACACCTCTCAAGACAACTAAAGGTGTTGACCCTCCACATCTATCAAGACAACTAAAAGAGTTGACCCTCCACACCTCTCAAGACAACTGGAGCACTGGGCCAGCCACTCTAAAATAGCTCAGGTGAAACACCTTCCCAGTAACGAGATGGCAACCAGCACATACTGACTAATGAGGTGACACCAATTAGTGCGCACGACATGCTAACGAGCTGTACGTGCTAAAGTCCAACTTCAAAACGTACACCGAAAAACAAAACCTGTAACACACTGTACATTTAAATGTCCCTTTAACATTTTTTCACATTACATATTTTAATATACAATTAATAACATTACTATTTAAATATCATAACAAAGTGGGAACTACCCCAACATTGGGATACGCATAGGTACTTAAGGAACTCAACTTGTGCAAGCCTCATTAAGCTACAAACGTGTCAGTGCTCAACCTTAACTTTGTGTTGACAATACAACAGAACAGATTAACCAAATGACATTTACTCTAACAGGTGGCCAAAAATAACTATCTGAAAGCCACACCTCTACTCCAGTCTTCTGATCTGACTTAGTGGATCATAGCTCAATAACCCAACTAAGTGAACCATCTAAAGAGGAAACATAAGATAGATCAGTTTAGTAAGATAGAAATGGAGAAGTTAAAAAACATTTGTAAGCACCAAGATTCTGAGCTTGGAATGAATGTATAGTTATATAGACTACCATGAATTAAGGCTGTTGTTGTTGTTAGGTCTGAATGAGAGAGAAAGCTTGGTTTGAGTGTGATATTGATTGTATGAGTGAGCATGTGATTCTGTCAGTCGGAGTTATTGATGTCAAAGGATGATCTTATGAATGGACTCCCATGCGTCAGTAACACTACTCAGCTCTAAGTGGGTGGGAATAATTGTGCCAGTTTCCTTTGGGGAAATAAATAGATTTAGAAAAAAAAAAAAGAGAACAGACGAACACCACACAGTACAGTTCAGTCAGGCCCTGGCAGCGGAACAATAGAACAGAATCTATTGCTTTGCTCACACCTTTCCCACAGTTGAGCACTTGAGCTTGCCAGCAGAGAGATGCAGTGTCCTATGCCCCCCTGTGCGCCCGGCCTGCCCTTGTGTGGGATACAGAACAACACCACCTGCTGTTGTTCTACCATTACATAGGCTGCATCTAATATGGCACCCTATTCCCTATGTAGTGCACTACTTTTGACCAGAGCCACTTGCCAAAAGGTAGTGCACTACAGTATATAGGGAATAGGAGGCTATTTTGGGTGCTGCCATATTGCATACTGTTAGCAAAATGGCCACAGTAGGCTGTACTGCGAGGTCATCAACTCCACGCCAGTGTCTGTGTGATTGCCTTGAGTCATCCTGACACGGACCAAACAACCATAATGACAGAGCTGACCTTCTTCTAATGTCTGCCAATGACAGATCTGAAGACGAAAAAAATACACGATACCCATCCCCACTGACATGTAACAGCTTCCCGCAAACATCTCCCCACTGACACACATCTCATTCATCAGCACTGAGCCGAGGAATAGAGATGGAGAGCCTTGGGCTTCATCCCAAATGGTGACATATTCCCTTTACAATGCATTGCTTTTCACCGGGGCTCTGGTCAAAAGTAGTGCATGAAATCTGGGACGCATCCTTGGAGAAAACACTTTACGGCGAGAGGTAATGAGAATGAAGAAATGGGGTAGTGTGCAGCACAGGGTATCCTGGACTAGATACACGTGTGACACACGCTGTTTACTCGTGGGCTAAGACTGTGTTTGACTATTTTTGAAACGAGCCGAGAAAATAACTCAATATTGAAAATATTGTCTGGGCAGCTGCAAACTCACCCACATATGCCGGGACTGGGGGTTAAGGACATAAAGCTATCAATCAAGGATGGTATGAGTGTGTATCACTCCTGTCATTTTGTTTTTGACATGTTTGCATTTCGATGTCAGTTTTCAACTCATGACCTACACATGAAGTACATTGCTTGTCTACAGTATAATTAAGAGTATTTACAAAGTATGTGTTGCAAATTGCAATGATGATTGCAGAAGATTATGGCCCATAGTCAAATGTATTGCACACGTGCATGCAGTGGTAAGGTTTGTGCTTGTGGTATCCCAGCTAACATCTCTGTTTTTGTTTGTGTACAACATCAGGGTTGTTATGACAATCCAACCGGCTTCATGTACAGTAGTGAAGGGTTGTTATGACAATCCAACCGGCTTCATGTACAGTAGTGAAGGGTTGTTACGACAATCCAACAGGCTTTGTGTATAGTAGTGAAGGGTTGTTACGACAATCCAACAGGCTTTGTGTATAGTAGTGAAGGGTTGTTACGACAATCCAACAGGCTTCATGTACAGTAAAGGGTTGTTATGACAATCCAACAGGCTTTGTGTAAAGTAGTGAAGGGTTGTTACGACAATCCAACAGGCTTTGTGTAAAGTAGTGAAGGGTTGTTACGACAATCCAACAGGCTTTGTGTATAGTAGTGAAGGGTTGTTATGACAATCCAACCGGCTTTGTGTAAAGTAGTGAAGGGTTGTTACGACAATCCAACAGGCTTTGTGTAAAGTAGTGAAGGGTTGTTACGACAATCCAACAGGCTTTGTGTATAGTAGTGAAGGGTTGTTACGACAATCCAACAGGCTTTGTGTATAGTAGTGAAGGGTTGTTATGACAATCCAACCGGCTTTGTGTACAGTAGTGAAGGGTTGTTATGACAATCCAACCGGCTTTGTGTATAGTAGTGAAGGGTTGTTATGACAATCCAACAGGCTTTGTGTATAGTAGTGAAGGGTTGTTATGACAATCCAACAGGCTTTGTGTATAGTAGTGAAGGGTTGTTATGACAATCCAACAGGCTTTGTGTACAGTAAAGGGTTGTTATGACAATCCAACCGGCTTCATGTACAGTAGTGAAGATTTGCACGCATTTGTGATGGGTTGAGATGAATAGTGTGAGGGAGGTGACACACACAGGCACGCACACACACACACATGTTCACACACGCACACACACACACGTACACGCACACACACACACGTACACGTACACACATACACACACATACACACACACACATACATATACACACGCACATACACACACATGGTGGTGTATGGCCCTGGGGACCTCATTGAGGTGTCACTCAGCGGTTGACTGGCTGGTGATGCTCTCTCCATGAACAGAGAACAATAGGCGGAACCAGCTGTTGTGGGACTGTGTGTGTGTTTGTGTGTTTGTGTTTGCGTGTGTGCGTGTGACGTTGACAGAGGAGGACCTGTTTACAAGCGGAGACAGGCCGGTGAATGCTGGCCGGACACTGACCTACGTCAGCTCTCCCACCGTTGCACTGTAAAAAAAAACGTAACTTTCTTTTACGGTAACTTACTGGCAGCCAGTTACCTGTCAGTTACTGTAAAAAAGGTACAGTATGTTACTGTAAATTCCAAAGAAAGTTTGGTTTAACAATACATTACTGTAAAGAAAGCACTTATTTACAGTAATATACTGTTAAACCAAAGTTTATTTGGAATTTACAGTAACATTGGAGACTTACTGACCTGTAAACTATTTGCCCTTGGAGGTCTTGATGTTACCACTCTGTGTGTGTGTGTGTGTGTGTGTGTGTGTGTGTGTGTGTGTTTGTGTGTGCGTCATTTGTCATTGTTCTCTCAAGGGTAAACTAAAGTCCCATCTCCTCCTTGCGCCACCATCACGTCCTCCTTTCTGGGATTTCCCACAATCCTCCCTGGTCAATAACACCCTGACCTCCGCCACATGCACGTTCCACCAGCGACCAGCTGTCATGTTGCCCATGTCATGTGAGACGAGAGAGAGAGAGAGAGAGAGAGAGAGAGAGAGAGAGAGAGAGAAAGAAAGATAACAGATAGAGAGAGAGAGAGAGAGAGAGAGAGAGAGAATCACTCACTGTTAGAGAATCCCTGTCTGTTTTTAGATTAACGTGACCCCGTTTTCAGTCAGATGAGCTGGGAATATTTCAACAAGCACTGTTGCTGGGACACTGGACAGAAAGGGTCAATATCAGGGGATACCTTTATCTATGTATTTCCGGATATCTGACATTTTACTAGATATAAGGAGTAGACGTGCTCCAGATCCGCATGTCCTTAATTTCATATATAGAGCTAGATATTCTCCATAATGGGACAGTTTCTACATGCATCCAATCCGGACCTCAGAAATCTCCCTGCTACGGTATGAGTCTAGGGAGATATCTGGGGTGAGATACGTTCAAGACATGCACCTGATACATATTTGTAGAATATTCTAACATTACCTGATCATTTATCTGTATTATTTAGCTAGCTGTATAATTTCAATAGATATCCTTACATGATATGTAATATTCATCCTTGTGTGTCTGATCGAAAATGGGCTAAATCAGACACATATAAAATGTCCAGCGCCCAAATTATTTTACCTGTTCAGGCACTGAAAATCATCATGCTTCTTCACATGAAGGTGACATATCTGAGCATACAGTTGCTTCATATTCAGTAGTAGGCTATACAAGGCACTGAAAGGCAAACATTGCCATATTTAATCCAAGTTGCTATTTCGAAAGCACATCTCTGCTATTTCTGTTTTTAAAAATGCAGCAGAGTAAATCCAGAGCTCCGATCACAACACGTTTTCTGTAAAGATGCAAACGTAGACTAATCTTTGCTAAAAAAATTATTTTATTTAACAATTAAATGAAAGTTGCACACCCTTAATACCCCTACCTGCCCTGTTTGTTATGGACGATGGATGCGATGGGTGCAGATTGGGTTGTCAGCGGCGCCGGTCCCTCGCAGTCCAGACCCATCGTGACGGTAGTGTTGGCATGTGATCCACTCAACTGTCAATGCATAAATCATGAATCAAACTTGTGTCGATATTGCAAGAAAATATTGTCATTTCACATGACCATGCCACAAAGTAGCTACTCTACCTGCTTCATTCAAGACAAGAAAACTAACTGGAACAAGCTAGCGAGATAGCCAAGTTGCTAGTTAGCTAGCTAGCTTATATTAACCAGTAATACAAAATATGCCTAAACATTTTGAAACGTTAGCTGTCACCTTGAGGCTTGATAGGGGGTGAAAAAAAGAATCCCAGAAGGAAAGGCAACTTCGGTATTTGTTAGCTAGTTAGCTAGCTAGCCCTACTGGCTGCTGGCCAAATTAGCTAGCTAATGTTCTTGATTCTAATTACTAAGATAAAAAAAAACATCTCAAATTAGGTACTCACTTTAGCGTTAACTTCTTTGAGGTATTTTCTGTACGGCTTCTCACGTCATTGTTTCTCAGTTGGCAGTTCGACCACACACCATTTAAACACTCATTTGTGGCACCCAAATTAAAAAATGACAGTTGGAACTCCACAGCAGAAAATACCTGATGCTTGTTGCTAGGCAACCAGTTACAGCGCTTTTAGCTTGCGGTTTGCAGTGACTTTATCCAGAGGGAATACAAAAATTTGCTATTGTCTGAAAGAATTATATGGATTTAATATTGGTGAAATTATTGAGCATGTCCTCAAAACTCAAATAAGCACCAGAAATTGTCCTTATTTAGCATATCAAAATTCACATCAAGATCCTGATATAGACCTAAGTCAAGAGCATATGCACTGTATGTGCTGAGAAAACATACTGTGTAGGCCTACTGTCAGTATTTGTCTTCATATAGAGAAAATAAGATAGGCCTATCTCAGGATATCTAATGAGTCAATATCCAGACATACCATGTATGATATCCGGAGGGAATCCAAAACTGATTTGTGCATGAAAAAAAATATGAATTTCATATATGTCAAATTATTGAGCATGAAGAGAGAAAATAGGATGTTTTATATCGCAGGATATTAAATTAGTCCATATCCGGCCGTAGGAAATGTCGATATGTGATATTCGGAGTAATCCTACTATCATGTACACCACCGTTCAAAAGTTTGGGGTCACTTAAAAATGTCCTTGTTTTCGAAAGAAAAGCAATTTTTTTGTCCATTAAAATAACATCAAATTGATCAGAAATACAGTGTAGACATTATTAATGTTGTAAATGGCTATTGTAACTGGAAATGGCTGATTTTTAATGGAATATCTACATAGGTGTACAGAGGCCCATTATCAGCAACCATCGGTCCTGTGTTCCAATGGCACGTTGTGTTTGCTAATCCAAGTTTATCATTTTAAAAGGCAAATTGATCATTAGAAAACCCTTTTGCAATTATGTTAGCACAGCTGAAAACTATTGTGCTGATTAAAGAAGCAATAAAACTGGCCTTCTTGAGACTAGTTGAGTATCTGGAGCATCAGCAATTGTGGGTTCGATTACAGGCTCAAAATGGCCAGAAACAAATAACTTTCTTCTGAAACTCGTCAGTCTATTCTTGTTCTGAGAAATGAAGGTTATTCCATGCGAGAAATTGCCAAGAAACTGAAGATCTCGTACAACGCTGTGTACTACTCCCTTCACAGAACAGCGCAAACTGTCTCTAACCAGAATAGAAAGAGGAGTTGGAGGCCCCGGTGCACAACTGAGTAAGAGGACAAATACATTAGAGTGTCTAGTTTGAGAAACAGGCGCCTCAAAGGTCCTCAACTGGCAGCTTCATCAAATAGTACCCGCAAAATACCAGTTTCAACGTCAACAGTGAAGAGGTGACTCCAGGATGCTGACCTTCTTGAGTTACAAAGAAAAAGTCCAGTGTCTGTGTTCTTTTGCCCATCTTTTATTTTTATTGGTCAGTCTGAGATATGGCTTTTTCTTTGCAACTCTGCCTAGAAGGTCAGCATCCCGGAGTCGCTTCTTCACTGTTGATGTTAAGACTGGTGTTTTGCGGGTACTATTTAATGAAGCTGCCAGTTGAGGACCTGTGAGGCGTCTGTTTCTCAAACTAGACACTCTAATGTATTTGTCCTCTTGCTCAGTTGTGCACCGGGGCCTCACACTCCTCTTTCTATTCTGGTTAGAGACAGTTTGCGCTGTTCTGTGAAGGGAGTAGTACACAGCGTTGTACGAGATCTTCAGTTTCTTGGCAATTTCTCGCATGGAATAGCCTTCATTTCTCAGAACAAGAATAGACTGATGAGTTTCAGAAGAAAGTTATTTGTTTCTGGCCATTTTGATCCTGTAATCGAACCGACAATTGCTGATGCTCCAGATACTCAACTAGTCTCAAGAAGGCCAGTTTTATTGCTTCTTTAATCAGCACAACAGTTTTCAGCTGTGCTAACATAATTGCAAAAGGGTTTTCTAATGATCAATTAGCCTTTTAAAATGATAAACTTGGATTAGCAAACACAACGTGCCATTGGAACACAGGACCGATGGTTGCTAATAATGAGCCTCTGTACGCCTATGTAGATATTCCATTAAAAATCAGCCGTTTCCAGCTACAATAGCCATTTACAACATTAACAATGTCTACACTGTATTTCTGATCAATGTGACGTTATTTTAAATGGACACATTTTTTATTTGTATTTTCGAAAACAAGGACATTTCTAAGTGACTCCAAACCTTTTGAACGGTGGTGTATTTTTAAAAGACAAAAATGTGTCACAAAACTCAAAATCTGCATTGGAAATGGTCTGTATTCTGTAGAATATCAACGGGTTATATAAAGATGTCCCCTGACATGGAACCTTTTCGCCCAGTGGGAGTATTTCAACAAGCACTGTTGCTGGAAAGATAGAGAGGAACTTGAAACTGTACCAGATCAGACAGCCTCTAAAAATAAAGGTTTCATCCACTCCTAAATAGCTGTTTTTATTATGTAAAGGTTAAGCTGGGCCGGAATGCTTCCTTCCTGTAATTGTCTGAATCATGCTCCTGTTTCCACAACAGGGCAGATACACCACAGCCACATTCAGCCAGGTTCAGTGCTATATCTGATTTACTGCCAGCCAAATGCACCAAGTTCAGGGATGTGGTGTTAGAATTAGTTCCCAAGACTTGATTAATAATACAGGCATACTTTATTTCAGAATATGTTATTGACAATTTGCCTCAATAGTGAAAGGATAGAGGCAGGCAGTAATCCTGTGCACTGGTTTTGCTAAATAGTGATGCTCTCAAGAATGACTCTCCACAGATCCTATGGTCACATGCACAAAGGAGACATTACTTTCGAAGATGGACTTGGCAAGCAGCACTGAAAATTACAGGTTAAAATGTATCAAAAGGGATTCAATCAATAGATATTTTAGAAAATGTTTATCTCCTTTGGGGAGAACAGGAAGCCTTGGGACAATCAGACTCCTGAGATGACGGTGTAACAGTTGTGATCGTACTTCGATAACTCTCCTGCGTTGTGTTTCTAAAGAAAGGAATCCCAGCCAGCGGTCCCAGTTGATCAGTGGTTTGTTCCGGACAATAGATAAAGGGCAGCACATTATGTGTCAAGCCCTGGCTCTGGGGACTCTGAAATGTTGAGCCAGGGTGTGTAGTTTCTGTGTTATATTTTCTATGTTGATGTTCTAGATCGTTTAGATCTATGTTGGCCAGGGTGGTTCCCAATCAGAGGCAGCTGTATCTCGTTGTCTCTGATTGGGGACCATACTTAGGCAGCCTGTTTGGCACTAGTCGGTGTGGGATCTTGTTCCGTTAAGGTTTGTTTTGTGTAACCTAGGACTTCACGTTTTGTTTGTTTGTTGTTTTGTCGTGAGTTAAGTACTTAATAAAATGTACGCTTATCACGCTGCGCCTTGGTCCGTATCTTCCGTTAACGATCGTGACAGAAGATCCCACCAAAAGAGGACCAACCAGCGTGCCCAGGAGGAGAAGATAGCGATGTCTCAGGTGGGCAAATCGTGGTCATGGGAGGAGATATTCGCGGGGAAAGGGCCATGGGCAAAGGTAAATGCCCAGGCAGGAGAGGAGAAACGGTGCCAACCGAGAGTCAACCCCAAGAAAATTTTTTGGGGGGGCACACGGCGTGGACGACGGGGCAGCAGGAGGCAGCTACAGGGCGAATCTGCAGACTAGGAGAGGAGGCCACCAGGTTACGGGGGCTATTGGTCCAGAGGGAGCAGGAGTTAATTGGTCGGAGGGAGGAGCTACAAGAGACGTTAAGGGAGAGGGAGAGGGAGAGTGTAGAGGCACGGCGAGAGGAACTGGTTAGGCAGCAGAAGGAGTGGAGGTTTATAAGGAAACCCAGTCCCGCTCCTCGCACCAAGCAAGTGGTGTGTGTCACCAGTCCGGTCCGGCCCGTTCCTGATCCCCGCACTAAGTCAGTGGTGCGTGTTCCCAGTACGGCCCGACCCAATCCTGCTTCCCGCACAAGGCCAGTGGTGTGTGTTCCCAGTACGGTCCGGCCCGTTCCTGCTCCCCGCACTAAGTTAGTGGTGCGTGTTCCCAGTACGGCCCGACCAGTTCCTGTCCCTCGCACCAAGCCAGTGGTGCGCGTCGCCAGCCCGGTCCGGCCCGTTACTGCTCCCCGCACCAAGCCAGTGGTGCGCGTCGTCAGCCCGGTCCGGCCCGTTCCTGCTCCCCGCACCAAGCCAGTGGTGCGTGTCGCCAGCCCGGTCCGGCCTGTTCCTGCCCCTCGCACCAAGCCAGTGGTGCGCGTCGCCAGCCCGGTCTGGCCTGTTCCTGCTCCCCGCACCAAGCCAGTGGTGCGCGTCGTCAGCCCGGTCCGGCCCGTTCCTGCTCCCCGCACCAAGCCAGTGGTGCGCGTCGTCAGCCCGGTCCGGCCCGCTCCTGCTCCCCGCACCAAGCCAGTGGTGCGTGTCGTCAGCCCGGTCCGGCCCGTTCCTGCTCCCCGCACCAAGGCAGTGGTGCGTGTGTCCAGTCCGGCACGGCCCGTGCCTGTTCCACTCTGGAGCCAGAGCAATCCACTCCACCGGGGTCCGGTCCAACTCCAGTCAGCGGATCCACTCCGGAGCCAGAGCAATCCGCTCCACCGGTGTCCAGTCCAGCTCCGGCCAGCGGCTCCAGTCCGGAGCCTTTACGGTTTGATCCACCGTCGTCGGGTCCAGCTCCAGTCAGCGGTGCTAGACCAGATCAGGGGCGCAACGGGGAGGTGGAGAGAAGTGGTGGTCACGCCCGGAGCCGGATCCGCCTCCGAGGCGGAATGCCCACCCGGCTCCTACCCTGTTGTGTTTGTGTGGTGCGGTCACAGTCCGCGCCTTTGGGGTGGGGGGGGGGGGGGGGTACTGTCACGCCCTGGCTCTGGGGACTCTGAAATGTTGAGCCAGGGTGTGTAGTTTCTGTGTTATATTTTCTATGTTGATGTTCTAGATCTTTTAGATCTATGTTGGCCAGGGTGGTTCCCAATCAGAGGCAGCTGTATCTCGTTGTCTCTGATTGGGGACCATACTTAGGCAGCCTGTTTGGCACTAGTCGGTGTGGGATCTTGTTCCGTTAAGGTTTGTTTTGTGTAACCTAGGACTTCACGTTTCGTTTGTTTGTTGTTTTGTCGTGAGTTAAGTACTTAATAAAATGTACGCTTATCACGCTGCGCCTTGGTCCGTATCATCCGTAAGCGATCGTGACGTTATGTGCACAGCTTGATGATGCTGATGGCTGTAGATTGTAGCATGATTCGATCCAGGCTCTGTCGCAGCCGGCCGCGACCGGGAGACTCATGGGCAGCGCACAATTGGCCTAGCGTTGTCCAGGGTAGGGGAGGGAATGGCCGGCAGGGATGTAGCTCAGTTGATAGAGCATGGCGTTTGCAACGCCAGGGTTGTGGGTTCGATTCCCATGGGGGACCAGTATAAAAAAATTAAAAAATATATGTATTCACTAACTGTAAGTCGCTCTGGATAAGAGCGTCTGCTAAATGACTAAAATGTAAAATGTAAATGTAATGTCAATATCAGATTGGGCTGTAATCAATAATCATAACAATGACAAAAATGTGACAACGTACAATATGCGTAAGTACCTGTGACAATAGATAAAGGACAGCACATCAGATGTGCATAGCTTGATGATGTTGATGGCTCTGTAGATTGTAGCATGAATCTGTAACAACAACTGTGTATTAGCAGGGAGCTAATGCGACCATTACATTTAGAACATGCTAGTTATGTCATTCGTACAGCAATAACATAAATACAGAAGCACATCACTGGAAGCCCCCAATATCCAACGGGTACCGTACACATACAGTGGGGTCCGCAATTATTGACACCCTTGATAAAGATGAACAAAAATGACTGTATAAAATATATAATTATAATACTGAGCTACAAAATTGGGGAATTACATTATTTTATACTAATACAATTGCTCAGAGAAAGAGGTTTTGTTTAACAAGTATTACTTTTTTCTTTAAAAAATGTAGGGGTCAAAATTATTGACACCCCTGTTTTCTATACCTTCAATACCAAACCTTGCGAGGATAACGGCTCTGAGCCTTTTTCAAAAAGGTTTTATGAGTTGAGCAAGGCACTTAACCTTAATTTCTCCTGGATAAGAGCATCTGCTAAATTATTAAAATGTAAATATAAATGAGAACACGTTGGGATGGATCTTAGACCATTCCTCAATACAGAATCCTTCAAGATCCTTGATATCCTAAGTAAACTTGGCTTCTTCTTTATTTGGTGTCGAGTAAATCTTAAACCATGTATTTAGATTGTAGTTAGGTATTGTAGGTAGTTTATCTAGGTAGTTATTGTAGGTTATTGTAGGTAATTATTGTAGGTAAGTATTGTATTCGACTGAGCCCGGTGAAGCACGAGGCTAGCTAACCCACTACCTGGATCAATAAAGCTAGCTAGCTAGTGGGTAGCTACTGGTAACTATTAGCAACTGTGGATAGT
Source organism: Coregonus lavaretus (assembly GCF_964263955.1). Taxonomy (NCBI): domain Eukaryota; kingdom Metazoa; phylum Chordata; class Actinopteri; order Salmoniformes; family Salmonidae; genus Coregonus; species Coregonus lavaretus. Next base: position 41,285,978 of record NC_140012.1, read on the forward strand.
TGTTTCCAATGTTATTTCACGCTTAAGAGTACCTGTAATTATGCGAGCTAGCTACCTACCATTCAGCTGTTTTTCTAACCTCATTATCTGAAGTGTTAACGTTAGGTAGTTAGTAGCTACTGTACTCGAAATGTAGCTAGCTTGTTGCTACCTGGATAGCTAACTAAACAATAGCTGGAACGACCTAGCTGTAATGTTTGGAGATGGTTTCTCTCCGTTGGGACAGACACGAACTGGCTAAATCGATTCAGTAGCTAGCTTTACACTTAACTAGCTAACAGTAGCTACTAAGGGTAAGTTATAACCTACATTTATTTTTATTAAATTTTTACATACTGGTAAAAAGGAATTCAAGACATGGGTGACTAGTTAACGTTAGCTTGGCTCTCTCTGTGTGTTTCATACCGTGGGAGGAGGGGTTGGTTCGTTGACAGAGAGCAATGGCTAGCTAATATGCTAACTATTATAGCTAGCTAACTAACTGGCTGAATAAGTTGACGACGTACTCACTCAAACTGTCAAAACTAACCCAAAAACTTTACACAACGTTAGACACGGACACAAATGATCTGTTTAGCGTATTAACACACTATTGGTAGTTTGTTGTAACCGTGTATTGGTGCTAAACCGTGTTATTGGAAACTAGCATGCTAGTTAGCTATGGCGTCATAGGATAGGGTGCCCTGGGCGGTTTTTACGGAACAATGCTGTTCCAAGTTAGCTAGCTGAATAAACTAAGTTAGAGTCTATTCCTAGAAAACATTGAACCGCTGTAGTTTACAACAATTATAATGTCTAAAGTGGAAGTTGGGAGAGTTATATTTGAGTGTTTCAGTGAAATGTAAGTGAGGGAGGCCCCGCTCTCTCGCTTTCCCAGATGTTTAGTCAATTTCATTCCGATCTCCTTTGCATTATTGTAGCCTTTTCTGTAGCCTGTCAACTATGTGTCTGTCTATCCCTGTTCTCTCCTCTCTGCACAGGCCATACAAACGCTTCACACCGTGTGGCTGCTGCCACTCTAATCTGGTGGTCCCTGCGCGCACGACCCATGTGGAGTTCCAGGTTTCCGGCAGCCTCTGGAACTGCCGTTCTGCAGCCAACAAGGCAGAGTTAATCTCAGCCTATGCTACCCTCCAGTCCCTCGACTTCTAGGCGCTGATGGAAACATGGATTACCACAGAAACACTGCTACTCCTACTGCTCTTTCCTCGTCTGATCATGTGTTCTCGCATACCCCGAGAGCATCTGGTCAGCGCGGCGGGCACAGGAATCCTCATCTCTCCCAAGTGGACATTCTCTCTTTTCCCCCTGACCCATCTGTCTATCTCCTCATTTGAATTCCATGCTGTCACAGTCACTAGCCCTTTCAAGCTTAACATCCTTATCATTTATCGCCCTCCAGGTTCCCTTGGAGAGTTCATCAATGAGCTTGACACCTTGATAAGTTCCTTTCCTGAGGATGGCTCACCCCTCACAGTTCTGGGTGACTTTAACCTCCCCATTTCTCTCTGCCTCCTTCTTTCCCCTCCTTTCCTCTTTTGACCTCACCCTCTCACCGTCACCCCCTACTCACAAGGCAGGAAATACACTTGACCTCATCTTTACTAGATGCTGTTCTTCTACTAATCTCACTGCAACTCCCCTCCAAGACCACTACTTTGTATCCTTTTCTCTCTCGCTCTCCTCCAACACTACTCACTCTGCCCCTACTCAGATGGTAATGTGCCATCACAACCTTCGCTCTCTCTCTCCCGCTACTCTCTCCTCTTCCATGCTATCATTTCTTCCCTCTGCTAAATCCTTCTCCCTCCGATCTCCTGATTCTGCCTCCTCAACCCTCCTCTCCTCCCTTTCTGCATCTTTTGACTCTCTATGTCCCCTATCCTCCCGGCCGGCTCGGTCCTCCCCTCCTGCTCCGTGGCTTGACGACTCATTGCGAGCTCACAGAAGAGGGCTCCGGGCAGCCGAGCGGAAACGGAGGAAAACTAGACTCCCTGCGGACCTGTCATTGTTTCTGCTGCTAAAGCCACTTTCTACCACTCTAAATTTCAAGTCTCTGCCTCTAACCCTAGGAAGCTCTTTCCACCTTCTCCTCCCTGCTGAATCCTCCTCCTCCTCCCCCTCCCTCCTCCCCCTCCGATCCTCATTTATTAAGTCAAATGACACTGCTGGTCCTGCTCACGCTGCCCTACCCTATGCTTTGACTTCTTTCTCCCCTCTCTCTCCAGATGAAATCTTGCGACTTATGATGGCCGGCCGCCCAACAACCTGCCCGCTTGAACCTATCCCCTCCTCTCTTCTCCAGACATTTCCGGAGACCTTCTCCCTTACCTCACCTCGCTCATCAACTCATCCTTGACCACTGGCCATGTCCTTTCCGTCTTCAAGAGAGCGAGAGTTGCACCCCTCCTCAAAAAACCTACACTCGATCCCTCAGATGTCAACAACTACAGATCAGTATCCCTTCTTTCTTTTCTCTCCAGAACTCTTGAGCGTGCCGTCTCTAGCCAACTCTCCTGCTATCTCTCTCAGAATGACCTTCTTGATCCAAACCAGTCAGGTTTCAAGACTGGTCATTCAACTGAGACTGCTCTTCTCTGTGTCACGGAGGCTCTCCGCACTGCTAAAGCTAACTCTCTCTCCTCTGCTCTTATCCTTCTAGACCTATCTGCTGCCTTTGATATTGAGAACCATCAGATCCTCCTCACCACCCTCTCTGAGTTGGGCATCTCCGGCGCTGCTCACTCTTGGATTGCGTCATACCTGACAGGTCGCTCCTACCAGGTGGCGTGGCGAGAATCTGTCTCCTCACCACGTGCTCTCACCACTGGTGTCCCCCAGGGCTCAGTTCTAGTACCTCTCCTATTCTCTCTATACAACAAGTCACTTGGCTCTGTCATATCCTCACATGGTCTCTCCTATCATTGCTACGCAGACGACACACAATTCATTTTCTCCTTTCCCCCTTCAGATAACCCGGTGGCGAATCGCATCTCTGCATGTCTGGCAGACATATCAGTGTGGATGTCGGATCACCACCTCAAGCTGAACCTCGGAAAGACGGAGCTGTTCTTCCTCCCGGGGAAGGACTGCCCGCTCCATGATCTTGCCATCACGGTTGACAACTCCATTGTGTCCTCCTCCCAGAGTGCAAAGAACCTTGGCGTGACCTTGGACAACACCCTGTCGTTCTCCGCTAACATCAAAGCGGTGACCCGATCCTGCAGGTTCATGCTCTACAACATTCGCAGAGTACGACCCTACCTTACACAGAAAGCGGCACAGGTCCTAATCCAGGCACTTGTCATCTCCCGTTTGGATTACTGCAACTCGTTATTGGCTGGGCTCCCTGCCGGTGCCATTAAAGCCCTACAACTTATCCAGAACGCTGCTGCCTGTCTTATGTTCAACCTTCCCAAGTTCTCTCATGTCACCCCGCTCCTCCGCACACTCCACTGGCTTCCAGTTGAGGCTCGCATCTACTACAAGACCAATGTACTTGCCTACGGAGCTGTGAGGGGAACGGCACCTCCTTACCTTCAGACTCTGATCAGAACCTACACCCAAACGAGGGCACTAAGTTCATCCACCTCTGGCCTGCTAGCCCCCCTACCTCTACGGAAGCACAGTTCCCGCTCAGCCCAGTCAAAGTTATTCGCTGCTCTGGTACCCCAATGGTGGAACAAGCTCCCCCACGACGCCAGGACAGCGGAGTCACTGACCAGCTTTCGGAGTCACTTGAAACCCTACCTCTTTAAGGAATACCTGAAATAGTATAAAAGTAATCCTTCCACCCCCCCCCCCCCCCCCCCCCCCCCACAAAAAAATAAGTGGTTGTCCCACTGGCTATCATAAGTTGAATGCACCAATTTGTAGGTCGCTCTGGATAAGAGTGTCTGCTAAATGACTAAAATGTCAAATGTAAATGTAATATCCTTTGTATGCGCTTATGGACTGCCCTCTTCAATTCAAACCACAGGTTTTCAATGGGTTTCAAGTCTGGAGACTGAGATGGCCATTGCAAAATGTTGATTTATGTATTTGAATTATTTATTATACACAGTCATTTTTGCTCATCTTTATCAAGGGTGTCAATAATTTCGGACCCCACTGTATATATACATCAGGAAATATACATAATGAACTTGTACACATTGTAAATATGTAAATGCAATGCACTATTTCAGAACGTGGTCTTCTGCTTGCATGTCAATATCAAAATCAGAAGAATTGACTTTTGCGATCTCCCCCTTTCTGCAATTGTAGCCAATGACAATACACCTTACATTGAGGGAAAAAAGTATTTGATCCCCTGCTGATTTTGAACGTTTGCCCACTGACAAAGAAATGATCAGTCTATAATTTAAAGGGAGTGCTCCTAATCTTAGCTTGTTACCTGTATAAAAGACACCTGTCCACAGAAGCAATCAATCAATCAGATTCCAAACTCTCCACCATGGCCAAGACCAAAGAGCTCTCCAAGGATGTCAGGGACAAGATTGTAGACCTACACAAGGCTGGAATGGGGTACAAGACCATCGGCAAGCAGCTTGGTGAGATGGAGACAACAGTTGGTGTGATTATTCGCAAATGGAAGAAACACAAAAGCACTGTCAATCTCCCTCGGCCTGGGGCTCCATGCAAGTTCTCACCTCGTGGAGTTGCAATGATCATGAGAACGGTGAGGAATCAGCAGAAGAACCCAGAAGATCTCAAGGCAGCTGGGACCATAGTCACCAAGAAAAACAATTGGTAACACACTACGCCGTGAAGGACTGAAATCCTGCAGCACCCGCAAGGTCCCCCTGCTCAAGAAAGCACATACGGACCTGTCTGAAGTTTGCCAATGAACATCTGAATGATTCAGAGGAGAACTGGGTGAAAGTGTTGTGGTCAGATGAGACCAAAATCGAGCTCTTTGGCATGAACTCAACTCGTCGTGTTTGGAGGAGGAATGCTGCCTATCACCCCAAGAACACCATCCCCACCGTCAAACATGGAGGTGGAAACATTATGCTTTAGGGGTGTTTTTCTGCTAAGGGGACAGGACAACTTCACTGCATCAAAGGGACGATGGACGGGGCCATGTACCGTCAAATCTTGGGTGAGAACCTCCTTCCCTCAGCCAGGGCATTGAAAATGGGTCGTGGATGGGTATTCCAGCATGACAATGACCCAAAACACACGGCCAAGGCAACAAAGCAGTGGCTCAAGAAGAAGCACATGAAGGTCCTGGAGTGGCCTTGCCAGTTTCCAGACCTTAATCCCATAGAAAATCTGTGGAGGGAGCTGAAGGTTCGAGTTGCCAAACGTCAGCCTCGAAACCTTAATGACTTGGAGAAGATCTGCAAAGAGGAGTGGGACAAAATCCCTCCTGAGATGTGTGCAAACCTGGTTGCCAACTACAAGAAACGTCTGACCTCTGTGATTGCCAACAAGGGTTTTGCCACCAAGTACTAAGTCATGTTTTGCAGAGGGGTCAAATACTTATTTCCCTCATTAAAATGCAAATCAATTACTAACATTTTTGACATGCGTTTTTCTGGATTTTGTTGTTGTTATTCTGTCTCTCACTGTTCATATAAACCTACCATTACAATTATAGACTGATCATGTCTTTGTCAGTGGGCAAATGTACAAAATCAGCAGCAATCAAATACCTTTTTCCCTCACTGTATAAGCATCTTATTTGAACCAACCAATCGGAATACATTAACATTGTATACATACATGTATTTCTGCAGTGGCAAGTGGAAACATAACCAACCTTGTTACAAAGGCACAGATCACAAGGACGAAAGCTGAAGAACATACGCGCATCCAGGTACTTTCCACAGGTGCTGGAGTTATAGGCAAACTCACGGAAAACAGAAAGGAAAACACACTACGGCACGCTGGTCGTTGTCGGGAGAGGTCGTGTTTTTCTCTAGCTGGAGGTAAGCAGGAGGTAATCTTCTCATTTGGTGTTGAGTAAAGCTTAACCATGTATTAGATCGTAGGTAGGTAGTTAGCTGTAGCTAGGTATTGTATTTATCATAGGTTAGTATTGTTGTATTGTTGTTTTTGTAGGTTTCCGTAGGTAATTGTAGGTTAGTATCGAAGCACGAGGCTAGCTAGCTAGCGGGTAGCTACTGGTAACGATTAGCAACGCTAGAGAGCTGGTCCCAATGTTAATGTAGTGCTAGCCAACGTTTAATTTTTTCTTAACCATGTATTAGATCGTAGGTAGGTAGTTAGCCGTAGTTAGGTATTGTATTTATTATAGGTTAGTATTGTTGTTATTGTAGGTTTCCGTAGGTAATTGTAGGTTAGTATCGAAGCACGAGGCTAGCTAGCTAGCGGGTAGCTACTGGTAACGATTAGCAACGCTGGAGAGCTGGTTCCAATGTTAATGTACTGCTAGCCAACGTTTAATTTTTGCTGCGTTATGCGTTATGAAAGGAACTAGACACGGACTTGAATTATCTGTTTAGTGTGCTAACACACTCTTGGCAGTTTGTTGTAACCAAGTATTGATGCTAAATTGTGTGTTAATGGATGCTAGCTTGCAAGTTAGCTACGGCGTCATAGCTAGGCATCGTGGGTTGTTGTGTGTAGTTACTGTGTCTTGGCAGTGCCGGCTGTAGCACGAAGCGAGCTACCTAGCCGTTTTTTCGAACAGAGTCAGAGTCAACACAATAGCCATTGTGTGCCGGGTGTAGCACGAAGCTAGCTAGCTAGCCGTTCTTCAAACAAAGTCAACACAGTGGCCATTGCTAGCTACCCAACACGACCAGCTAACTGTACAGTAGTAGCTAAATACAATATACTTGTCCTAGCTAGCCAACGTCTAATCATTGCTGCGTCATGAAAGGAACTTGACACAGACACGAATGATCTGTTTAGTGTGTTATCACACTATTGGTGGTTTGTTGTGACCAAGTGTTGGTGCTAAACGGTGTGTTATTGTTATTGGATGCTAGCTTGCTAGTTAGCTATGGTGTCATAGTTGGCTAGCTGAATAAAGTGGGTTGAGTCTATTCCTTTAAACATTGAACCGCTGTGGTTCACAACAATTCTGATTTCTAAAGGCGGAAGTTGGGAGAGTTTTTGTTCGGGTGGTTCAGTGAAACAATTTTAGTTTCTGAGGTAGACGTTTTTGGTGAGGGAGGCCCTGCTCTCTCCGCTCCCAGATGCTTAGCTCATTTCATTCCGATCTCCTCTGCATTTTTGTAGCCATTTGCTACAGCCTGTCAACTATGTCTCTGCCTATCCCTGTTCTCTCCTCTCTGCACAGGCTACACAAACGCACCACACCGCGTGGCTGCTGCCTCTCTAACCTGGTGGTCCCTGCACGCACCACCCACGTGGAGTTCCAGGTCGCAGGCAGCCTCTGGAACTGCCGTTCTGCTGCCAACAAAGCTGACTTCATCCCAGCCTATGCCAACCTCCAGTCCCTCGACTTCCTGGCGCTGACGGAAACATGGATCACCACTGAAAACACTGCTACTCCTACTGCTCTCTCCTTGTCTGACCATGTGTTCTCGCATACCCCGAGAGCATCTGGTCAGAGGGGTGGTGGTACAGGAATCCTCATCTCTCCCAAGTGGACATTCTCAATTTTTCCCCTAACCCATCTGTCTATCTCCTCATTTGAATTCCATGCTGTCACAGTCACTAGCCCATTTAAGCTTAATATCCTTGTCATCTATCGCCCTCCAGGTTCCCTTGGAGAGTTCATCAATGAGCTTGACGCCTTGATAAGTTCCTTCCCTGAGGATGGCTCACCCCTCACAGTTTTGGGGGATTTCAACCTCCCTATGTCCACATTTGACTCATTTCTCTCTGCCTCCTTCTTTCCACTCCTCTCCTCTTTTGACCTCACCCTCTCACCGTCCCCCCCTACTCACAAGGCAGGCAATACGCTTGACCTCATCTTCACTAGATGCTGCTCCTCTACTAATCTCACTGCAACTCCCCTCCATGTCTCTGACCACTACTTTGTTTCCTTTTCTCTCTCGCTCTCCTCCCACACTACTCACTCTGCCCCTACACAGATGGTAATGCGCCGCCGCAACCTTCGCTCTCTCTCTCCCACTACTCTCTCCTCTTCCATCCTATCATCTCTTCCCTCTGCTCAATCCTTCTCCCTCCAATCACCTGATTCTGCCTCCTCAACCCTCCTTTCCTCCCTTTCTGCATCCTTTGACTCTCTGTGTCCCCTATCCTCCCGGCCGGCTCGGTCCTCCCCTCCAGCTCCGTGGCTTGATGACTCATTGCGAGCTCACAGAACAGAGCTCCGGGCAGCGGAGCGGAAATGGAAGAAAACTAAACTCCCTGCCGACCTGGCATCTTTTCACTCCCTCCTCTCTACATTTTCTTCATCTGTTTCTGCTGCTAAGGCCACCTTCTACCACTCTAAATTCCAAGCATCTGCCTCTAACCCTAGGAAGCTCTTTGCCACATTTTCCTCCCTCCTGAATCCTCCCCCCCCCCCCCCCCCCCCCCCCCCTCCTCTCTCTCTGTAGATGACTTCGTCAACCACTTTGAAAAGAAGGTTGACGACATCCGATCCTCGTTTGTTAAGTCTAATGACACTGCTGGTCCTGCTCACACTGCCCTACCCTATGCTTTGACTTCTTTCTCCCCTCTCTCTCCAGATAAAATCCTGCGACTTGTGACTGCAGGCCGCCCAACAACCTGCCCGCTTGACCCCATCCCCTCCTCCCTTCTCCAGACCATCTCCGGTGACCTTCTCCCCTACCTCACCTCGCTGATCAACTCATCCTTGACCGCTGGCCATGTCCCTTCCGTCTTCAAGAGAGCGAGAGTTGCTCCCCTTCTCAAAAAACCAACACTCGACCCCACTGATGTCAACAACTACAGACCAGTATCCCTTCTTTCTTTTCTTTCCAAAACTATTGAGCGTGCCGTCTTTAGCCAACTCTCTTGCTATCTCTCTCAGAATGACCTTCTTGATCCAAACCAATCAGGTTTCAGGACTGGTCATTCAACTGAGACTGCTCTTCTCTGTGTCACTGAGACTCTCCGCACTGCTAAAGCTAACTCTCTCTCCTCTGCTCTTGTCCTTCTAGACCTGTTTGCTGCCTTTGATACTGTGAACCATCAGATCCTCCTCTCCACCCTCTCCGAGCTGGGCATCTCCGGCGCGGCTCACTCCTGGATTGCGTCCTACCTGACCGGTCGCTCCTACCAAGTGGCGTGGCGAGAAGCTGTCTCCGCACCACGTGCTCTCACCACTGGTGTCCCCCAGGGCTCAGTTCTAGGCCCTCTCCTTTTCTCCCTATACACCAAGTCACTTGGCTCTGTCATATCCTCACATGGCCTTTCCTATCATTGCTACGCTGACGATACACAACTAATCTTCTCCTTTCCCCCTTCTGATAACCAGGTGGCGAATCGCATCTCTGCATGTCTGGCAGACATATCAGTATGGATGACGGATCACCACCTCAAGCTGAACCCTGGCAAGACGGAGCTGCTCTTCCTCCCGGGGAAGGACTGCCCGTTCCATGATCTCGCCATCACGGTTGACAACTCCGCTGTGTCCTCCTCCCAGAGTGCGAAGAGCCTAGGCGTGACCCTGGACAACACCCTGTCGTTCTCCGCCAACATCAAGGCGGTGACCCGCTCCTGCAGGTTCATGCTCTACAACATTCGGAGAGTACGACCCTGCCTTACACAGGAAGCGGCACAGGTCCTAATCCAGGCACTTGTCATCTCCCGTCTGGACTACTGCAACTCGCTGTTGGCTGGCCTCCCTGCCTGTGCCATTAAACCCCTACAACTCATCCAGAATGCCGCAGCCCGTCTGGTGTTCAACCTTCCCAAGTTCTCTCACGTCACCCCCCTCCTCCGCACACTCCACTGGCTTCCAGTTGAAGCTCGCATCCGCTACAAGACCATGGTGCTTGCCTATGGAGCAGTGAGGGGAACGGCACCTCTGTACCTTCAGGCTCTGATCAGTCCCTACACCCAAACGAGGGCATTGCGTTCATCCACCTCTGGCCTGCTGGCTCCCCTTCCTCTGCGGAAGCATAGCTCCCGCTCAGCCCAGTCAAAACTGTTCGCTGCTCTGGCACCCCAATGGTGGAACAAGCTCCCTCACGACGCCAGGACAGCGGAGCCACTCACCACCTTCCGGAGACATTTGAAACCCCACCTCTTTAAGGAATACCTGGGATAGGATAAAGGGTTCCTTCTAACCCCCCCCCCCCCCCCCCCAAATTGTAAAGTGGTTATCCCACTGGCTATAGGGTGAACGCACCAATTTGCGAGTCGCTCTGGCTAAGAGCGTCTGCTAAATGACGTTAATGTGCCCTTGAGCAAGGCACTTAACCCTAATTGCTCCTGTAAGTCGCTCTGGATAAGAGCGTCTGCTAAATGACTAAAATGTAAATGTAAATGTAACACGCCAGATTACAAGGAACCATGGAAGTGTTTGAAATTTGACCAGAGGTCAAACAGCTCCAGCCACACAAAGGTCAAAAGGCAGTTGGGACAAAAACTTAAAGCTGATTGGTGGTAGCTCTCCGATTGACACTTGATACTTGACACAAGTGACCTGATTCAACAATTAAAAAATGCAGCACGGTGTCTGTCGTGACAAATGAAAGAAAGCTCTCCAAGGCAATTGTATTGACATTAGAGTTGTACTGCAACTCTCTCCTCTCGATCACCTGATAGTAGGAAAACCACTGAACCGTTTTGTCAGTAGTAGAGTTTGTTACATTTAATTGTCTCCTGTGTGATAGAATGACAACAACAGAGAGAGAACCTGTCCAAAGGAGTGGGTAAAACATAGGGACTGCCATGCCATGCCCTGAGGCAGAGTAACGATGTCACCAGGGGTGTAATCATTAGTCCAAAACGTTTTTACAACAGAAACCGTTTACTCCAAACGGAAACCGTTGTTGTGCAATGAAAACAAGAGTTCATCTTGGACAAGGTCAGGTAAATCCCACCTCGTTTCGTTCCGTTTGGTTCTGTTTGGTTCCTAGTGAATACACCCCAGGTAACGATCAGGTTTCAGGTAATGGTCCTACATGGCCACAAGCCACCAAGTCATAAGTCAGATCAGTCCAAAGAATGAAGGTAAGAGAAAGACTGGCATTGAAGGGCTCAAAGAACCATCACCCTTCCCAAAGAACCCTGAAGAAGCCCTCATTTTTGTGTGTGTAATGGTAAGCAAAATCACGTAAATTGATAAAGCACACATCTTTAACTTCCATGTCAACTTGTTTTGGTATCGCATTGTTTTTTTTCCGCTTTATAGATGATGTATTTTGGATGTTTTCAGCGTATTTTCAACACCTTCAGACAATGCGATTAATCACTAGAGAAAATATAATTGTGCACTAAAATTTCAAAAAGTTAACTCAAGTTTACTGATTAACTCTGGCAGCCCTACTATTTACAAGTGATCATAATAATTTGAATATAATTTTTTCTTCTAAAACTTTTAAAACATTTCTAAAATGCATCTCAATAACGTATTTAATCCTCACCACAACAGAGCTCACCCAGATCACCTCCCACTCATAGTTTCAGTTTCCATTGGCAACAGCAGCTTTATCCCAGCTTCATTTAAATGTCTCATTAGCTGTCATTAGACTGACACTCCAGGTGTGTGTGTGTTCTCTCTCTGTTGTTAACCATGACAACCTGTCCTTCAACCATCCCTACCCTCTGCTTTAACGTGACAAAGCTTCATTTGAAACTCTGCACAGCCCCAGATTTATTTCCAAAATGAAACAGTTGTTTTTGGTTGTGGTCCAGAGGAAAAAGACACACATCGTTGATGGAGATAACTCCTTTTCGGGTATTTCCCAAATAGTTTTCTGTGTGGATTCCCCTCGCTCCCGGCTGTCACTAAAGCACATGACAGACGGCGACATGTGCACAGGAGGTCCCCTCTCTCTTTCTTTTAACTAAACAAAAGTGAACAAAGCCGGGTAGCACGGCACTCAAAAGACATCAAGCGACATCAGCGTAATTCCTGTCGTGCCTGCTGCCGTTTAGGCCCGAGTCAGCCCTTTTGTGTACTGTATATTGGGAGGTGGGTCATCGTGTCGTCAGGCTTACTGTTTTAGTTTCAGATGGGAAATGGAAAAGTACAACTGGTGCACATCAAACTGCAGTGCTGGCTGTAGCCTGCAGGGCCAAAAGCCCCGATGAAGGCTAAGAGCAGAAACACGTTGGGTTTAACAAAAAAATAAGCATTTTTATCTACTTTTATCAACTGCTCCTCAATTCATGCACCTTGGTTGGAGAGGGAAGTAGGGCCAGTGTTCCTTCCCTCTGTAGCCTGTGGTCAGATGGCTAGCCTGCTGCTGGTTAGCTAATGTAGCTTCCCTACAAATGTTGCTAAAACAGCTGTCTAACACCATGGAACAACAACTCTATTCCATCAACTATTTACCATATGGCATAACCTACCAGGGGGTCTGCCTTGAGGGAGAAATTATCCTCAAATGTATCATTAGGAGGCTGATGCATTTTAGATAGTATCACTGGGAAGTCATGAAGATATCAATGAGATCTGCTAGGAATAATTTGATCAAAGAGTCACTCAGGTTACTAAACAACAACAACAACCAGAACAGCAATCGGTCATCAGTGAACATATTGAACAACTGAGAGATAAGGGCTTCTCACTGCTAACAACGTCACTCCCCTGAAACAAACCCAGGTTTAAATTTCACTGGAGGTAATGAAAGTGTTGTCGTTGTCCTAAATAACCCTGTCCAACAGGAGGAAATCAGTAGCTGCACAGCTAAACAAATCAGATCTAATCTTTACCCTAGCTATTACTCTTAACAGGCCCGGGGACAACCAATTCCATTACTAACGAAGGAATAGGGAGATGGAGAGGTTGGTATCCCACTTCTAATTTAGGCCGACAGGTAACAGGAGAGGGCTGAGGAACCAATCGCTCAAGGATATCATTAAATAAGGAGAAGAAGAGGAGGAGGAGAAGAGGAAGAGCAGAGGGGGGAGAAGAGGAGGACAGGAGGAGGAGGAGAGGAAGAGAGGAGTATAGAGGAAGAGAGAGGGGGGAGAAGAGAGAAGAAGAGGAGGAGAGAAGGGGAGGAGAGGAAGAGGGGGGGGAGAAGAGAGGAGAAGAGGAGGAGAGAGGGAGAAAAGGAGGGAGAGGGGGGAGAAGAGAGGGGGATAGCTTCCCATTGCTCCTGGATCTGTTCAGAGATAAGGAGGAGAGAGTGAGAGAAGGAGAGGGGGGTAGAGTATACCCCTAACCAGGTGCTCAACTTTCACTGGGAGCTCAACTTTCACCCATACCCGGGGTAAGTTGTGCAAAGAGACCCATTTTTTTGGGACAACCTATGTTTTCCAAACTGTAATGTTTACATGAATTATGATTATTTCCAGGGATACACAACATCCTGAAATATATGTAGATATCTTTGTTAAAAATAATACAATATTTCCCTTAACGGAGTGATGCTGAATGTAAAACATTGCTCAACTTACCCCACTCTCCCCTACATGTATTATGGCAAATACATTGTGATGCTACATTTTTTGCCACAGTTATCTGATGTGAACCATGCCTTAATGAAATAAATATTTAAAACTGGGGTTCATTCAGTTCGGTTGAACGCTTGCTATGTTGCGTGACAGTTTGTTCGGAACTAAACTTTTCAGAAAAACAGTGTGCAACATTATTCAACAGCCTTTTGAGGTGTGGTTGCTTCCATTGGGTGGGTGTTGCGAGATGTGGCCTGATCATGGGTGTGACCCATTTGATAAAGTTGTGCAGCACACCATGCACAATCTTCCTCTAGGCCACCATAGTCACGCCTTTCTTGCAACATGTCGTTCAGTACAGTTTTCCATTCAAATAAAAGTTGAACACCGTTCTGTTGTACTGATTGCACCCCCTGGTCATTTTGTGTTGCCTGTACTTAACTCTTCACATCTTCTGTTACTGATACTGCATCAACAAAAATGCTTAGCGTATTTACCTGTCACTCTCGCACACATACAAGCACACACACACACACACACACACACACACACACACGCGTACGTACACACTCACCGCAACACACCCCTGTTGCTATAGTCCTCAGGGAAGAGGAAGCCTGCTGTGACTGGATCTGACTTACTGGTACGGTAGAGACAGCGACAGCAGGCGCATCAGGTCAGGTGACGGAGGCAAACAGAGACAGAGCACCATTAGCCTCCACAAAAAGCTCAGCCTGTCACCATCAATCTTCTCTGGCCTGGCCGTGTTGCGTTATTGTCAACCTTAAGTGGATAAGATGGACTTGTCTTTTTTCATCCAATGTACAAGTTGAATAATGACTGCCTTTGCTGTGGTAGTGGAGTATCTTTTTACAATTTGCAAATATTTATTTATTTATATCCAGCACCTGCTCAAAGACTCTCTGGAGGAGTACACTGGATGTGTTTAAATAATATTTTCCTATAATATATCTACTTCCTGCCTTCACAGGTCAATGATGGCCCAAGTAAGCCCATTCCCCGATTCAACTCGTCAGAGGCTATGAGGTCGGACTGTTGTAGACTACTTACGGCCCTGCTACGCTATAGCCGTCAGCCGTCAGCCGTCAGCCATTGAGGAAATGCTTCCTTTGAAATCAATGAACGCGGCTTCACTACTCGTGTTGCGCTCGTGTTGCGTCACGTCCAATGGCAAGAATCGCAGAGATTCACTTCTTGATGGCTGACGCGCATGTTCATTCTATCTTGTGAATTTAAATAACGAGAAATAAAGTTGATTTGATTGCACATAGCCTGGGCTAGACAAGATGTATGAAGTCAAGAAGCTACCGCTACTAGCTAGCTAGCTATGTGGACTAGCTGGGTTCACAATGTAAACAAAAGCAACTTGTGTAATTAGAGGATCATTTAGTACAACAATTAGCAACACTTTAATGAGTACTTGCAAAAAACTGGACCGAAGCTATGGTACTGACTCATAATGGATGAATAGAATAAAGATGCTCTTCCGCTCAGCTGCTTTCTGCTCTCAAAACAACATGCTCTGTGTAGCAAGTAGAACGCAGTTGTTATGTCATTACAAACTTCTTGACATCACTAGCAATTTTTTTTGTCCATTAAAATAACGTCAAATTGATCAGAAATACAGTGTAGACATTGTTAATGTTGCAAATGGCTATTGTAGCTGGAAACGGCTGATTTTTTATGGAATATCTACATAGGCGTACAGAGGCCCATTATCAGCAACCATCAGTCCTGTGTTCCAATGGCACGTTGCGTTTGCTAATCCATGTTTATCATTTTACAGTTTTTTTCAATTGCTTAAAGCACAATTCCATGTAATTTTACTGTATAGCAGACCTACAGTAAATTGATCTACACAATGTGATCTTTTTGCTGTATTTCAGAGAGTTTTGCAAATGGTTGCGGAGGAAGTCCCGCATGAGTTTATATACATTGATGAGGCTGGATTTAACCTGACAACAGTGAGAAGAAGGGGAAGAAACATCATTGGCCACAGGGCTATTGTCAATGTACCAGGGCAACGTGGGGGTAACATTACCCTTTGTACACAGAATGGGGTCCTCCACCGCCTGCCAACTTGGGTCATTACAACACTGACCTCAATCTTAAATTTTTAGACAGATTACACAATATTATCACAGCAGTAAACCAAAGGGACCAGATGCAATACATTGTCGTCTGGGACAATGTAGCTTTCCATCGTTCTGCTCTGGTCCAAAACTGGTTTCATCAACACCCACAATTTACAGTTCAATACCTTCCACCATACTCCCCCTTCCTAAACCCCATCGAGGAGTTCTTCTCAGCATGGCGGTGGAAGGTTTATGATCTCCGGCCCTATGTCCAGATGGCCCTAATTCAAGCTATGGTGGAAGCATGTGATCAAATTGAAGCAGCATCCATACAAGGGTGGATTCGTCACTCCAAAAGATTCTTCCCACGTTGCCTTGCAAATGAAAATATAGCCTGTGATGTTGACGAGGCCCTGTGGCCAGATCCAGCTAGGCGGAGAGATGTTTAGGTTATTTTTCTTTTTTATTCGGTACTGAACTGGATATGTAATTTATGTTACAGTATTACTGTAAGCTTACAGTACAATGGTACGCTCAGTAATACTGTATGAAAACTGGAAAATATTATGAATGTTTTGTTGAAATGTTCAGTATTGACTGACTTGAGTACATGAAAATAAATAAATATTTTCATTAGTCTGCACAATTGGTGTCATGTGGTGTTGGTGAATTTATTTTTACACATTCTCTGTGTAAATGCTAAAAGTGTTTTAGGTTGAGCACAGGAGTGTTTAACTGATTCAAACAGAATCAGACCATATGATGGTTGGGTTTATGTTATGACAACAAAATAAGGTTTTTATAAGACATTGTATAGTTTTGACAAAAGTGTTCCATTTTGCAAATGATCTGAGGTGTTGTGCTACTTTGGTGTAGTGTTGTGCTAATTCTCTCCTCTTCCATCCTATCATCTCTTCCCTCTGCTAAATCCTTCTCCCTCTGATCTCCTGATTCTGCCTCCTCAACCCTCCTCTCCTCCCTTTCTGCATCCTTTGACTCTATGTCCCCTATCCTCCCGGCCGGCTCGGTCCTCCCCTCCTGCTCCATGGCTTGACGACTCATTGCGGGCTCACAGAACAGGGCTCCGGGCAGCCGAGCGGAAATGGAGGAAAACTAGACTCCCTGTGGACCTGTCATCTTTTCACTCCCTCTTCTCTACATTCTCTTCCTCTGTTTCCACTGCTAAAGCCACTTTCTACCACTCTAAATATCAAGTCTCTGCCTCTAACCCTAGGAAGCTCTTTGCCACCTTCTCCTCCCTGCTGAATCCTCCTCCTCCTCCCCCTCCCTCCCTCCTCCCTCTCTGTGGATAACTTCGTCAACCATTTTGAAAATAAGGTTGACGACATCCGATCTCATTTATTAAGTCAAATGACACTGCTGGTCCTGCTCACACTGCCCTACCCTATGCTTTGACTTCTTTCTCCCCTCTCTCTCCAGATGAAATCTGGCGACTTGTGACGGCTGGGCGCCCAACAACCTGCCCGCTTGAACCTATCCCCTCCTCTCTTCTCCAGACCATTTCTGGAGACCTTCTCCCTTACCTCACCTCGCTCATCAACTCATCCTTGACCGCTGGCCATGTCCCTTCCGTCTTCAAGATAGCGAGAGTTACACCCCTCCTCAAAAAAACTACACTCGATCCCTCCGATGTCAACTCTCCTGCTTTCTCTCTCAGAATGACCTTTTTGATCCAAACCAGTCAGGTTTCAAGACTGGTCATTCAACTGAGACTACTTTTCTCTGTGTCACGGAGGCTCTCCGCACTGCTAAAGCTAACTCTCTCTCCTCTGCTCTTATCCTTCTAGACCTATCCACTGCCTTTGATACTGTGAACCATCAGATCCTCCTCTCCACCCTCTCCGAGTTGGGCATCTCCGGTGCTGCTCACTCTTGGATTGCGTCCTACCTGACAGGTCACTCCTACCAGGTGGCGTGGCGAGAATCTGTCTCCGCACCACGTGCTCTCACCACTGGTGTCCCCCAGGGCTCAGTTCTAGTCCCTCTCCTATTCTCTCTATACAACAAGTCACTTGGCTCTGTCATATCCTCATATGGTCTCTCCTATCATTGCTACGCAGACGACACACAATTCATTTTCTCCTTTCCCCCTTCTGATAACCAGGTGGCGAATCGCATCTCTACATGTCTGGCAGACATATCAGTGTGGATGTCGGATCACCACCTCAAGCTGAACCTCGGCAAGACGGAGCTGCTCTTCCTCCCGGAGAAGGACTGCCCGCTCCATGATCTCACCATCACAGTTGACAACTCCATTGTGTCCTCCTCCCAGAGTGCAAAGAACCTTGGTGTGACCCTGGACAACACCCTGTCGTTCTCCGCTAACATCAAAGTGGGGACCCGATCCTGCAGGTTCATGCTTTACAACATTCGCAGAGTACGAACCTACCTTACACAGAAAGCGGCACAGGTCCTAATCCAGGCACTTGTCATCTCCCGTCTGGATTACTGCAACTCGCTGTTGGCTGGGCTCCCTGCCTGTGCCATTAAAGCCCTACAACTTATCCAGAACGCTGCAGCCCGTCTGGTGTTCAAATTTCCCAAGTTCTCTCATATTACCCCGCTCCTCCGCACACTCCACTGGCTTCCAGTTGAGGCTCGCTTCTACTACAAGACCATGGTGCTTGCCTACGGAGCTGTGAGGGGAACGGCACCTCCTTACCTTCAGGCTCTGACCAGACCCTACACCCAAACGAGGGCACTACGTTCATCCACCTCTGGCCTGCTAGCTCCCCTACCTCTACGGAAGCACAGTTCCCGCTCAGCCTAGTCAAAGCTATTCGCTGCTCTGACACCCCAATGGTGGAACAAGCTCCCCCACGACGCCAGGACAGCGGAGTCACTGACCACCTTCCGGAGACACTTGAAACCTTACCTCTTTAAGGAATACCTGGAATAGTATAAAGTAATCCTTCTTCCCCCGCCCCCAATTAAAACAAACATATTTTTAAAAGGTGGTTGTCCCACTGGCTATCATAAGTTGAATGCACCAATTTGTAAATCGCTCTGGTTAAGAGCGTCTGCTAAATGATGTAAATGTAAATGTAATTGTGTGAAGGGGTCTGAAAAACCAGGCCCTGTTTTCAAAATTGTGCTTAAGCAATTGAAAAAAACTGTAAGCACCAGTGTGTGTGTGCAGACCTGGTGGCTGTGTTTAACCAATTGGTTCATGGGTGTGTTTATTTAAAAGCCTTTGCTTTGAAATTGCAAGGAAATTACATCATGATACATTTCTGTGTCAAATGGATAGAAGTGTGTTTCGTGTTTTGCAAATCACTGTGTGTAATGTTTTGCAAAAAGTGTGAAGCTGACAATGTGCTTACAGTTGTGCAAATCTAGGCCGGTGTTTTGCTCCTTGATTGTAAGGTTTTGCTAATTGTGGGAAAGTTTACATTTTAGTGTGTAAGCAATTGAAAAAAACTATAAAGGGCTAATTAATCATTAGAAAACCATTTTGCAATTATGTTAGCACAGCTGAAAACTGTTGTGCTGATTAAAGAAGCAATAAAACTGGCCTTCTTGAGACTAGTTGAGTATCTGGAGCATCAGCAATTGTGGGTTCGATTACAGGCTCAAAATGGCCAGAAACAAATAACTTTCTTCTGAAACACGTCAGTCTATTCTTGTTCTGAGAAATGAAGGTTATTCCATGCGAGAAATTGCCAAGAAACTGAAGATCTCGTACAACGCTGTGTACTACTCCCTTCACAGAACAGCGCAAACTGGCTCTAACCAGAATAGAAAGAGGAGTTGGAGGCCCCGGTGCACAACTGAGCAAGAGGACAAATACATTAGAGTGTCTAGTTTGAGAAACAGGCGCCTCACAGGTCCTCAACTGGCAGCTTCATCAAATAGTACCCGCAAAACACCAGTTTCAACGTCAACAGTGAAGAGGTGACTCCAGGATGCTGACCTTCTTGAGTTACAAAGAAATAGACATATCTCAGACTGCCCATCTTTTCTTTTTGTTGGCCAGTCGGAGATATGGCTTTTTCTGTTGACCGATTGTTGACTCCTGTGGATATTCCTTGGATGCTAAGCAAGGTGCTAGAGATTAAATCCCCTGTGCTGTGACTCACCCGCTTAACATGTCCACCTGTCACACAGCAAATGGTCTGCTGATCCCCCATCAAAGACAATGTGTCCTAAATAGCATCCTATTTCCTACGTCCATTTGAGCCCTGGTCAAAAGTAGTGCACTAAATAGGGACTAGGGTGCCATTTAGGATGATATAATACTCCTGGCCTGGCATGGAATCATACACTCACCTTTGAAAACAGACACACTGACTTACTAAGTATTTGAATCTGATGTATCCCTTTGTTCATATACTATACTGATACTATATTGACCCTACTCTCTCTCTCTCTCTCTCATATATATATATATATATATATATATATATATATATATATATATATATATATATATATATATATATATATATATATATATATATATATATTTATATATATATATATATATCTCTATATATATATATCTCTCTATATATATATCTCTCTCTATATATATCTCTTCTCTATATCTCTACCTCCCTCCCATCTCTGTTCATACCTCCGGGGAGCTTGAAACTGTAGCTGGCAGCTGTTAACATCCTCTCGCTTCAGGCCATATTTCCATAGCAGCAGCTTGACACAGTGCGAATGATTTTTCCTACCTCTTTTGTGTGTGAGAAGTGTGGAGACGTGTTTTCGCTACTTTTGTAACACATGCACATTTGATGTATGTTGCTTTGTACTTTTTCACTGTTCTGATGAAGTTACCACAGAGTTACAGATAAGTTACACCAGAGCATGTAAGGAGTTAATGTGAATGCATTGCTCCCCATTACTCATCCCTCTTCCGAGATGTATCCTATATGTGCACTATATATATACAAAAGTATGTGAACACCCCTTTAAATTAGTGAATTCGATTATTTCACCCCGTTGCTGACAGGTGTATAAAATCGAGCACACAGCCATGCAATCTCCATAGACAAACATTGGCAATAGAATGGCCTTACTGAAGACCTCAGTGACTTTCAACGTGGCACCTTCATAGGATGCCACCTTTCCAACAAGTCAGTTAGTCACATTTCTGCCCTGCTAGAGCTGCCCCGGTCAGCGGTAAGTGCTGTTATTGTGAAGTGGTAGGCCACACAAGCTCACAGAAAGGGACCGCCAAGCGGTGAAGTGCGTAGAGTGTTAAAGTCGTCTGTCCTCGGTTGCAACACTCACTACCGAGTTCCAAACTGCCTCTGGTAGCAACGTCAGCACAAGAACTGTTCGTCGGGATCTTCATGAAATGGGTTTCCATGACCGATCAGCCGCACACTAGCCTAAGATCACCATGTGCAATGCAAAGCATTGGCTGGAGTGATGTAAAGCTCGCCACCATTGGATTCTGGAGAAGTGGAAACGCGTTTTCTGGAGTGATGAATCATGCTTCACCATCTGGCAGTCAAACGGACTAATCTGGGTTTGGAGGAGGAATAATGGTCTGGGGCTGTTTTTCATGCTTCGGGCTAGGCCCCTTAGTTCCAGTGAAGGGAAATCTTAACGCTACAGCATACAATGACATTCTAGACGATTCTGTGCTTCCAACTTTGTGGCAACAGTTTGGGGAAGGCCCTTTCCTGTTTCAGCATGACAATGCCCCCGTGCACAAAGCGAGGTCCATACAGAAATGGTTTGTCGAGACCGGTGTGGAAGAACTTGACTGGCCTGAATGGAAGCAAGTCCCTGCCGCAATGTTACAACATCTAGTGGAAAGCCTTCACAGAAGAGTGGATGCAGTTTATAGCAGCAAAGGGGGTGACCAACTCCAAATTAATGCCCATGATTTTGGAATGAGATGTTCAACGGACAGGTGTCCACATGCTTTTGGTTATGTAGTGTATATGCCCCATATGTTCTTAGAAAGAAGGGTTAATTGGGGTTCTATATACTTTTAATGGTGCCATAATTAACGTTTACATTTAAGTCATTTAGCAGACGCTCTTATCCAGAGCGACTTACAGTTAGTGCATACATTTGTTTTTGTCATACTGGCCCCCCGTGGGAATCGAACCCACAACCCTGGCGTTGCAAATGCCATGCTCTACCAACTGAGCTACACAGGGCTACAAAAGGTGAGAGAAAAGGGTGAGAGAAGAGAGGTGAGAGAAGAGAGGTGAGAGAAGAGAGGTGAGAGAAAAGGGTGAGAGAAGAGAGAAGAGAGGTGAGAGAAGAGAGGTGAGAGAATAGAGGTGAGAGAAGAGAGGTGAGAGAAGAGAGGTGAGAGAAAACAGGTGAGAGAAGAGAGGTGAGAGAAGAGAGGTGAGAGAAGAGAGGTGGGAGAAGAGAGGTGGGAGAAGAGAGGTGGGAGAAGAGAGGTGAGAGTAAAGAGGTGAGAGAAGAGAGAAGAGAGGTGAGAGAAGAGAGATGAGAGAAGAGAGGTGAGAGAAGAGAGAAGAGAGGTGAGAGAAGAGAGAAGAAAGGTGAGAGAAGAGAGAAGAGAGGTGAGAGAAGAGAGAAGAAAGGTGAGAGAAGAGAGAAGAAAGGTGAGAGAAGAGAGGTGGGAGAAGAGAGGTGGGAGAAGAGAGGTGAGAGTAAAGAGGTGAGAGAAGAGAGATGAGAGAAGAGAGGTGAGAGAAGAGAGGTGAGAGAAGAGAGGTGAGAGAAGAGAGAAGAGAGGTGAGAGAAGAGAGAAGAAAGGTGAGAGAAGAGAGAAGAGAGGTGAGAGAAGAGAGAAGAAAGGTGAGAGAAGAGAGAAGAAAGGTGAGAGAAGAGAGGTGGGAGAAGAGAGGTGGGAGAAGAGAGGTGAGAGTAAAGAGGTGAGAGAAGAGAGATGAGAGAAGAGAGAAGAGAGGTGAGAGAAGAGAGATGAGAGAAGAGAGGTGAGAGAAGAGAGAAGAGAGGTGAGAGAAGAGAGAAGAGAGGTGAGAGAAGAGAGATGAGAGAAGAGAGATGAGAGAAGAGAGGTGAGAGAAGAGAGAAGAGAGGTGAGAGAAGAGAGGTGAGAGAAGAGAGAAGAGAGGTGAGAGAAGAGAGGTGAGAGAAGAGAGAAGAGAGGTGAGAGAAGAGAGAAGAGAGGTGAGAGAAGAGAGGTGAGAGAAGAGAGAAGAGAGGTGAGAGAAGAGAGAAGAGAGAAGAGAGGTGAGAGAAGAGAGAAGAGAGGTGAGAGAAGAGAGAAGAGAGAAGAGAGGTGGGAGAAGAGAGGTGTATCTGCCAGACTTCTGCCACCGGCCGCTGAGGCTCACTTTACTTCTCTCTGAAACTATTCCATCCTTTCCATCCTCACTCCACAGCTGCTGTTTTCTTTCTCCCCCTCTACCAACCCTACCAACCCTACCAACCCTACCAACCCTACCAACTGTACCAGCCCTACCAACTTTAACATCCCTACCAGCCCTACCAACCCTACCATCCTTACCAGCCCTACCAACCCTACCATCCTTACCAACCCTACCATCCTTACCAGCCCTACCAGTCCCACCCTCCCTACCAACCCTATCAACCCCACAATCCATACCAGCCCCATACCTACCTTACCAACCCTACCAGCCCTAAAAGCCCTGCCAACCCTACCAACCCTACCCTCCCTACTAGCCCTACCATCCTCACCCGCCCTACCAGCCCCCTACCAACCCTACCATCCCTACCAGACCTACCCTCCCTACCCTTCCTACCCCCTGTATACTCCCTACCAGCCCTACCCTACCTACCAGCCGTACCCACCCTACCCCCATACCCAACCTACCAGCCCCCTACCCACCCCACCAGCCCTACCAGCCCTACCCTCCCCACCAGCCCTACCCTCCCTACCAACCCTACCAACCCTACCCTCCCTACTAGCCCTACCATCCTCACCCGCCCTACCAGCCCCCTACCAACCCTACCATCCCTACCAGACCTACCCTCCCTACCCTTCCTACCCCCTGTATACTCCCTACCAGCCCTACCCTACCTACCAGCCGTACCCACCCTACCCCCATACCCACCCTACCAGCCCCCTACCCACCCCACAAGCCCCCTACCCACCCTACCCCATACCCACCCTACCCTCCCTACCCCATACCCTCCCTACCAGTCCTACCAGCCCTACCAGCCCTACCCTCCCTACCAGCCCTACCCGCTCTAAATGACCTATAGTACCCGACCTACCCCTTGTTTAATCATTCACAATGTCTTTGTATATCTCTCATCCTGCCTGATAAAAGTAGCAATGTCATTTTAAAGCAGATAACTCAATTACTCCCAGTGAGGAGTTACATGAGTATCTAAGACGAAGAGTAAGCTTTATTTTATTACATTTTTTTTTAGACTTCTCTGGTGAATGGCTTGCCTGTTATTGGTGCAACACTCCTTTCATGAGGTTATTTTACACCAATGAGCTCATTGCCCCTGGGCAGCAGTGTCATAACACATTCACAGATCTACTCTCCGATAGAGGAATGAGCCTTTAATGGATACTGTGGTAAAAGAGATGCAGAGGATTCTACAGGCCATTCACTTTCATATTTTATGTCTCTCACTTCCATTTAACAGCCTGTGTCACTCTTTTTTTTTCATTTCCATGCAAAATGATATTTTCTCATTTCATTCAGTAGCTTTATCATGTGACTTATGAAAAACAAGACTGCAACAGCAAATGGGTCACTAGGCCTGATTAATGTTTTAAAGTGCTAAAGGACAAGTCAAGTAAGGCAATGTCAGAAGAACAATCTGTCAGGGTGAAATACATCTGTTGGTCAGGAGAAGGTCAACACCACTCCCTCCCATAGGCCCTGATCTCTCCCATAGGTCCTGATCTCTCCCATAGGTCCTGATATCTCCCATAGGTCCTGATCTCTCCCATAGACCCTGATCTCTCCCATAGGCCCTGATCTCTCCCATAGGCCCTGATCTCTCACATAGGTCCTGATCTCTCCCATATATCCTGATCTCTCCCATATATCCTGATCTCTCCCATATATCCTGATCTCTCCCATAGGCCCTGATCTCTCCCATATATCCTGATCTCTCCCATATATCCTGATCTCTCCCATAGACCCTGATCTCTCCCATAGGTCCTGATCTCTCCCATAGACCCTGATCTCTCCCATATATCCTGATCTCTCCCATAGACCCTGATCTCTCCCATAGACCCTGATCTCTCCCATATATCCTGATCTCTCCCATAGGCCCTGATCTCTCCCATAGACCCTGATCTCTCCCATAGGCCCTGATCTCTCCCATATATCCTGATCTCTCCCATATATCCTGATCTCTCCCATAGACCCTGATCTCTCCCATATATCCTGATCTCTCCCATAGGCCCTGATCTCTCCCATATATCCTGATCTCTCCCATAGACCCTGATCTCTCCCATATACCCTGATCTCTCCCATAGACCCTGATCTCTCCCATATATCCTGATCTTTCCCATAGACCCTGATCTCTCCCATAGACCCTGATCTCTCCCATAGACCCTGATCTCTCCCATATATCCTGATCTCTCCCATAGGTCCTGATCTCTCCCATAGACCCTTATCTCTCCCATAGACCCTGATCTCTCCCATATATCCTGATCCCATAGGCCCTTATCTCTCCCATAGACCCTGATCTCTCCCATAGACCCTGATCTCTCCCATTTATCCTGATCTCTCCCATAGGTCCTGATCTCTCCCATAGACCCTGATCTCTCCCATAGACCCTGATCTCTCCCATAGACCCTGATCTCTCCCATATATCCTGATCTCTCCCATAGACCCTGATCTCTCCCATAGACCCTGATCTCTCCCATATATCCTGATCTCTCCCATATATCCTGATCTCTCCCATAGGCCCTGATCTCTCCCATAGACCCTGATCTCTCCCATAGGCCCTGATCTCTCCCATATATCCTGATCTCTCCCATATATCCTGATCTCTCCCATAGACCCTGATCTCTCCCATATATCCTGATCTCTCCCATAGACCCTGATCTCTCCCATATATCCTGATCTCTCCCATAGGCCCTGATCTCTCCCATATATCCTGATCTCTCCCATAGACCCTGATCTCTCCCATATATCCTGATCTCTCCCATAGACCCTGATCTCTCCCATAGGCCCTGATCTCTCCCATAGGCCCTGATCTCTCCCATAGGCCCTGATCTCTCCCATAGGCCCTGATCTCTCCCATAGACCCTGATCTCTCCCATATATCCTGATCTCTCCCATAGACCCTGATCTCTCCCATAGGTCCTGATCTCTTCCAAAGGCTTGTCCTGCTGTACCTTTCCTCTGTCAGAGAGGTACAATCAATCAGCGGCAGTATTAGTTTGACAGGTTGGCAGGACGTTTTGGATGTCACAGAGTCCTTCCTTGCCTGGATAGATAACTCTGCTCAAACACACGCATGCACACCTATAAACACGTACACGCATACACACACACACACACACACACACCACCACAAAGTGAACCTGCTTAGTACAGAAGATGATCACCCCCATCGACCCACAGGGGGGCCACGACCCACAGGGGGGGGGGGGCCACCAAACGTATCGATAGTGACAAAGCTGTTGAGAGGTCTAAGACAAACACTGCCACTATATACCGTATGGATATCAAGCTTTAATCCCATTTATCATAGGACCCGGAAACTGTCATAACTGTCATAACACCCCACTGCTGTAAGAAGATGTGTAGTACGGGAGCTGGTGTCATAGGAAGTGTGAAACAGATTGATACAGGGAGAGAATATCCAACATCCCGGTTGGTCGGGGTGAGAATGAGAATCTGACACACACACCGTGGGCACACACTACGGCACACCGCAGTAATGGTGGCATGTGACAGCCTTTCTTTAAAGGTCACAGACATTTGGAGGGGTCAAAGTTTTATTTTCCTGTTCCATCCCCTGACGAGCCGCTCTGACAAAAAAACGGTCCAGGGTGGAATCTAGTTGCCTACCCCTGCTTTATTTTCTTCAAAATCACACTCATCCCACTATCAGCAGAGGTGTAAAGTACTTAAGTAAAAATACTTGAAAGTACAGTCGTGGTCAAAAGTTTTGAGAATGACACAAATACTAATTTTCACAAAGTCTGCTGCCTCAGTTTTGATGATGGCAATTTGCATATACTCCAGAATGTCATGAAGAGTGATCAGATGAATTGCAATTAATTGCAAAGTCCCTCTTTGCCATGAAAATGAACTTAATCCCAAAAAAACATGTCCACTGCATTTCAGCCCTGCCACATAAGGACCAGCTGCCATCATGTCAGTGATTCTCTCGTTAACACAGGTGAGAGTGTAGATGAGGACAAGGCTGGAGATCACTCTGTCATGCTGATTGAGTTAGAATAACAGACTGGAAGCTTTAAAAGGAGGGTGGTGCTTGAAATCATTGTTCTTCCTCTGTTAACCATGGTTACCTGCAAGGAAACACGTGCCGTCATCATTGCTTTGCACAAAAAGGGCTTCACCGGCAAGGATATTGCTACTAGTAAGATTGCACCTAAATCAACCATTTATCAGATCATCAAGAACTTAAAGGAGAGAGGTTCAATTGTTGTGAAGAAGGCGTAAGGTCGCCCAAGAAAGTCCGGTAAGCGCCACGGCCGTCTCCTAAAGTTGATTCAGCTGCAGGATCGGGGCACCACCAGTGCAGAGCTTGCTCAGGAATGGCAGCAGGCAGGTGTGAGTGCATCTGCACGCACAGTGAGGCGAAGACTTTTGGAGGATGGCCTGGTGTCAAGAAGGGCAGCAAAGAAGCCACTTCTCTCCAGGAAAAACATCAGAGACAGACTGATATTCTGGAAAAGGTACAGGGATTGGACTGCTGAGGACTGGGGTAAAGTCATTTTCTCTGATGAATCCCCTTTCCGATTGTTTGGGGCATCCGGAAAACACCTTGTCCGGAGAAGACAAGGTGAGCGCTACCTTCAGTCCTGTGTCATGCCAACAGTAAAGCATCCTGAGACCATTCACGTGTGGGGTTGCTTCTCAGCCAAGGGAGTTTTTATTTATTTTATTTTATTTATTTCACCTTTATTTAACCAGGTAAGCCAGTTGAGAACAAGTTCTCATTTACAACTGCGACCTGCCAAGATAAAGCAAAGCAGTGCGATAAAAACAACAACACAGAGTTACATATGGGGTAAACAAAACATAAAGTCAAAAAAACAACAGAAAGTATGTATACAGTGTGTGCGAATGTAGTAAATTATGGAGGTAAGGCAATAAATAGGCCATAGTGCAAAATAGTTACAATTTAGTATTAACACTGGAATGATAGATGTGCAAAAGATGATGTGCAAATAGAGATACTGGGGTGCAAATTAGCAAAAATAAATAACAATATGGGGATGAGGTAGTTGGGTGGGCTAATGGCTGTGTACAGGTGCAGTGATCGGTAAGCTGCTCTGACAACTGATGCTTAAAGTTAGTGAGGGAGATAAGTGTCTCCAGCTTCAGATATTTTTGCAGTTCGTTCCAGTCATTGGCAGCAGAGAACTGGAAGGAATGGCGGCCAAAGGAGGTGTTGGCTTTGGGGATGACCAGTGAGATATACCTGCTGGAGCGCATACTACGGGTGGGTGTTGCTATGGTGACCAGTGAGCTAAGATAAGATGGGGATTTGCCTAGCAGTGATTTATAGATGACCTGGAGCCAGTGGGTTTGGCGACGAATATGTAGTGAGGGCCAGCCAACAAGAGCGTACAGGTCACAATGGTGGATAGTATATGGGGCTTTGGTGACAAAACGGATGGCACTGTGATAGACTACATCCAATTTGCTGAGTAGAGTGTTGGAGACTATTTTGTAAATGACATCGCCAAAGTCAAGGATCGGTAGGATAGTCAGTTTTACGAGGGCATGTTTGGCAGCATGAGTGAAGGAGGCTTTGATGCGAAATAGGAAGCCGATTCTAGATCTAACTTTTATTGGAGATGCTTAATGTGAGTCTGGAAGGAGAGTTTACAGTCTAACCAGACACCTAGGTATTTGTAGTTGTCCACATACTCTAGGTCAGACCCGCCGAGAGTAGTGATTCTAGTCGGGTGGGCGGGTGCAAGCAGCGTTCGGTTGAAGAGCATGCATTTAGTTTTACTAGTGTTTAAGAGCAGTTGGAGGCTACGGAAGGAGAGTTGTATGGCGTTGAAGCTCGTTTGGAGGTTTGTTAACATAGTGTCCAATGAAGGGCCAGATGTATACAAAATGGTGTCGTCCGCATAGAGGTGGATCTGAGCGTCACCAGCAGCAAGAGCGACATCATTGATATACACAGAGAATAGAGTCGGCCTGAGAATTGAACCCTGTGGCACCCCCATAGAGACTGCCAGAGGGCCAGACAACAGGCCCTCCGATTTGACACATTGAACTCTATCTGAGAAGTAGTTGGTGAACCAGGCGAGGCAGTCATTTGAGAAACCAAGGCTATTTAGTCTGCCAATAAGAATGCTGTGGTTGACAGAGTCGAAAGCCTTGGCCAGGTCGATGAAGACGGCTGCGCAGTACTGTCTTTTATCGATTGCAGTTATAATATCGTTTAGGATCTTGAGCGTGGCTGAGGTGCACCCATGACCAGCTCGGAAACTGGATTGCATAGCGGAGGAGTGGGCTCACTCACAATTTTGCCTAAGAACACAGTCATGAATAAAGAATGGTACCAACACATCCTCCGAGTAACAACTTCTCCCAACCATCCAAGAACAGTTTGGTGACGACCAATGCCTTTTCCAGCATGATGGAGCACCTTGCCATAAGGCAAAGGTGATAACTAAGTGGCTCGGGGAACAAAACATCGACATTTTGGGTCCATGGCCAGGAAACTCCCCAGACCTTAATCCCATTGAGAACTTGTGGTCTTTCATTTTACATTTTACATTTTCGTCATTTAGCAGATGCTCTTATCCAGAGCGACTTACAAATTGGTGCATTCACCTTATGATAGCCAGTGGGACAACCACTTTACAATATTTTTTTATTTTTTGGGGTGGGGTAAGGTAGGGTAGAAGGATTAATTTATCCTATCCCAGGTATTCCTTAAAGAGGTGGGGTTTCAAGTGTCTTTGGAAGGTGGTGAGTGACTCCGCTGTCCTGGCGTCGTGAGGGAGCTTGTTCCACCATTGGGGTGCCAGAGCAGCGAACAGTTTTGACTGGGCTGAGCGGGAACTGTGCTTCCGCAGAGGTAGGGGGGCCAGCAGGCCAGAGGTGGATGAACGCAATGCCCTCGTTTGGGTGTAGGGACTGATCAGAGCCTGAAGGTACGGAGGTGCCGTTCCCCTCACAGCTCCGTAGGCAAGCACCATGGTCTTGTAGCAGATGCGAGCTTCAACTGGAAGCCAGTGGAGTGTGCGGAGGAGCGGGGTGACGTGAGAGAACTTGGGAAGGTTGAACACCAGACGGGCTGTGGCGTTCTGGATGAGTTGTAGGGGTTTAATGGCACAGGCAGGGAGCCCAGCCAACAGCGAGTTGCAGTAATCCAGACGGGAGATGACAAGTGCCTGGATTAGGACCTGTGCCGCTTCCTGTGTAAGGCAGGGTCGTACTCTGCAAATGTTGTAGAGCATGGAACTACAGGATCGGGACACCGCCTTGATGTTAGCGGAGAACGACAGGGTGTTGTCCAGGGTCACGCCAAGGCTCTTTGCACTCTGGGAGGAGGACACAACGGAGTTGTCAACCGTGATGCGAGATCATGGAATGGGCAGTCCTTCCCCGGGAGGAAGAGCAGCTCCGTCTTGCCGAGGTTCAGCTTGAGGTGGTGATCCGTCATCCACACTGATATGTCTGCCAGACATGCAGAGATGCGATTCGCCACCTGGTTATCAGAAGGGGGAAAGGAGAAGATTAATTGTGTGTCGTCTGCGTAGCAATGATAGGAGAGGATCTGATGGTTCACAGTATCAAAGGCAGCAGATAGGTCTAGAAGGACGAGAGCAGAGGAGAGAGAGTTAGCTTTAGCAGTGCGGAGAGCCTCCGTGACACAGAGAAGAGCAGTCTCAGTTGAATGACCAGTCTTGAAACCTGACTGGTTTGGATCAAGAAGGTCATTCTGAGAGAGATATCAAGAGAGTTGGCTAAAGACGGCAAGCTCAAGAGTTTTGGAGAGAAAAGAAAGAAGCGATACTTGTCTGTAGTTGTTGACATCGGAGGAATCGAGTGTAGGTTTTTTGAGAAGGGGTGCAACTCTCGCTCTCTTGAAGACGGAAGGGACATAGCCAGTGGTCAAGGATGAGTTGATGAGCGAGGTGAGGTAAGGGAGAAGGTCTCCGGAAATGGTCTGGAGAAGAGAGGAGTGGATAGGGTCAAGCGGGCAGGTTGTTGGGCGGCCGACCGTCACAAGTCGCAAGATTTCATCTGGAGAGAGAGGGGAGAAAGAAGTCAAAGCATAGGGTAGGGCAGTGTGAGCAGGACCAGCGGTGTCATTTGACTTAACAAACGAGGATCGGATGTCGTCAAGAGGCGGGTGGACAAACATAAACCCACATATTCTGACAAATTCCAAGCATTGATTATGCAAGAATGGGCTGCCATCAGTCAGGATGTGGCCCAGAAGTTAATTGACAGCATGCCAGGGCGGATTGCAGAGGTCTTGAAAAAGAAGGGTCAACACTGCAAATATTGACTCTTTGCATTACTTAATGTAATTGTCAATAAAAGCCTTTGACACTTATGGAATGCTTGTAATTATACTTCAGTATACCATAGTAACATCTGACAAAAAAATCTCATAACACTGAAGCAGCAAACTTTGTGAAGACCAATACTTGTATCATTCTCAAAACCTTTTGACCACGACCGTACTACTTGAGTAGTTTTTTTTGGGTATCTGTACTTTACTTTACTATTTTTGTTTTTGACAACTTTTACTTCACTACATTCCTAAAGAAAATTATGTACTTTCTACTCCATACATTTTTAATTGATACTTAAGTATATTTAATATCAAATACTTTTAGACTTTTACTCAAGTAGTATTTTACTGGGTGACTTTCACTTTTACTTGAGTCATTTTCTATTAAGGTATCTTTACTTTTACTCAAGTATGAACATTGGGTACTTTTCCCACCACTGACTATAAGCAAGCTCTTAGCCTACTGTTCAATGAGAGGGCAAAGAGGGGAGGCTATCGGGTGATTATAGCGAATGTAGATTATGTAAATCAGATAGTTAGCTGGCTAGCTAGTTAGCTATGCTGTGGAGAAAAAAAATCGAACTAGTCTTTACCTGTGATAGGAGTTTGTTCTGCTGCTGACATCTCTATCCAAGGCCTTCCCTGTTCCTGACCGTGAAATGACACATGCAACCAGTGCTTAATTTGAAACAGTCCAAACCTCTCTGTTTTTGACTGTTTTGTTCCGGAACCTATTTGGCCAGATCCGTTTCTTCTTGTGGCCATGAAAAATAATTTTCACTTTTTTGCAATTAAAAATGATAATAAAAGCAATCAAAGTTAATTCGAGTTGCCTCTTCGTTAAAACCTGGGCCTAACATTCTAAGAGTTGAGTTGGGCCAACCCGGGTTTATGGTTCGCGCAACATTGTAACCCATGTTTGAGACCAACGCTTGGCCGTGGCTGTGTGAGAAGCGCGCCAGTATCTCTCACATAACTAGAATGAGATTCACTTTCTATGATCTCTCTCCCTCTCTGCTCGGATAGACGCGCGCTTTCAACTCTCATCTCTCCAGCGTTGCACTTCATCATGTATTGCCTTATGAATCACAGCCGCGCGAAAGGTTCTGAAGGAACTGCAGCACCCCTGAATGAATTGAAATACATTTGCCAAATTTATAGAATTACTGCTGTCTGTTAAGAAATAAAGGAAATCATTCAGAAGAGCCCTATACACCATGATAAGGCCTATAATTTAGCCACAGAGGATCAATAGCTTCTTTAAAAAAAAATGCCTAGCCGTGGATTGTAGCCCAATTGTGTTGTTATGTGTTAATAACATTAAGACTACGCTACCCAGGAAGCTACTGTATGCGAGGGTGAGGGAGTTGAAGTATGCCTTGCATGGCTACACAAGGAGATTGCTAGCTGAAGCATCTGTTTATTAAAAGTAGTTCAACCTACGTCCCGATTTGTCATTAAACAAGGAACAAGGATAACATGGTGTCAGATTGGTTGTCGCTATGACGAGACTGGAATGATTATTTACAAGGAACAAGCATAACAAATAACAAGGAATAGCCACAGTCAGGAACGCACTGCAAATCGGTCAGGTGAAAAAACAGCACGCAGACAAAACAGGCCTTTCGCAATATTTCAAATACAACCCAAGGGAAAACACAGGTTGGAAAGCAAATGGCTCCTGCTGAAAAGAGAAGACTATGCTGTAGGCTACCAAAATATTTGATCAACTTCCAAATATTGTTTTACATTTACATTTTACATTTTAGTAAAAGAGAGAGAGAGAGATAGGCTTTTGGCACGAGCGCATCCACAATCACCAGCGAGTAAGCTGCGCATCATTGGGTGAGCCAGTGAAACTGGAAAGCATTTTTAGGACTATAATTTCCTCCTCATATTGTAGCCTACAATATGTGTCTCCACACACCTAGGCCTAGGCTATTGATGGATTCAAGACAAGGTCGGTTTTATTGATCTCAGATTCTCAGTTTGTCAGTGTCAAAGTAGCCTGCCATTTCGATCATTTGTGTTGTATTAAAAAAGATTCTGCCAAAGTCTCCAGTCATATAAAATGACATAGAATTTCATGAAATGCGTTTATAAAAGGCAAAAAAGTTCCCGGACCCTAGGCTACTAAAAATGTTCGCAATGTGTGCAACTTCTGTAACTGCCTCTACTTTACTGTTCTGTGCCACTATGCAAATGTGATGATATGCATGCAATGCTTTATTATAAAGGGGATTTTTTTCTCATGCGTTCCGGGACCTCAGAAATCCCCAGGTCACCCCCCTCTAGCGCTCACTTTTTCTTCCGGCACCTCCCGATTTACAAATGATGTACTGCATGTAACTCAAAAGGAAGCTAGTACTTTACTACTGTTCTGGGTGGGTAGCTTCTGCTTGCAGGACGAGTGCAGCAACTGCTCTCACACGGGGGGCAGAGGAGCAGGGGAGAAAAAACTACAACAAATAGAAATTAGCTAGTTTGATGGGCAATTCATTGAAATAGCAAGAGAGAAAATAGACTAAAAGTGAAATAAATAGAAAATGTCTGGTTTCAGGCACCCTTAGACCTCTATCTGGTTTCAGGCACCCTTAGACCTCTGTCTGGTTTCAGGCACCCTTAGACCTCTATCTGGTTTCAGGCACCCTTAGACCTCTGTCTGGTTTCAGGCACCCTTAGACCTCTATCTGGTTTCAGGCACCCTTAGACCTCTATCTGGTTTCAGGCACCCTTAGACCTCTATCTGGTTTCAGGCACCCTTAGACCTCTGTCTGGTTTCAGGCACCTTTAGACCTCTATCTGGTTTCAGGCACCCTTAGACCTCTGTCTGGTTTCAGGCACCCTTAGACCTCTATCTGGTTTCAGGCACCCTTAGACCTCTATCTGGTTTCAGGCACCCTTAGACCTCTATCTGGTTTCAGGCACCCTTAGACCTCTGTCTGGTTTCAGGCACCTTTAGACCTCTATCTGGTTTCAGGCACCCTTAGACCTCTGTCTGGTTTCAGGCACCCTTAGACCTCTATCTGGTTTCAGGCACCCTTAGACCTCTATCTGGTTTCAGGCACCCTTAGACCTCTATCTGGTTTCAGGCACCCTTAGACCTCTGTCTGGTTTCAGGCACCCTTAGACCTCTGTCTGGTTTCAGGCACCCTTAGACCTCTGTCTGGTTTCAGGCACCCTTAGACCTCTGTCTGGTTTCAGGCACCCTTAGACCTCTATCTGGTTTCAGGCACCCTTAGACCTCTATCTGGTTTCAGGCACCCTTAGACCTCTGTCTGGTTTCAGGCACCCTTAGACCTCTGTCTGGTTTCAGGCACCCTTAGACCTCTGTCTGGTTTCAGGCACCCTTAGACCTCTATCTGGTTTCAGGCACCCTTAGACCTCTGTCTGGTTTCAGGCACCCTTAGACCTCTATCTGGTTTCAGGCACCCTTAGACCTCTATCTGGTTTCAGGCACCCTTAGACCTCTATCTGGTTTCAGGCACCCTTAGACCTTTATCTGGTTTCAGGCTCCCTTAGACCTCTATCTGGTTTCAGGCACCCTTAGACCTCTATCAGGTTTCAGGCACCCTTAGACCTCTATCTGGTTTCAGGCACCCTTAGACCTCTATCTGGTTTCAGGCACCCTTAGACCTCTATCTGGTTTCAGGCACCCTTAGACCTCTGTCTGGTTTCAGGCACCCTTAGACCTCTATCTGGTTTCAGGCACCCTTAGACCTCTATCTGTGCACGTGCCTGGTCTTATGTGTTAGAACGCTGCTGAGTCACTATTCCTCTGGACTACTCCTCTGCTCCCATGGGTCTTCTTCTACTATATTGATACATTGTATTGGGTTGTCATCATATGGCACGTGCCCTTTTAACATATTATTGGAAAGCTTAATGGTGTGGGTTTCCCAACTCTATGTTATTCTTGTTTCTCATGTGGAACAATGCGTACTGATGTAGGATCTTAATTTGAGCCAGTTTGCTACAGCAGGAAAAAAAATCCTGCAGCAACAGGAAATTTGAATTATTATGTGGATTATAATTAATGGATATTTTTGTAAGGGTTGATACATTTTTCGTGAGGGAAAATCAAGTCTGAAATTTCAAAGTGGAAATTACAAAGTTCAGAAGCCTTTTTGAACCTCAAATACACCACACGTTTACAATTTCCTGCATTGCAGGAAAGTTCTCCTGCAACAGGGTGATCAAATTAAGATCCTACGTCTATATGTCAGCCAGTACATCTCAAGTATGGGTAACTGCATACAGTGTGTCTGAAAGTGGGCGTTGCAAAAGAAGTGGGTGGATCAACAACGATGGGTGTAATGTCATTGTGCAAATGATTGGTTAGACCGGCCATAGCCAGGTGTACCACAGGTCAGCTTAATGTTTACATAGCATGTTAAGAAAATGTATGTAGCAGTTTAGGAGAATTAACGTAGCAGGTTAGGATAATTGACGTGGCAGGTTAGGGGAATGATGTTAAGGTTAGCGAAAGGGTTAAGCTTAGCCAAAATGCGTAGCAGGTTAGGATAATTAACGTGGCGGGTTAGGAGAATGAGGTTAAGGGTTAGAGTTAGGCTTAGCTAAAATGCTACAGTTGTCAACAATCGACTCGTCATGCAGCCCAATCAGCTACGCAAAACGGTCTTGAGTGGAAATCAAATCTGCACAATTAGCTGATTCGCTTTCCCTACACCCACTTCTGTTGATCCTCCCACTTCTGTTGACACGCCCACTTTCAGACATACTCCACGTATGCAGTTACCCATGACTCTTCCATCTTTAGCTGCCATGGTGGACCTGAGCCCTATACTACCAATCAGGTTTGAGGAGTTAGCGAGGTAACTTTGGTCAACTCTGAGTTAAACTCGGGATAACCGGTACCACGAAAGTGGCTCACCTTTTAGCCAGGTACATTTCTATGGCAACGAATCCTTCAGAACTAACCTGCTCCGAGGCAGGCTAACTCACGGCTAACGCCACTTATCCTAAATGAAGTGTCTGAGCTGTGAGTGGAGGACCAATGAAATCAGATTCCCTCCCTCTCACAAAGATTCTGTCATCATCCCCTTCATTTGAGGAAGACTGAAGACGACTGATCAAATGTTTTATTAATCAAATGTTTTTTTGTGTACATTTTTATCAATATTAAAATACCTATCACATTACACATTTAGTAATGACAGGAATCATTTGAAACCTCACGCACATTATATTTTTGTATGACTTTATACAATTATTTTATCATAGGAGTGGGGGAAAATGTGCCTAATTAAAGACAGGTACGTAATAAAAGAAAGACAGCACTTCTAACAGCCTATTTCACACCATAGCCTGATGAATTTGCAAGATAACCTTTCTTTCACACCCATGGATTGATGTTTCATCGTTATCTCACTGAAGAGTTTGGCGTTCGACTAGCTATGTTCGACATGCACGGGCAGTTACAAGCCTGCTAGAGTTGCAGGCGGACGAGCAAAAGCCACCGTCGTAGTACGGATGAAGCCTGAGCTGGAATGTGAAGCTAACTGAAAGCTGGCTAGCTTTAGAAAACCCTGAGTAGATCTATTCAGGGTTTTCTAAAGCTAGCCAGCTTCAGTTAGCTTCACATTCCAGAGTGGTATACTACGACGCTAGCTAGATCTATTCAGGGTTTTCTAAAGCTAGCCCGCTTCAGTTAGCTTCACATACCAGAGTGGTATACTACGACGCTAGCTAGATCTATTCAGGGTTTTCTAAAGCTAGCCAGCTTCAGTTAGCTTCACATTCCAGAGTGGTATACTACGACGCTAGCTAGATCTACTCAGCTAACTGAAGCTGGCTAGCTTTAGAAAACCCTGAGTAGATCTAGCTAGCGTCGTAGTATACCACTGTAGTATACCATTTCTCTCTAATGTTGTGCACAAATCTGTTTACATCCCTGTTAGTGAGCATTTCTCCTTTGCCAAGATAATCCATCCACCTGACAGGTGTGGCATATCAACAAGCTGATTAAACAGCATGATCATTACACAGGTGCATCTTGTACTTGGGACAATAAAAGGGCACTCTAAAATGTGCAGTTTTGTCACACAACACAATGCCACAGATGTCTCAAGGGAGCGTGCAATTGGCATGCTGACTGCAGGAATGTCCACCAGAGCTGTTGCCAGAGAATTTACTGTTCATTTCTCTACCATAAACAATGTCGTTTTAGAGAATTTGGTAGTACGTCCAACTGGTCTCATAACCGCAGACCAAGTGTATGGCATTGTGTGGGCGAGCGGTTTGCTGATGTCAACGTTGTGAACAGAGTGTCCCATGGTGGTGTTGGGGTTATGGTATGGCCAGGCATAAGCTAACACAATTGCATTTTATCAATGGCAATTTGAATGCACAGAGATACCGTGAAGAGATCCTGAGGCCCATTGTCGTGCCATTCATCTGCCGCCATCACCTCATGTTTCAGCATGATAATGCACAGCCTCATGTCGCAAGGATCTTTACACAATTCCTGGAATCTGAAAATGTCCAGTTCTTCCATGGCCTGCATACGCACCAGACATGTCACCCATTGAGCATGTTTGGGATGCTCTGGATCGACGTGTACGTGTGTTCCAGTTCCCGCCAATATCCAGCAACTTCGCACAGTCATTGAAGAGGAGTGGGACAACATTCCACTGGCCACAATCAACAGTCTGATCATCTCTATGCGCAGGAGATGTGTCATGCTGCATGAGACAAATGGTGGTCACACCAGATATTGACTGGTTTTCTGATCCACGCCACTACCTTTAATATATATATATATATATATGTGACCAACAGATGCATATCTGTATTCCCAGTCATGTGAAATCCATATATTAGGGCCTAATGAATGTATTTCAATTGACTGATTTCCTTATATGAACTGTAACGCAGTAAAATAAAAAATAAAATAAGTATTTTTTTTATTAGTTTATTTGAAATATGTATTTAAATTACTTTGGACTATTTTGTCATTTGTATTTCACCGGCCTGAACTACATCTAATGTATTTGGTAACAAGATACTTTCAAGACCAGTAATTTGCATTTCCTAAAATATATAAACAAAAACAAAAACATTCTATACCATTTTTTTATAGCGGTTCACCATTTTGTGGCCCCCTTTCACTCTGTATTGGTATCATAATTTGGATGGTACTATGGTGTGATAAGAGTGTCTGCTAAATGAACTAAATGTACAGTATATGTACAAATGAACACTTGCAAAGTATAATGAGCATTATTCCATTGAGCTCCGCCCCCAAAACAAGGCCAACTATAATACACAGTGTGCTTTGCAATTGTTCATTTTTACATTTACATTGACATTTTAGTTATTTAGAAGACTCTCTTATACAGAGCGACTTACAGTCCAACTAAGGTAGATAGACAACCACATACAGTTTCACAGTCATAGCAAAATGTTTTTTTCGTTACCGTTACTGAGAATGATGTATTTTACCGAAAGTCAATGCTAGCAAAAGTATTTTGTAATTTATTTTGATACAATGGTCTTTAGAGTATCTTGTATTTGTAACAAGATACAGTGCCCTCAGAAAGTATTCACACCCCTTTACTATTTCCACATTTTGTTGTGTTACAGCCTGAATTTAAAAATTGATTAAATTGAGATTTTGTGTGATTTCAATACCCCATAATGTTTAAGTGGAATTTTGTTTGTAGAGAATTTTAGAAATTAATAACAAATTAAAATCTGAAATGTCTTGAGTCAATAAGTACAGTGCCTTGCAAAAGTATTCAGCCCCCTTGGCGTTTTTCCTATTTTGTTGCATTACAACCTGTACTTTAAAGGGATTTTTACTTGGACTTCATGTAATGAACATACACAAAATAGTCCAAATTGGTGAAGTGAAATGAAAAAAATAACTTGTTTATGAAAAGTGGTGTGTGCATATGTATTCACCCCTTTTGAAATGAAGCCCCTAAATAAGATCTGGTGCAACCAATTACCTTCAGAATCACATAATTAGTTAAATAAAGTCCACCTGTGTGCAATCTAAGTGTCACATGATCTGTCACATGATCTCAGTATACATACACCTGTTCTGAAAGGCCCCAGAGTCTGCAACACCCCTAAGCAAGGGGCACCACCAAGCAAGCGGCACCATGGAGACAAAGGAGCTCTCCAAACAGGTCAGGGACAAAGTTGTGGAGAAGTACAGATCAGGGTTGGGTTATAAAAATATATCCGAAACTTTTAACATCCCACGGAGCACCATTAAATCCATTATAAAAAATTGGAAAGAATATGACACCACAACAAACCTGCCAAGAGAGGGATGCCCACCAAAACTCACGGACCAGGCAAGGAGGGCATTAATCAGAGAGGCAACAAAGAGACCAAAGATAACCCTGAAGGTGCTGCAAAGCTCCACAGCGGAGATTGGAGTATCTGTCCATAGGACAACTTTAAGCCGTACACTCCACAGAGCTGGGCTTTACGGAAGAGTGGCCAGAAAAAAGCCATTGTTTAAAGAAATAAATAAGCAAACACGTTTGGTGTTTGCCAAAAGGCATGTGGGAGACTCCCCAAACATATGGAAGATGGTACTCTGGTCAGATGAGACTAAAATTTAGCTTTTGGGCCATCAAGGAAAACGCAATGTCTGGCGCAAACCCAACACCTCTCATCACCCCGAGAACACCATCCCCACAGTGAAGCATGGTGGTGGCAGCATCATGCTGTGGGGATGTTTTTCATCGGCAGGGACTGGGAAACTGGTCAGAATTGAAGGAATGATGGATGGCGCTAAATACAGGGAAATTCTTGAGGGAAACCTGTTTCAGTCTTACAGAGATTTGAGACTGGGACGGAGGTTCACCTTCCAGCATGACAATGACCCTAAGCATACTGCTAATGCAACACTCGAGTGGTTTAAGGGGAAACATTTAAATGTCTTGGAATGGCCTAGTCAAAGCCCAGACCTCAATCCAACTGAGAATCTGTGGTATGACTTAAAGATTGCTGTACACCAGCGGAACCCATCCAACTTGAAGGAGCTGGGGCAGTTTTGCCTTGAAGATTTGGCAAAAGTCCCAGTGGCTAGATGTGCCAAGCTTATAGAGACATACCCCAAGAGACTTGCAGCTGTAATTGCTGCAAAAGGTGGCTCTCAAAAGGTAGTTATGCACACTCAAGTTTTCTGTTTTTTTGTCTTCTTTTTTCCTTGTTTCACAATAAAAATTATTTTGCATCTTCAAAGTGGTAGGCATGTTGTGTAAATCAAATGATACAAACCCCAAAAAATCAATTTTAATTCCACGTTGTAAGGCAACAAAATAGGACAAATGCCAAGGGGGGTGAATACTTTCGCAAGCCACTGTATTCAACCCCTTGGTTATGGCAAGCCTAAATATGTTCAGGAGCAAACATTTGCTTAATGAAGCACATAGTAAGTTGGATGGACTCATTCCGTGTACAATAATAGTGGTTAACATGATTTTTGAATGACAAACCCATCTCTGTACCCCATACATACAATTATCTGTAAGGTCCCTCAATCGAGTAGTGAATTTCAAGCACAGATTTAACCACAAAGACCAGGGAGGTTTTCCAATGCCTCACAAAGAAGGGCACCTATTGATAGATCTGTAAAAATAAAAAAAGCAGACATTGAATATCCATTTGAGCATGGTGAAGTTATTAATTACACTTTGGATGGTGTATCAATACACCCAGTCACTACAAAGATACAGGCGTCCTTCCTAAGTCAGTTGCCGGAGAGGGAGGAAACTGCTCAGGGATTTCACCATGAGGCCAATGGTGACTTTAAAACAGTTACAGAGTTTAATGTTTGTGATATGGGAAAACTGAGGTTGGATCAACAACATTGTAGTTACTCCACAATACTAACCTAAATGACAGAGTGAAAAGAAGGAAGCCTGTACAGAATACAAATATTCCAAAACATGCATCCTGTTTGCAACAAGACACATAAGTAATACTGCAAAAAATGTGGCAAAGAGTTATGTTTGGGGCAAATTACAATTTAGTCATTTAGCAGACGCTCTTATCCAGAGCAACTTACAGTTAGTGAGTGCATACATTTTCATACTGGCCCCCCGTGGGAAACGAACCCACAACCCTGGCGTTGCAAGCGCCATGCTCTACCAACTGAGCTACAGGGGACTGCAAATCCAACATAACATATCACTGAGTATCACTCTTCATATTTTCAAGCATGGTGGTGGCTACATCATGTTATGGGTATTCTAGTCATTGGCAAGGACTAAGGGAGTTTTTCAGAATAATTTTTTTCAGAATACAGCTATAAGCACAGGCAAAATCCTAGAGGAAAATCTTGTTTAGTGTGCTTTCTAACAGACACTGGAAGACGAATTCACCTTTCAGCGGGACAATAACCTAAAACACAAGGCCAAATATACACTGGAGTTGCTTACCAAGATGACATTGAATGTTCCTGATTGGCCTAGTTACAGTTTAGACTTAAATCGACTTGAACATCTATGGCAAGACTTGAAAATGGCTGTCTAGCAATGATCAACAACTAACTTTCCAGAGCTTGAAAATATATATATTTTTAATTAAAGGGCAAATACAACCCAGAAAGACTCACAGCCGTAATCGCCGCCAAAGGTGCTTCTACAAGGTATTGATTCAGTGGTGTGAATACTTATATAATTGAGATATTTCTGTATTTAATTTTTGAATACATTTACAAAAATTCTTAAAAGACATGTTTTGACTTTGTCATTATGGGCAAATTGGATAGACTAACTATGATTTGATTTCACATGTATCGTTCCTTCATTTGACATCCTAAAAAGGTCATTGTCAGTTCTATTTAGACTTCCCCCAAAATGGAGCCTGTTAACAGATGGTGAATTTGATGGGGAATGGTGTCACCGTCATTAAGTCAACATCCATTCCCTTCAACATGTAGTAATGACAAACATGGTATAATGCTGCCGTTGCGTTTGACTTGGTGCCAGGTACTTTTGTGTAACGACCTGCTTTGATTTACTTACTCTTTGAGCCTTCAATAACGTGATTTATCTGTCTGACAGGTACTGTACCTTCTCAGACTAGAAAACAAAAGACTAGAACAATATTATGGAGGCCTTTTACTCTGTACTCTAGTATAAAATCAGGATACATGAGTGTGCAGCACGAACTAATGTTGTTTTCTCTGTTGTTGTTGTAATTAATATCTTGCTCCTTTCTAATTTTACATGATAGAACCGAAAGAGGGAAAATGTTACATTTGATTTGCATACCGACCACTCATGTTTGTAGCG
This sequence comes from Coregonus lavaretus, assembly GCF_964263955.1. Classification (NCBI taxonomy): domain Eukaryota; kingdom Metazoa; phylum Chordata; class Actinopteri; order Salmoniformes; family Salmonidae; genus Coregonus; species Coregonus lavaretus. Next base: position 41,328,459 of record NC_140012.1, read on the forward strand.
GCTGTGTCTTGTTTCTAAGAAAAAGAATGAGTCAGATAAGATTGAATTAACCAAAGGATCTAACCATGTAATGATGATGACGATGTGACTGCTTCCTAATTACGTGTTATTGTTTATGGTTGTCAGTGAGGAGAGGCAACGCAGCCTGTACCCAGGCCAGACCAGTATTTGTTTCCTTAATATATATATTTTTTAACTGTATTTAATTGAGCCTACCTGGTGTGTCAGGTGGGCGGGGTTTGCACTTTTGGGATTATTCCAATGATTCCATTGTGTCAGGCAAGCTCAATCAAGCGCAGATAAAGTATTTGAAAAAACAACATTATATTTCAACCCAGGTCTGATTCAGCCCACGAGGCACTCAAACCACGGATTTGACACCCTCCTTATGCATTGTCATTCAGATGTGGTATTCCACATTAAACCACATAATTACTTTGACATTACAGTGCTGCATTGTAATCCCTTTTTCACATTTACGTACTGTATATTCTGTTAATTAGGGTAACATCCTGACTGATGGCAGCCCATTGTTGCATAATCAATGCTTGGAGTTTGTCAAAATTTGTGGGTTTTTGTTTGTCCACCCGCCTCTTGAAGATTGACCACAAGTTCTCAATGGGATTAAGGTCTGGGGAGTTTCCTGGCCATGGACCCAAAATGTTGATGTTTTGTTCCCTGAGCCATTTAGTTATCACTTTTGCCTTATGGCAAGGTGCTCCAGCATGCTGGAAAAGGCATTGTTCGTCACCAAACTGTTCTTGGATGGTTGGGAGAAGTTGCTATCGGAGGATGTGTTGGTACCATTCTTTATTCATGGCTGTGTTCTTAGGCAGAATTGTGATTGAGCCCACTCCCTTGGCTGAGAAGCAACCCCACACATGAATGGTCTCAGGATGCTTTACTGTTGGCATGACACAGGACTGATGGTAGCGCTCACCTGGTCTTTTCTGGACAAGCTTTTTTCCGGATGACCCAAACAATCGGAAAGGGGATTCATCAGAGAAAATGACTTTACCCCAGTCCTCAGCAGTCCAATCCCTGTACCTTTTGCAGAATATCAGTCTGTCCCTGATGAGAGCACACTCCCTGCAGTCTCCTGCGTAGCAGGCTCAAAAAAGGCTAATCGGCAACTTTCCTACCCCGACGCACTCACACAACACGCAAAATAAGTCCAGTCCAATTATTCCCCAGAATTTTTTAGAAAACTCCACTGGGAGTACATCGACCCCCGGTGCACGGCCGGGAGACATCTGGGTTACAGCAGGTGAATGTCTATTTCATCCCTCTGTGCCAGAGAGAGCTTAGGGAGTTCTGCAAACAAAACCTGAGTACACATAGGATCGCACAGTTCTGCACTATACAACTTATTATAAAACTCCAAAGTCCGCTCCCGCATCTCCCCCACCACAGAGGTCACCCTCCCATCCGAAAGCTGTAGACAATGCATACCCTTGGCTTCACCGCTCTGTCTTCCAAACCAAAGAAGAGGAGCTGGGAGCATCCATCTCCTTGAGCACGGAGAACCTAGCTCTTACAAGTGCTCCTTTTGCTTTAACCTGGAAAAAAACTGCACAGGTCCCTACGTAGTTTGGCTAAATTAGCCTGGAGGCCTACATTGCCTTGCCCCACCAGCTCTACCTCCATCTCACTGATACTACGCTCGAGTTCCCCCAATACTCTCCTAGCCTTTGACGGTGAGAGAGCTGTATACTGTTGACAGAAAAGCTGAATTTGGACTTTTCCCACATCCCACCATTGACTCAGAGACTTATGCTCCTCTCTTCGCTGCCCCCACCTTTCCCAAAAAGTCTGGAAACCTGAGCAAAAAGTGGCATCTTGTAAGAGCTTTACATTAAACTTCCAATAGGATGCCTGTAGAGGCCCTGGTGAAATAAGCAGCCAAGCCATGGTTATGTGATGATCCGAAAAACCCACCGGGAGAATGGTAGCGCCCAACAGCCTATTGCTCTGATTCCTGGACATGTACAATCGATCAAGCCGGGCTGCACTCACCCTAGCCCCAAAGACCTTTACCCATGTATACTGTCTTGTTTTGTTATGTCTAGTTCTCCAAACATCCACTAGGTTAAACTGATTAATGATGTCCCTTAACACCCCCACTGAGCCTGAATGAGATTCCTCCCCATTTCTGTCTTTCGTAAAATCCATCGTACAGTTCCAGTCCCCGCCGACCACCAGCGTCTCCTCAGGCGATACCTGTGAGAGTTCCTGTCTAAGACACCCAAATAGAAGCCCCGTCTCTCTCCCTGTGTTAGGTGCATACACATTTATAAAGACAAACCCCCTGTTGTTAATTTCTGCTTTTACTACAAGCAGTCTACCCCCACACACCTCTTTTGAAGAGCACATTTTTACAGACAGACCCGGTACAAAAAGGACTGCCACCCCTGCACTAACATTTGTCCCATGGCTCAGCACAATTGCCCCTTTCCACCAGAGCCCCCAATCAACTTCATTCACCACATCACTATGCGTCTCCTGCAGAAACAACACCTGTACTTTTTTTTGTTTAACATATTCACCCAACACACTCCTCGTTCCTGCATCTCTGGTGCCATTAATATTAAGCGAGCCTACCCAAAGCGTCTCCATAAGAAGTGGGAGAAAAGCCAGAAAAGAAAGAGACCAATAGCAAAGCTCAAAAAGCCCCAGTACCAGAAAGAAAACTTTCATCTAAACAGTGTCTAAAGGTAGACCTTTACGCACGGTTGTGACCCACTTCCTCAACCTAAAACATTTCCTGGGTGAGATGACACCATGCCCCTCATTTTTCATAACATGTTGTACTGATCTTACAAACTTTCCCGGATCGCAAAAAAAAGCCTCAAGATTATATATTTTTCCCCTTAGTCTCATTCAGGAACCTTGACAGTTACCTCACCATGTACTTTGACCCCTCTGACTGACTGGCTGTCAGCTCTGGACCCATTGAGGAGGAGTCTGAAAAACAAATCCTCCTCATCGTCTTCTTCCTCAGACTCACCTTCCTCCTCCTCATCTCCATCTCCCATCCTGACCACCTGCCCTTCCTCTCTAGTTGGGGCCTCCCCCCCAGCACCAGGCAAAGGTTCCTTAGTGCCTTTCACCACACCAGCCTCTGCCCTCCCACCTCCTTTCTTCTCCCCCTTTTTCCTCTTCCGCTTGACACCCTCCTCCACCCCCCCCCCCAGTCGCTTACCCTTCCCCATTATACTCTCCTCATCCACTAGCATAACCTGACTAAGCCCCATCTACACCACCATCAATGACATGACTAGACCCAGTGTCAGCTACACCACCATCCATAACATGACTAGACCCAGCCTCAGCTACACCACCATCCATAACATGACTAGACCCAGCCTCAGCTACACCACCATCCATAACATGACTAGACCCAGCCTCAGCTACACCACCATCCATAACATGACTAGACCCAGCCTCATCTACACCACCATCTATAGCATGACTAGACCCAGCCTCATCTACACCACCATCTATAGCATGACTAGACCCAGCCTCATCTACACCATCATCCATAGCATGACTAGGCCCAGCCTCATCTACCCCACCAACTGTAGCATGACTAGGCCCAGCCTCTGCTGCCTGCGTCTCATGGCCCCCTGCATGTTGACCTCGATTTCCCCCACTGGCGCTTGTACCCTCACCTTGTCTACGGCCTTTATGTGGGCAAGCAAACTCTTATGCCCCAAATCCCCACACTCAAAGCACTGTAGACTATCTGTGCTGGCAAAACCTGCGTAGAGCCCCTCCCCATGCCTCACTTTAAAATGCACATTTAACTGTTGCTCATTGTTATTCAGAAACATGAACACTTGCCTCCGGAACGAAACAACATGCTTGACGGCATCTGCCTGAAAACCTGCCGACAGTACACGAAAACCACTATCAAACTTACCAAAACAACTCAACTCCTTCCTGATTTGATCATCTGTAATAAAACGGAGACACATTTTCAACTACCACCCTGGTCGAAAGGGTAGAAAGAGGAGAAATTGGCACCAACACACCCCTTACAAAAATATTCCACTA